>NC_044274.1:57733073-58065930 GCF_003957555.1 Calypte anna | reverse complement strand
TAGTTCCCCAGTGTCTTTTTTTTTCTCTTTTTGAACATGGGGAGTTGTTTCCCCTTCCCCAGTCAGTGAGAACTTCACCAGGCTGCCATGACTAATCAAATATGATTGAAAGTGGCTTTGAAACTTCATCAGCCAGCTTCCTCAGGACTTACAAATGGGTTTCATGAGGGCCCATGCACTTGTGCACTTTAAGGTTCCTGAGATGGTTTTGAACCTGTTCTCTCCCACAGTGGGTGTTTTTTTTTTTCCAGTCTCTTTGCCTTTTGCAACGGGTGGTGTGACGAGAGCCCTTGCCGGTGAAGACTGAGAGAAAAGTACCATAGCCTTCTTCATACCCCATGTGACCAGGTCTTTTAAGTTGGGTCCCCATTGAAGCTCTTTTACTGCCTAGGATTACATTCTACAGAACTTCAGGTGTTCTCCTGTTGACCTGTGAATCCTTTTTCAGGTCCAGGACATCTGTTACCGGCACCAGCCTCAAAGTGGTGGCTGTGGGATGGACTGAGAATCCCTTTCCCCAGCAAATGCAGTTTAAAACCTCCATTACTAAATTGGCAAGTCAATGGCCCCCTTCATTGACAAATGGACCCTGTCACCCCTAGGAGACCAGATTTCTCAAAGCAAGTCACATGATATGAGTAGCCAAAGCCTTGACTGTGACACCACTCCTTTAACCATATATTGATTTTCCCAATTAGATTGGCCCTTTTAAATAGTGTCTCTTTCACCAGGAAGGCTGATGAAAGACTGCCTTTACTCTAGAATCCTTCACAGGTACTCACAGGGCTCTGTAATCCTTCGTGATAGTCTTCAGATTGTTTCTTACTTTACCACTGGTGTCCATGTGAAACAGCAGCAGCAGCAAATAGAGGGACATACAAATTTTGATAGTCTCTTGGTGGCATCCTTGCTATGAGCCCCCTGTAGGCAGCATACTTGTCTAGACAGTGGGTCAAATTAGCTTAATTACATTAAATCCCCTTTAAGTACTGAAAGGATACAGTACAGGGTCTCCAGTGTTCCTCTTCTTCAGGTTGAACAACCCTAAGTCTCTCAGCCTTTCTTCATAGGAAAGGTGGGTGTTTCATTGCTCTGACTGTTTCTGTGATGCTCTTCTGGATCCGCTTCAGCAGGTGTGTCTTTGTTTTACTGGGAGCACCAGTACCCTAGTGGTACTCTAGCTGGGGCCTTTTGAGAACAGACTAGAAGGAGTTAATCACCTCTCTCACCCTGCTGGCCACACTTCTTTTTGTGCACCCCAGGATGCAATTATTGGCTTTCTGGGCTGCATGTGCACATTGCCAGCTCATGTCCAATTTTACAACCACCACAACCCCCAGGTCCTCCTCTGCAGGGCTGTTCTCAATCCATTTGTCACTCAGTCTCTATTGATACTGGTGATTACCTTGATCTAGATGCAGGACTTTGTTCTTTGGCCCACTTCTCAAGCTTGTCCAGGTCCATTTGGATGGCCTTCCTTCTCTAGCTGCACTACTGAGCTTGGTGTTGTCTGCAAACTTGCTGAAGATGCACTTGCTACCACTTTCTGTGTCATTAGCAAAGATACTGTACAGTACTTATCCAAGTACAAAACCCTGGGGGACACCACTTACTACTGATGTCCATTTGGATATTGAACCTTTTGACTCCAACTACTTGGGTGCAGTGATTTATCCAATTTCTTACCAATCAAATAGTCATTATCAATATCATTAACAGTCAACTATCAATGTCCATAATCAAACCTGTGTTGCTCCAATTCAGCAGTAAGGATGTTGTGTGGGACTGTGTCAAAGGCTTTACAGATGAAAAAGTAGATGACAGTGGCTGATCTTCCCTTGCCCACTTGGGCAGCTAAGCTGTTAGAGAATGCCACTAGATTAATCGGGCACAGTTTGCCCTTTGTGGAGCCATGCTGGCTTTCCTTCATCATCTGCTTATCATCCATATTCTCTGACATTGCTTCCAGGAGATTCTATTCCTTGATACTTAGTTTCTGTCAGTGTTGGAGAAGCCTCTTCCTGTCTTTAGCAAGAGTGGCACAAAGCAGTTCATAATTTTATAGTTGCAAATATAAAATATAGGTTTGAATAAAGCTTATTTGAAGCTATTTGAAATACACTTTAGCCTTCTGCTGTGGAACTATCTTTGTCAAGATTATAATGGAGAAGGAAGTTTTTTTATTGTTTACTTGTCTTTGTAGAGCTTCCAGTTAGCTCCCCGATATGCCATGCAGTTTTGAAAACACTACAGCGCTGGGAACAAGTTCTTTTCCGACGTCTTGAGCTGTATGGGGGTCCACCTCAACATTATATTTCAGTTCATGCCTCTGAAGATGCCCTAGCTGCTGGTCCTGCATTGCTTCGCCATAAAGCTTTACTTGAACCTACAAACACTCCATTCAGGTGAATCTAATTTCTGTAAACAGTGACTATAGTATCTTTAATATACATCAAGCAAGATGTTGTTGGTGTACGTGATAGACCAAAATGTCAGTAACTATATAAAGCCATTTTCTATATATACTCCAATTCACTGTGAAATTGTGGATACACATCAAAATTAATCCATCTGGTCCAAAGCAAGATAAGGAAAACCAATAGAAATGTTCTAAGTTTTTCAACTTCTTTTATTACAGCTTAGTATAACAATTTTGAATGTTTTTGTGGAAAAACTGTGGGTTTAGATTAAAAGAATCACAGTTTACCCTGAGAGATAATTAAAGGTGAATGACTTAAACAACTGCCCCACCTTTGGAGGGAATGAAGTTACATGATGATCAGTATCTTTTCCTAAAACCAGAGAAGAAATGTTTATTATTTATAGTAGTTGTGGCTCCACATAATTGCATATTCAATCAGAAAAGTGTGCTCAGTTTCTTAAAAGGTCACTTTTTAAACAGTTTTCTGCCTATCAGCAGAAGATGTCTTTTTGTTGTGAAATATCTCACACTTATTATACTTAGTTTTAGTTACTTGAGTTGATTAAAAATACACAACATGTATCTGTTGCCTGGTGTTATTTTTTAATTAGGATTTGTGGGTTTTGCTATGCCATAAACACCTACGTTTTAATTTATAAATTTTAGTTGAGCATACTATTTCTAGGGACAATCATAATCATTTGAAGTCTGATCTGATTATAGAATCCTTAAAATTTTATTTCTGAAAACTCATGGTTGTTTCAGAGATGCTACACAGATGATGATGTGTTTCTAGCAGGAAGTGTTGGTCGTTCATTGTCTATGTGAAAGAAGCACTGATTAGCAGTAAGCAGAAATTATCCATGTTGTGAAGAATGATGGAGGCTAATAAATAATTTGTGTGATAACCTTATTTTTGTGTAATCTCAGAGATTTTTCACACTTGTCCCAAGACTGGAGGAGAAAATGCTGCATGTTTTTTTTCCTACTTCCTTTTGCACCTCTTCTCACATGTCATTTTATTTGAAAGATGGTACCAGCATTTAGAGAGCTTTAGTTTTGCTTCAGCATCTCTTCTAACTATAGTTTGATTAGAACGTTAGATGCTGAGGTCTTTTAGAAGCATGAATACAATGTTATTTTAACTTTATTCTATAGATCTAACAGTCATCTTGCACGATCTGTGAAGAGGCTCTGGCAGTACTTGGTCAAACAGGGAGAAGTCCAGGAAACCTTTATCAGAAATATTTTTACAAAGAAGCGATGCCTAAATGAGGTTGGTATGGTATATAAAATACATAAAATATTGCTGGTCAGTCTATCAGCTTTTACTTAAGTTATTTAGTTGGCTTGTTTCTTCTTTCAAGAGTGAAGGGTTAATATACTTGGCTTTGTCTCTACATCTACAGTGTTTGACATTAAAACTCTGTCTCCATTATGTCATGAAAAACAAAAAATAATCAGTCTTTGACTGTAGACAGACAAGCTACAGTCAGCCTCTTCATTAAGATCAATCTAAAAGCTGCTCCAGAATAATGACAAACTTTGATATTTCAAAGATTAAAACCAGTGACCTACTCAGTCAAAGTTCTAAAAGTTTGAGTTTGTCCCTACAATTTTTTTTTCCCTAATTAATCTTGGGCTTATTCATTGTTTTCTAGCATGGTATAATTCCATTTTAATAAGAAAAATGGTCATACAACTGGTCATATTTCTGTTTCTGATAACTTGTCCCACTGTCTAGCTGGATTCCAGTTTCCAAATTCAGTTAAATGTTTTAAAGTTTTGATTCTGCAATTGAGGGTTTTTTCCTCCCTTAGTTGCTCCTTTCTGATTCACTTTTTCTCCCAATAATTTGAAAGAAACACTTGCATTATAGAAAAGGTGTGGACTAGCAGAAATATAGGAGTAAGAAGCAGATCAGAGCAAATTAAAAATGCAGGGAGAAAGAGTATTCAGTAAACTTAAGACAGAAGAGTTCCGTATGAAGTTATCTTTGTCTGGTCACAATTAGAATACTAGCACAATTGTTTTAAGTCTTTGTGGCTAGTTGTGTTTACTACAGACTGCAGTTAAAAGGAAAATTTTTCCTTTTGTTTTGTTCTTCGAAAATGCTAATCATCTTATGCTAATAATACAGGAATGTTCCTATGCTGTATGGAATCATAGAATCACAGAATTTTAGGGGTTGGAAGAGGCCTCTAGAGATCATCTTGTCCAACCCCCTACCAAAGCTGGGTCACCTAGAGCCGGCCACACAGGAACACATCCAGGGGGATTTTGAAAGTCTCCAGAGAATGAGACTCCACAAGGAGAGACAGCTTGTTCCAGTGCTCCATCACCATCACAGTAAAGAAGTTTCTCCTCATGTTGAAGTAGAACTTCTTATGTTCTAGCTTAAACCCATTATTCCTTGTCCTATTACTGGGCACCACAGAAAAGAGACTGGCCCCTTCCTCCTGACACATATTCCTCAGATATTTATAGACATTAATAAAAGATCTCTTTTCAGTTGTCTTTTCTCAGGGCTGAACAGCCCCCAGTAAAGTAGGTATTTTGGAATATTTTAGATGTAGTTTATATGTTTCCAAGTAGAATCACTTTTAGTCTTACACAGCACAGGTATGTTGGCTTTATTTTGTTATCTTCTTGTTTCTGGTGTCATTGAAGATGACTTATCACAGAAAAATTTGACTATTAGGATGGACAAAATGCTGTTACAGTACAGAATGAGTAAATCAATGTCTTGTACTTAATATGGTGTTCATAATTTGATAATATCTGTTACGACATAAATTAAGTGTGTGTGTGCTTGTGTTTGCAAACATGCTGTTGTATTTCAGTTTTTCTGTATTGGAGTAAACAACAAGGAAATGAGGATTTCCATGATACCTTGCAAGTCTTATCTTTACTTTTTTTTTTCTGTGGTTGTTCTTTCCTTGGTCAAGTCGTTAGAGGAGCACAATGAAACCATGAAACATTGTGTGGTGGAAGAGCCCATCATCAATAAGGTACGCAGTAGTAAGGCTCAAATTAATTAGACCTTACATCATTATGAAATATTTCCTTTTGAAATCTTTCCTTTCCTGGTCTCCCTTAAATGTCTGCTGACATAGAAACAAAATTTAAAATTCAGTTTTCCAAAAAGATTGAGTTAAACTCGTACTGTTAGAGAGCCCATATGTCTTTACTCCTGCAGGGTTTCCAGATTCATTTAGCCCCAGAAGTAGTCAAGATAGATGAGGAGTTTGACATGGTAGATGAGGATTGGGTTAGGGATCAGCTGAGTAATCTGGACATCCATAAGTCGATGGGTCCAGATGGAATGCATCCAAGGGTGCTGAGGGAGCTGGCGGAGGTCATTGCTAGGCCACTCTCCATCATCTTCAGTAAGTCATGGGTAACAGGAGAGGTGCCTGAGGACTGGAGAATAGCAAATGTCACTCCAGTCTACAAGAAGGGCAAGAAGGAAGACCTGGGTAACTATAGACCGGTCAGCCTCACCTCCATCCCTGGAAAGGTGATGGAACAACTTGTTCTTGTCACTATCTCCAGGCATATCAAGGACATGGGGGTCATCAAGAGCAGTCAGCATGGTTTTATCAAGGGTAAATCATGTTTGACTAACCTCATAGCCTTCTATGAGGAAATTACTAGGTGGATAGATGATGGAAGAGCGGTAGATGTGGTTTATCTTGATTTCAGTAAAGCATTTGACACCGTCTCTCACAGCATCCTTGTAGATAAGTTGATCAAGTATGGGTTTGGTGATCAGGTAGTGAGGTGGATCAGGAACTGGTTGAAAGGAAGGAGTCAGAGAGTTGTAGTCAATGGGGCAGAATCTGGTTGGAGGTGTGTGACTAGTGGAGTCCCTCAGGGGTCGGTGCTGGGACCGGTGTTGTTCAATATCTTCATCAACGACTTGGATGAGGGTATAGAATGTACCCTCAGCAAGTTTGCTGATGACACTAAGCTGGGAGGAGTGGCTGACACACCAGAAGGCTGTGCTGCCATTCAGAGAGACTTAGACAGGCTGGAGAGTTGGGCAGGGAGAAACATGATGAAATTCAACAAGGGGAAGTGTAGAGTTTTGCATTTGGGGAAGAACAACACGATGTCCCAGTATAGGTTGGGGGCTGACCTGCTGGAGAGCAGTGTAGGTGAAAGAGACCTGGGGGTCCTGGTTGACAAGAAGATGACCATGAGCCAGCAATGTGCCCTTGTGGCCAAGAAGGCCAATGGCATCCTGGGGTGCATTAGAAAGGGTGTGGTTAGTAGGTCAAGAGAGGTTCTCCTCCCCCTCTATTCTGCATTGGTGAGGCCGCACCTGGAGTATTGTGTCCAGTTCTGGGCCCCTCAGTTCAAGAAGGACAGGGAAGTGCTTGAAAGAGTCCAGCGCAGAGCTACTAAGATGATTAAGGGGGTGGAACATCTCCCTTATGAGGAAAGGCTGAGGGAGCTGGGTCTCTTTAGTTTGGAGAAAAGGAGACTGAGGGGTGACCTCATCAATGTTTTCAAATATGTAAGGGGTGAGTGTCAGGGAGATGGAGTTAGGCTTTTCTCAGTGGTGACCAGTGATAGGACAAGGGGTAATGGGTGTAAATTGGAGCACAGGAGGTTCAAGTTGAATATTCGAAAAAATTTTTTTACTGTAAGGGTGACAGAGCCCTGGAACAGGCTGCCCAGGGGGGTCGTGGAGTCTCCTTCACTGGAGACATTCAAAACCCGCCTGGACACGTTCCTATGTGAAGTGCTCTAGGTGGCCCTGCTCTGGCAGGGGGGGTTGGACTAGATGATCTTTCGAGGTCCCTTCCAACCCCAAGGATTCTATGATTCTATGATTCTATGAAACTAAATGTATCCTGGGAAGCTAGATGAAACAACCAAGTAAGAACAATACATATTCTCAAGTTCCACAGCTGTGCCAAGTGAGGAGCTCAGGCTTTTTGCCATTTGCCCAGTGATAAAAATTCAGAAGTACTTTGAGAACACAGTACATAAGGAATTAGAGCAAACTTTTAGCATATTACTAGTTTGCACAGGTAATTTTCACTGAGCCTTCGTTATTACAGTGGTAAAGCCATATAACAACTTGGTATCAACTTTCTTGAAAGATGGATTCGAGAAACTAAAAAGCTATATTCCTATGCCTAATAATGCCAACAAATTCTGTATTCTTTAGGCTTTCTTTCACAGAAATAGTGAGAAGACAGCTATAAGAATACCCTATGATGTCCTTGGGCTACCTTGTTATTTATGTGATAGAGGAATATTAGCCAGTCGGTAATTGGAACTGACTGGGAGGGAAAAAAAATAAATCTTAATTTCATGCAGGTTTGTTCACAACATAGGTCATGGTTTTGTATCTGTTTGTCACTGCAGTTTTACGTACCTAAGATTACCATGGTACCAGTTTTGTTTTAATATTTAAAGAGGTATTTTGCTTTGTGGTTTATAATAGCTACAGATTTTCCAGAGTTTTTCAGACAGATGAAAATCACCATCTTTTTTTTTCCCCCTAAAAGATTTTTGTATAAACCTTTTGAAGAGAATTAAGAAATTGAAGGGAAGAGTCTGGGAAATGGTTGTTCTGGAATAATTCATAGAATCATAGAATCATAGAATTAGCCGGGTTGGAAGGGACCTCAGAGATCATCTAGTCCAACCCTTGACCCACCGGAGCAGTTGCTAGACCATGGCACTGAGTGCCACATCCAGTCTTTTTTTAAATGTCTCCAGGGACGGAGAATCTACCACCTCTCCGGGCAGTCCATTCCATAGCCTAATCACCTTTTGTTTTGAAGAAAATACAAAATTTTACATTTATAATTCAGGTTTCAATTTTTATGTCACCATTTCATTTGCAATGCCCTTTTTTATGGTAAAATTACTTTATATCTGCAACAGACTGGAGTCTGTATTCTGTCAGGTTAATATTTGAAATGCTAAGCTCTTAAATTTTTAATGAGTACTACAGTGCTGGTAGATTTTTAGAATTTTGATGAGCTGGTGTATGTCTGGATGCCTTTCTAATATACAAAAAGGTAGACAAGATTCAACTAGGTCACATTAAGGAAAGAAAAGTCAATGGGGTAGTAAAAAGGCTTGTGGTCCTGTCACATGCAAAATTCCAGATTTATTTAATTGCAGAGAACATGAAGAACTAAGTTGACAAAATCCAAATTTATTTTCTTGCTCAAGGTCTTGTCTGAAATTTGTTGGACTACTTAATCAGTTTCAGTGATGAAAAGTGTTTGCTAAAAGCATGGAAATACTTAGCAAATTGTTCAAGAAGAAAATATTTAGACTTTTTTTTCTAATCAACACCCCCTATGTATGCATGTTGCCTCACAGGTTTTCAGTGTCCCTGATTACAGGGTATATTTGTAATATTTTCTTGGAACTAATTAAAATCAAGAAAAAAATACATGACATTTCATATGATCCATTGTTTTGTTTCTATACTTCTGGTAAAAAGTAGTACTGCATATACATTTACATTTAAATATGCTTACTTTTTAAATACAGATAGAAACAGATTTGTGTTACCCAGGAGGCAAGGCACGAATAATTCATAAGGAGTCTGACATCATTACTGCTTTTGCCATCAATAAGGTGAGTATGAAAGAGGTAAGATAATCTAATCGTGTTGTAGTTCCACTCCATAAACAGGTGGTAGTCCTACTTTGAATTAAGCAAAATATCCTTTGCCATCCATCTTGATACAGATTGAACTCCTTAATTTTCTTCTGATAATTAATTTTCTGATAATTAATTTTTTTTTCTACTGTGCAATGCATTGAGAAAAGGGAAAGGTGGCCTCTAGTTTGTCTTGAAGCTTGTCCATAGTACTGTTTTTCCGTCTCTGTCAAAGACAACCAGGAAGTCATCTTTTCTTCTTCTGTTTAGCCATTTAAGCGTTAAAAAGTGGAGGAGGTGAGCTTGGTTGCAAGCATGGTAGTACAGTTACATCATCTTTATCATCTGAGGAAAGAAAGGAGAAGCAAAAGCTGGTTGAAAAAAGTACAAAATACAAATTGTGTATGGTGCTATCTCACATGCAAGTAAACTTTTAAGGGGATAATGCCAAGTTTAGAGAGTCCACATACATAGATTTGTAGACACAAATGTTTGGGATTTGTAAATTTATTAAGTGTGTGGTTTTGTCAATAACGGTATTGTGACAAGTGAAAATAAAAAAAGCACTTTTTTAAGTGTTCCTTTTATATCTGCCTTTGTATTTTTTTTTCAGGCAAATCGGAATTGCATTGCAATAGCATCAAGTCATGACATTCAAGAATTAGATGTTTCTGCAATTTTGTCTACACAAATCTACACCTGGGTTGATGACGATGTCGAAATAGAAAATAAAGGGTATACTTTCTATGTTGCCAGTATCAAAACTTGACTGTATAAATCAGTATAACAGAGCATAGTGTTTAATGTTGTTGTATTATATCTAACCTATAGCATTGTTTTATAGGGCTGATGATTTCTTGGTTATACATGCTCGTGATGATCTGGTAAATGTTCAGGGATCCACTCCTTATACACATAGTAATCCTGGCACACCTATCAACATGCCTTGGCTTGGTAGTACGCAAACTGGCAGGGGTGCATCTGTGGTAAGTTGCTTGTCAAAGATTAGTCTTGTATATTCTGCCTGCTTCTCTCCTTTGTTGTTATATTTTAAAATTAGCATTTAAGTAAATGTAGTTATTCTGTGTAATCAAGGTGTGCTGGAATTGTTTATAATAATCTGATTAATAGGTTAAAATACTGCACGGAATTTAAGGTACACCAGGTAAGGCAGACAAGTTTTTAGTCAGGCCATATAGGCAGTGTTTAGAAATGAGGAATCAGTGTTCAGGGAAGTAGTTGCAGCTTGCATTGTTCTTTAATGACTTGAAATACACCAAATAGTGTATCTAAAAAGCATACATATTCAGGAGATTTCAGAATATAAGTTTCTAGAGACTGGGTAGAAATACTTGTGTGAAGTATCAACCTAGCTTTTAAGCCTAATCTTAAATTTCATTCTGAGTTCTATTCCTGTTTTTATTGAAAAGTAAATACCAACTTCTGCTCTAGTAGAAGGTACCATTATAGTACACTGTATAGTAGGATGATCTCCTGTGATAGAAGTGATAGCAAATGAACTAAAGCAGATTTCACTGGCTACAAACATCACTACAGACATCATGTGTATGTTGAACTACACATTATGCTGATGTATGGCTGCTTATCTCAATGGCTGCTGTCAGCTGTTTTCTTTGAAGTGCTCTACAGTTTTGCTTTAACACTTTAACAGTTCTGAAGATCTTGGTTTTTAGGAGATAATCTTCACTGCTTGGCATATTTGACATAAAGTAGAGTGAGGATTGCACAGTAGAAAGTGACTATGTCCACAGGAACGAATTGAGCCTTCTTATCGCAGAGGTGACATCTGTGCAAGGGTAGCTCTTCTAGAAATAATGTTTGGAGTAGAGTTTGGCTGTGAACAAAAAGTTTTTAACTCAGATTTTATTCAGATTGAATGGTAATTCTAGGCAGTTCATTGGCATACTTATTCTTTGTTCCTGTGCAGCATACGTGTTCTCTAATAATACATATCTGTTGATTAGTTAGCTGGCAGATGGTTATTTGGAGCCATGTAATATAGCTGAACAGGTCATAAAAGATGTCCATATTTCTCAGCCTGTCTGCAGATTGACATGGAGTTTTCCTGGGTAACCAAATTAAATAATTCTCCTGATTTGGCTGCACTTTGTTGCATTTAAGAGCTCAGGGCAAGTCCATAATTATATTAATTCATATTCTAGTTGATTTTTTAAAATACTTTGACTAGCAGTAAAGAAAGTACGAATGTTATAAGAACAGTAATGTTATTCACACTTCGAAGTGGGTAATGTGCCAGTCTCCACACCTCTCCCTTCTGTTTAGAACTACTAATCCTACTAGCTGCCAGTTTTTTAGCTCTAGTACCACAATCAGGTTTCTTCTGTAAATATGTTTTTGACATTTTTGCCACTTTCTCCTCTCCGTTTCATTTTTTACACATATATTATGCATATATTTATGTATAGAATTTATGTGTTTGCGTGTTTCTTAAAGTAATTACATTATCTATTAATCTAAACTGTTTTTCAGTTACCTTCTACTTTAATATGTAGTAATACCTAGATACCTAAATGTAGTAATACCTAAAGATGTATGCTATGCTTATGTTGAATGCATCTGCAGTTAATATTTGGACCTAAGTTTTGTCTGACATGCTGTTTGACTGTGGCTGAGTAGAGAACCAACAGCAGCACACAACAACACCTGCCCACTAGGGAGGAGAGACAAAGGTACTGAATGAAGGACAAAGTAAATGAACGAAGAAATGGAGATCATTGGGAAGAAATTAATATTACTGTGGAAGGACTTAGGTCTGGAGGGAACTCCAAAATCTTGTTCTTGCTGCTATTTTTTACTTTGGTCCTTTGGACACTGCTTTCCATCCTTGTTCCCATCTTTGCTTTTCTATAATTTGCAGCCGATTTAGTAGATACAGTCCGCTGTTCTTTACCATTACTGGCTTTTTAGTCTGACTGTCTTTGCTGCATTTCCATCAACAGAAGAAACTATTAGACTTAATGATACTCAGTAAACCATGTTTTATTAGCTCTAAGTTTTTTCTGTTACTCTTTTTCATTGTTTGCTGGTACACAGTTCATGCAAGGTAAGTAAGGCTAACCACCAGAGCCTTCAGCACAGTTCTTAAAAGAGAGAATTCTAGGAAGCCCTTACCGAAATAAATAGTATATACTGTCAGCTTTGAAACTGGGGTCATGTTAAACAGCTTGAATCACTGACACCGGTTTAATAACTGATGGGTTGAATTTTAAGCATTTTTTGGTCCTATTGAACATTAGGCCTAAAACACCCAACTCTCCAACAGAGCATTCCAGTTTTGTAGTTACCAACTACGAAAGGGAAACTGATGGTTACTAGCATCAAATGTCAGTTTCATTCATAATGGAAGTGTTTGCATTTGCTCCAGATTAAAAATACTGATCCAGAGATTCATGTTAATATGCTTTCAAAGGCATGTTTATGTAACCTTGCTTTTATACAAAGCATAATTGAGTAGCGGTTAGGAGACAATGATGCATGTTTATCTGTTGAATGAAGATGATTTCTGGGTAAAAGTGGCTTTAAAATTCAACACAGCCCTTCAATTTTGGTGAAGAAACACAAGAAACATGAATATTTGTTCTTTCAGTTTCAGACAGGGATAAGCTGTAAGGTTAGAGAGCAAAGTATTGCAATTGTTTACTGATTAGTATATGCACTAATGTTTGAAGACTGTTATCTTCTGTCTTGCCCTAAATCTCACAGCATATATAAGGCTTTATTCACCGATGTCTTACATTCAGCTTTTTTCCTTGTAATTTAAAGTACTTGCAGGAAAAAAGAAGAAATATATATTTGAAGATCTTTTTTATCTTTAGGAAAATGTTTTGAAATAAGCTTGGGTAACACAGAGGTGTAAGGCCCTCTCTTCAACATATAGTAAAGCTTTGAGAATAGGAAGATCTCAGTCTGCTTCCAAAATGTAGTCAAGAGGATAGCAATTACTCCACTGATGCAAGTCTCTGGAAATTTAGCAAGAATATCAGTTCTTTCCTTTCCAAGTGATTTTTCCTTCTTTTTGGTTGCAATCTGAGAATTTGGAGAACATTGCTTTTCAACTCTCCAGATCATATTTAGAAATATGAAGCAAGTAAACATTTGCAATTCATACGTCATTCCAGCTGACACCCTAATATGATTGGAGGCCAGGGTAGAATAGCATACTTTAAACTCTTCATTAGCCATCTACTGTTTCAGTGACAAAGCAGCAGCAAAATACTGTACAAAATTATAGCAGTTGAAAGTCATGATTGGAGTCAATGAACTTAAAAGTATTTTCCAACCTGGATAATTGTATGTAAGTAGTTCATTACCAGTTTGCTACTGACGGTAGCTGCTGTGTTGGAAGTAAAATATCTGTGTTGCCATTTAAAGTTAATACCTGGCTTGAATATAAATTTTCACCCTCTTCTCTCTGAGGTTCAGGTGAAAAATACATGCCTGAGCAAACTGAATCCCAACAATTTTCTGAAGAATTACAGTCCTCACAACAGCCAGATGCTTTTGAGGAGAACTAACAGGAGATAAAGGAATGGAAACTTAGTTTCTGTGTGCATTAATAAAAAGATGAGAAGGGAAGAGACATGTAAGGAAAATAGAATTGCATTGCTGCTTTCCTGTTGTGGGTTGGACTTATAATTTAATTAGATGGCAGTTTTATTCTAATAGTCCTAATGTCTCCAGTCCTCTTCTTCATATATTGAACACTTTCTATTTAGAAATCAGTCAACTAAGAAACACAGTATTCTTGGTAACGAACCTTGATCAAAGCAAAGTTTGGAATTTAGGAACAGAAGTGGTGCTGGAAACCTATTGGATCATTATTTGCAAAACTATAAACACTTTTAAAGAATTTTTTATCTGCCAGCTGTTAGGTATATTGCTTATTTTGGATGTCCACAAATACTCACTTTTCAATCAATTACAATAAATTAACTAAACTTGAAAATAAATATATTCCTTCCTTTTCTTTTTACTCCTGTTAAAAGTTTGTTTACCTCTTTCTTTACATGCTTCTGCCTCTCTCTTGCTTATCTTACAATATTCAGGAATATTCCAATAAATTTAATGGAATCAGAAAGGAATTGGCAAGAAAAGAGGTAAGACTGCAGTCTAAAGAGTGTTTATATTTGGATCCATAAATCTCGGAAGCAATAAGTTATTATTTACCTAGATGTATAAAGATCAAAAGTATTAACATCTACACTAGTCTTGAAAGAAATTTACTTCTCTCTGAATTTCTAAACCCAGTCCAATTCAAGTAGGAATTTTCATATGACGCAGCTCTCAGCAATCACTAAATACTCTAATTCAGTAACTTTTTTCAGTAGTAGTTTTTAATAGTTTTTTTTTATATTGAACAGATGATCAAGAAGGCTATTAATAACGTCAGACGAATGGCTTCTCATCCAACATTACCATACTGTAAGCTGAGTTTTGTTAAAAAAAAAATAAATCTAAAGATTATATATTTAGTAATGGGCCCGGTTTCTTAGTATTTTCTTAGTGTTTTAAAACTTAATTATAAGCCCTATATTACTGAAACTATTTTTCGTTTTAAAGAAATACATAATGGGTGATATATAATACTCTGTAGAAACAGTGGCATTCTTAATAGCAAAAGTGCTTTGTTTTATTTATGACTTACATGAAAGAAAATAGGAAGAAGATACTTCTTATTTTTATAAGATTCTTCTTATTTTAGCACCACCTAAATATAGTTCTTAATTGAATAATAAGTACGTACAGTTCAATAAAGTTTGAATAGCACAGGTTTAAGTTTCAGTGGCACCCCCTACTCCTACTGTATGCCAGGTACTATGGCACATATTCTGGCATTAGTTATTTTGAGGATGTTGTAAGCTGGTGTGAGATTTCTTAAAATTTTGGAAGCAACATTCCTGTTCAGATGCTATAACACCTGTGAAAATTGATAAATATTTTCTGTTGCAGACCTGACAGGTGCTCAAGATGGTAGTGTAAGAATGTTTGAATGGGGTCATGCACAGCAAATCACATGTTTTCGATCTGGTGGCAACTCAAGGGTAACTCGAATGAGATTCAATTACCAAGGAAATAAGGTAACTGAAAGGGTGCCTCTGAACTTACCATCTTCTCTTCCACCCATCCCCCCAGTTTAATTGTAAATTAGCAGAAACGCCAAGTTCTTCAAGTCTAAAGCAGTTTTCTTTGAATTGTAGATAATATTTCTGTAATACTTACATATATATTTACAATAATTTTTTTTTCCAGTTTGGAATTGTTGACGGTGATGGATATATAAGTTTATATCAAACAAATTGGAAATGTTGCCCACTTACTGGAACTTCACCTAAACCATATTTGGTAAGCTCAGAAGTAAATTTACTTTCATAAACTTGTATTGTACTTTACTTCCTTCTCCTTTAGAATAGTTCGGAGCGAGCAGGGATTATGCTTGTAACCAACCAAGATATAATAATGAAATCTTGTGAACTATGTGGCAGATGAGCTCTTAAATCCTAATCATACTAAACTGGAGAAAATGCAGTATTAGATCTGGAATTACTGTAGTGCTCTTTGAGGCTTGTTAATACTTTTCAGTTGTTAATTAATTGTCAATAACTTGGAACTTGAAAGAATCTCTCCAAGGAAATATAAGAGTGTCAGAAGACATACATATACCTTTATAGCCTGTGTTCTTTAAACTAACTACTTACCTTCTTGATAAAGTTTTAAGTTTTCAGGCTTAGACAAAATCTGGATTTTAATTAATGGATAATTTCTAAACTGCACTTTTCCAGACGTGGCAGTGTCATAACAAAACAGCCAATGACTTTGTTTTCGTAAGTTCATCATCTTTGATAGCCACAGCAGGATTGTCTTCTGACAACAGGTGAGAACTGCAGAGATCATAAAAATGAACCGTTCCCATGTTTTCTCTTCTTTACTTCCCTTCACCTCTCTTTTTTTTAATAACTTCTTTGAAGTAGTTTAAGAGCAACATGCATGGTTCTACTGTCTTACTTGGTGGTAGAGGTGGAGAAGCAACATTTGCAGCTAAATTCCATGTGCCTATTAAAGGAGGTTCCATAGGGACATTGAAGTTCCTCCTTTCAGCTGCTGTATGAGAAGGGAGGTGCTGAGCTCATTTTCCTGGTACCCAGAGAAAGGAGTCCTCAAGTCTGTCTGGACACTGCCCTTAATAACAAACTTTTAGTCTGCCCTGAAAGGATCAGGCAATTGGACTAGATTATCTCTATATGTCCCTTCCAACTAAAACAGTTCTGTTGTGTTATATTTCTATGAGTCTGTCAAATTATTTTTTTAGATGTAGAGAGTTGTGTATAGCTCTTTCTGTTTGGGTTTGGTTTTTTACTAAATTTTTGGTAAAGTAGAAAGAACTGCTGACATTTAGGTGAGTTCAGCTACAAAAGATTGTAATAGCAGTATGAATCTTTTATGAGAATAACCAGTCATAGAATGATTGTGTAGAGGGCATGTTCTTGCAGTATAACTATAAAAGTAATTTGAGGTCTTCTCAAACATAATCATTCAGACCTGTTTACATTGATTTTTATGCCTAAGCCAACCTTTTAAGATTCAGATGACTTTTCAAGTGTTCAAAATATTTTAGAAGATTTGTCACTGAATTGGAACATTTTTTTTCCTCAGAAATATTTGTCTTTGGGATACTTTGGTTTCACCTACAAATAGTTTGGTGCATGGTAAGTAAAATATAACCAGCGAAATATTTGATCACAGTAAAAAATATGTCTGTGTCTGTCTTTATGGAAAAGTTACTGTGGGAGGTAAGTTTAGTAGCAGTAAAATATATTTCACTGTCCTGTGTGAATGCACCAGCAGGAATATAAAAACAGATTATTGAGAAATGTTTTAGTGCTTGAATAAAAGATGAGTTTCATGGACATGAGCACCTTCCTTGGCATACCTTGGCATTCATCTTTGCACCTCAAGTGCTACCACTGAAAGCCAGACATCTCTAATTTCTGTTTCTTTTTAAAAGATTTTGAGCAATTCCAGATTGTCGTGACTAGTGTGTTAAGACAATAGCTGTTAACACTGTCAAAACTAAGTTTTTAGTACAGTTATGAGAATTTTTTGCAAGATATGTGTCTACACCCCTCAGTTCAGAGTAGCTATAGCTGTGTCTGAACTCATAAATCAGAAAGGTCCCCCTCAAAATTGGCCAGCTAAGTTTTAGACCAAATAATGGTACTATAAAAATAGAATTGGGCACTTGTGGATACATTATGTTTTGGGAGTATATGAGAGGACATTGCTTCTGAAAATCCTGTCCTTAGAGAAGCCAATCATTATAAAATGGTTCTCTGAAAAATATGAATAAATGTTGAATATGAATAAATGCAACAGATTTTCTAGAAAATACTAGAATTTTTTTTTAATATAGAGAACAAGCAGATGTACAGCTAAGACCTCATATAGTAATTTTTGGAGTTGAACTGGAAGATAACTACTTTTGTAAAGTAGTGCATTTTTGCTCTAAATGGTTGTGCAGTTCTAGGGCACTTTTATTCTATGTATTATGCCAAGCATCAGAATGTTTTGAATGCTTTCTCTTTGTGTGAATGTATTCATACACACACAAACACAGTACTACAAAAATGCTTTAGAAGAATTATTTCTCAAAGTATGCTTTAACAGATGTGATAAATACTTAGTGGAGTTTCATTAATTTTATTACTAGTATTTTGTTGAGTGGAAATTAATTTCAATGTCTGAAATACAGAATTAGGCTCTGTGTAATTGAAGTGTGGTGAATGCTTACAGGTATGTGTGAGACGTGTGGAATTTCTGACTGAAATTTAGTGTACCCTTTCAGCTACAATATACTGCAAGCCACCATAACACAGACATATTGAGGTTGTACTGGTAATTGTAATCTTCATTCATTTGCTCTACTCATTTTGAGGGAGTAAACATAATTCACACAAATGTGAAAAACAGCAAATTGAAAGAAGTAGTAAAAATTAGAAATTTGGGCAGGTAATTTAGGAGGACATTTCATATGTGAAATATATTCTTCAAAATAATCATTAGAGAGTTTGAAGGGAACCTGTTTCTGGTCAAGTCTTAACAGTCTATGATTATATAAGGATAGGCAAAAGGGTATTTTTTTTCTCATAGAGATTGTACATACTTAATTTAAGAATATTGCAACTTCAGGACGACTCATCTGAGGCTGTAGTTAAATTAATATATATACATGGTACTGCAATACACGGACTGGTTGAAGTCAGCTGTCTTATGGCATCTCAAATAATCCTCTCTCAAATAATCAGTTATATGGATAATTAAAGTTATTACTGTAAAAATGAGGTTAGTGCTCTGTGTTTATTTGAATTGCTTTGCTTTGTTTTTCAGCTTTTATCTGTCATGATAGTGGAGCAACTGTGCTAGCATATGCTCCAAAACATCAGCTGTTAATATCTGGAGGCAGAAAAGGCTTTACCTGTATAATTGATCTTCGCCAAAGACAGCAGCAACAATTACTTCAGAGTCATGATTCTCCAGTCAAAGCAATTGCTGTTGATCCAGCAGAAGAGTATTTTGTTACAGGATCTGCTGAGGGCAACATAAAGGTACTAAAGAGGGTGAGGGAGCAGAAATGAGGATGGTAATGATGTATGTACAGGTGTATGTTGTACAGGTATGTTGATGAATGTTGTACAGGTGTGGAGTGATCAGCTGTGCATATATTTGGCATTTGTTCTCAACCCTGACTTTCACACTTAATAATGTAGTTAAGAAATGTTAGCCATAACTTGCAGTCCTCTTTTAGTTTGTTTTAATTTAGTTCTCATATTTCTTACTATAGAAAACTAATATTCTGTAACTGTCATTACAGATTTCTACATTTCTTTTACAGTTAGTGTCAGAAAAATTAATGCAAAATGTAGTTCAGTTTCTCCATCTCCTTTCCCCGTTCTCATTATTGGTCAATGATAAGATGATGGTCATTATCCTTATTAGAGACTGATGTCCTGATGCTTTTTCAGGTATGGAGTCTGTCTACATTTAGTCTTCTTCACACTTTCATCAATGAGCATGCTCGACAGTCTCTCTTCAGAAACATTGGAACAGGAGTCATGCAAATTGAGACAGGACCAGCAAATCACATATTCTCCTGTGGTGCTGATGGAACAGTAAAGATGAGAATCTTGCCTGATAGATTCAGCCCTTTAAATGATGTGTTAAAAAATGATGTGAAACTTGTGATCTAATATTTCCCTCAGAACAGTGTATAACATTCCCATTCTGACATCCCTGAAAATATTTTCTCTGGAATTAGCCAACAAAGCAGATACACAATGAGAGCTTGTGCCACTAAGTTTAATTTTTGTTTGGTTTGTTTAGTTTTCTTCCTCCCTTAATATTTATTACCTGGAGCTTTTAGTCCCTGGTGCACTGATGCCTTAAAAGATTAACAAGGTCCTTCAAATTTTGTTCATTGCCTAAATTAAATCTATACACTACTCTGAATTATATACCTGTAATATTATTAAGATGTTGCTGAAGTAGTTTACTCTTCTTTTTGAGGTAGTTACACTCCCACCTGGAGTATACCATCTGGGCATGGCCTCTGCTTATCTTCAACACCCTTCTAATATCAAGTTTGTCCAGATGGAAACCTTAGATGTTTCTCTTTCACAGTGTCAACCATAACTGTGTCTCTTCTCAACTTGTTTAGTCAACTGACAATAAAAATTTATACCTATGTGTAGAAGAGAAACAAAGCATGTATGATTAGATATTCCTGGCCATGCAAGCATTCATATAGCAAGGCACTGTCTGTCTCCATTCCTGGAATCCAGGCTGTTTACCTTTCTAAGTTGCCTAATCTCCTTTGTCTCATCTGGGGTATAAGAAACTGAAGGATATTCTGGAACTTGTCATCTGTTCTATAGCTTGAAACACTGCCATCAGGATGGCAGGCTTACTTTTAAAAAATAACTTTATTTTTAACCTTGAACACTCCCATTAAAAAAATGTGTAAATATTAATGGATATCTTCCTAGGGAAATAGTCAAGATTATGTGAGATGTTTTAGTCGTGATCAAAAAGATACAGGAAGATACTGTTTGCTTTAGGATACGGCACTAGAATTTCTTCTAAGACTTTATGTGCATGTCTGTAGAGAAAAAACCCCACCTAATTAATTTTTTCATTTTTTTCCAGTGAGACTTTTATTTAGCCCAAAGATAGTCAGTTCACTCTTAGCACTTACTTTCTTGTCTGATTTTCCTTAGTACTTTAAAAAAGGAAAAAGGAAAAAAGTTCAACAGCAAAGTACTTTAATATTGTTACTTTTTGTACTGTAGGTTTACATTTGGTGCAAAATTAAAGAAAAAATTTTGAAAAGGGTAAATTTTTTTTTTGCCAAAATAGTTAACTGCATAACTTAAATGTCTGACCAAATTATTAATGCACAAAGCCTTTACATTTTTCAGTCAGCTAAAGACTGTTTCTGTTAGTGTTTTAGTTTACTTTTCCTGACTTGAGAGCTTGACAGAGGTTTTATTTGTAAATTAGATATAAGGCTGGATTACTTGAATGCCAATGGTGTACTTTTGCTAAAATATATTTTGTGAATTATAGCACCAAGATATTAACTGTAAAATAAAGTTGTCAAACTAGGAATTATGGGGATAAATAAAGCATAGCAGAAATGAAGGGCTTGTAAAATGAACTTTAACATTCTCAGGATGCTTTTATCTTAAGAATATAAAATTGTTTAAAAAGATTTTGTAAAATGTATTAAGGTCATTTTCAATGTATGTTTTGCAAGTTGCAGTGCAAACGCTATGAAGGTTTTTCTGCACATAACCTGAATTTTCAAATTGTGCAATAAAAAAATGTGAATATTTTGCCATGAAGAAACCTGTGACAGCATTACAAACTGTACAGCTGTTCAGTGATTCACTTATAATTGTTCTTCCACAATACTCAAAGCTTGAAATCAAAATTAATATCAAAACAGTTTAAGTACAGTGATGGACCAGAAGAGTGACTAAAAGTGACAACACCTTACAAAAACACCAATGCATATGTCACGCCTCTTCAGTGGCTGAGTTTCCAATATCCCTTATTCTTATAAAACAAGAAAAACAACAGTTAACAGTAGCAGTCTTTGAGGATCAGCTTAAATTCTGACTGGTACTGGAAGGCTACTGCTTATATACGTGAATTAGATTCATGCACCCAAGTCAACTATCAAAGTTACATTTCAAAAAAAAAAAATGTGCAAAATTCACAGCAACATTACATAATGATGTCCTTGATATTTTGTCCTTAAATATTTATCACATTAGTTTTAATATTTCAAGCTCAGTTTATTGTACTGGCAACCACAAAAAGCTGTCCTACTGAGAAGATTCTGTGTGTAATTGCTAAGACATACTATGTTGTCAATTTTGAGTAGAGCTGCACAATGAATAATCTTGGCAAACTTACACCAGCGCAGTACTGACTGTGATAGGGATTTTCAATTATATCTATAGTTAACGTAAGCTACTCTCAAAACTAAATTATGTAAAATTACAGTGTATTTGCCAGACCTTTGTCACCATCCCAATAAATACTGCAGAAACTCAACTCCCTAGAATTCTATGTTGCTGCTACTTCATTCAAAAATTAGTAAAATGTTTGTTAGTATAATGCTAATTGATGTTTAACAATTTCTGCAAGTCAAATTATCAGTAGCTTTCTTACAATGATTAAATGAAAATGAGTTAAAATGAGTTCTGTTGTATCTGAAACTTTTAAAAGGACACTCAGCTTTAAATCTAGTCACTTGGGAAGACCTGAACTCAAACTCTTCCAGCTGTTGCCCTTAACAATTTCCACTGAATTTGTTTCCTCCATTAATTAATACATTGTCCCTGTTGCTATGCAAGTTATTCAGACTGGAGGGTTATAGTGGTTACCCAGTGTTTTGTACTTGAAGTAGCCATGTGCACAAACTGAACATAAAATCTGCATTTGCCAGCGCTTAATTGACAATAACTCCATGTCCAAAGTAACTTAGCTTATAGTTGATGATGTCCCTTTTAAATATCATAGACTAGCAGTTGTGACTTGTGTTTGTCTATGTAGCAATACGTAATGCAATCAGAGTGTGTAATTCCTGTGTTGCTAATTGATTCATTTACCTCAAACAGATATATGATCCAAGTTCTTTGCTATTACTTTAGTAACCTGTGGGAGTTAAAACTCTGGCCATCTGGGTACTTAAACTGGCTTGCTGTGTGACATTAGAAAATTCTCAGCTGACAGCTGATGTTGCAGGAAGTTTATGAAGAAGGGAGAGTGGAATAGATACAGATTTATATCATGCTGCTGTGGCCAAGGTGAGTTTATACATCTTCTGTAGTGTTTCACGAACGTAACTACCAGCTGCAGGATATAAACTGTTGAGATACCCTACATAAAGTACCACTCCCCCTCCTCTTAAGAGCACCCAGTGTTAGATAGTTGCAATAGGTATTAAAAAAGCAACAATGATTAAAATGAAATAACCTTGGAGACATATGTGTTCTGAGGTAATTTTTTCAAATGTTTATTTTTACTAAAAATAGCAAAACCACCTCTAATGGCAGGTTCAGCACACTGATCAAATTACTTTCTATAAAATAAAGAGATTGATTTACCAAGTTTCCTGGTGTTTCTTATTCCTCCCTGTTCCTAACTCAAAAATTTTCATGGGGTTTGAGCTTTCACCTATCCTGTATTTGTTTTTAATGTGTTAGCTTCTCATGCCTTAGCTTTCCTTGTACTAGCTTTCTGATGTTTTCAGAGGGTTTGTCTTTGTTTCATCTTTTCGTTATTAATTGAATGCATAACCTTCAGTTACAATCAGTTTTGAGTCAGTTCTCAGTGGAAGGAGGCTGATGTTGTAACAGTGCTTTCTGTAATTTGCTTCCACGACTAACTCTTAACCCCTTGTTTGTTTTATTTAAACCTGAAAGCTTGTGAAAGTCTTGGGAAACTTCACCTCTACTTTTCCCACCTCTAGAAGTACCAAGTAGAGTGTCCCTGCTCTAGTGACACACGGGGCAACGAGCTGCTGCCAAAATCAAAAGTACCTAAGCAGACAACTCAGTAGAAAGAACAGTTTTGTTTGGGGGTTGTCCTTGCCATACTTTTAACTCCTCCTTTGGCAGCAAAGGAGAGAAAGAAGGAAATAAAATTAGAAAAAAAAAAAAAAAAAAAAAAAAAAAAAAAAAAAAGTACCCCAAAGTCCACCACCGAGACAGCGATGTCCTCTGAGAGTTAACTCCCTCCTCCCACCTGGTGCTTTCCTCTGTGTGTGCCCGGGAAAAGGCCGTTACTACCCCTGCTGTGCCAGCTCCTCGCCTACCTGAGGAGGTATCGGCAGAACTTCGAGTAGGAGTAAGGACGGGCGGCCCCCAGCCGGGTGCAGGCGGCCCCCGAGGTACCGGGAGGCTGCTCGGCTTCCCCCTTCCCCTCCCCACTCGGGCCGCCGCTGGCAGAGCCGCCCCTCTCCGCCCGCCACGGCCGCGCCCCGCCCCGCGGCGTGGGGAGCCGGGGTTGCCTCTGCCGCGCCCGCACCGCCTCGCACCGCCGCCCCCCCCCCACGCCACCCCGAGGAGGCGCCGCCGCCCCCGCTCCGCACCCACACAGTAAGTGCCACCGCTCCGCGTCGCGGAGCTCTGGTCCCCCTCCGCACCGGTCACCCCCTTCCTAGCAGCGGAAGGAGTGGGCGAGGGCGGCAGCCCCACCGCCACAGGGCGGGCCCGCGCTCCGCGGCGCCTCAGCGGCGGGGCGGGCTGGGGCCTGGCGGCCCAGCGGCGCCGCGGCAGCCTCCCCGCCCAGGGGGGCCGTGGGGGTCTGAGTGTCCGGCAGCTGCAGGTAGCGGACCCTGGGCTGGGCTGAGCTGCGTAGGGCTGGGCTGGGCAGGGCTGGGTTTGGGTTGCCAGCGCCGCCCCGGAGTTACTCAGGTTTCAGCGCGGGGGAAGAACTTCGGTGTCCGGCGGGCAACTCGGAAAGCCCCCGGGGGGCTGAGGCGCGTCGCTGCCGCCTCCTGTCCCGGAGGGTGTGGGCGCTGCGGAGCCCCCGCACCGCCTCCGAGCGGCCCAGGTGGGTGCAGCCCAGAGGCGCTCACGCTAAGCTTTTCGTCACGCAGGAATTTATCTGAGTGAAAGCTGTAGTCGGGTTTCTGTCCGGGGAAGCATGCCAGCCTGCCTGCCCGCCCTGTGTTGTTTCTCCTGTGCAACACGGCAGTTTTCTGTTCTGTTTTGTTTTGTTTTGTTTTTTTCCCAAAACTATTTCTGCTGTCGCTCGGAGTGAGCACGCCCAGAGCCATCGGCAGATCTTGAGCGGGAGCAGCCGCAACAAGTGCGGTAGCGCAGCCGAATGCTGCTGCACGGCTGCTCGCCTTTGCTGAGACAGGCGAGCTTGGTTTTGAAATACTACTTGCAAAAATTCTGCCGGTAGAATTAGTTTGTACTGTATTTACTAACTGCTAAACAAACGAGATCGCGGTTTCAGTGTGGGCTGGATGGTCAGACCTTCCATTCAGGAGGCCTGTGGGTCTGTAGGACTTTATGTTCGCAGTCTTGACCACACCAGAAAAGCAAAACGTAGTTGAAATGATGTTTCACTCAACACGTGTCTCACTTTGGCTGTGCAGCTTTGCAAACTATTTTGCATAACATGATGAGTGAAACTATTCTTGGGTGGTGAGGACTTTTCCAGCAGCCAGCTGTGCCAAATGAGGAGCTGCTGGTTGCACTTGCTGGCTGAGTTGGCTGCTGCCAGCTCTGCTTGCCTCTGGTCAGCTCTAAACGACGAGTGCCAATAGCAGAGTTGAGTGCTTGCAGGCCTTGTGACAGTGGTTGCAGCCTTTTGGCTGCCACAGACCACAGGTGTGGTCTGAAAAGTGTCTCTGAACCATATCACTTGTGAGCATCACTGATACTGTGACCTTTATTGTCTAAGCCCAGGTCAGGCTGTGCCATATCTGGAAAGGCACCGTCCTAGACCAAGTCCTGATCCTCTACACTGTTTCTGTTCCCACAAAACCTTGAGAGTCAGAAGATGTTTTTGAAAACATGGGACAATCTACTGGCACCTGGTATTGCTTGTAACTCTTCATTCAATGGCCCTTGGATGAAAGTTTTCTTTATTTGTGGTGGAAGTTTCTCATTGTGATTTCTACCTGTAATTAATCACCATTTTAGTAAACTTAGGAGAAAGAGTCTGAGCTTTTATAACATGAAACTAAGCTGAATGCATTCTTTTCCTCATGCTACCTGTATTGTTGTCATGTATTAGTAGTGCAAAGATGTAATGCATTGACCGACCTCAGAGTTTTAACAAGCACATAATGCATGGACCACATGTTACATGAACATTTTTTCCTTTTCCTGCTTTAAAAAATTATACTGAGGAGGAGATAAAACACCCTGCAGGGAGTCAGCTTATCAAGTACAAGGAGGTGTGTGGGTGTTTCTCACTGCTTCATCCCAGAAATATCTTTTCTAAGAGGTGGGAATCATCTGCTGTCTCAAAAAAAAAAAAAAAGGTAAAAGTTAGCTGAAACTCTAAACAGGAATTGTTAGGAAAAAAAAAATCCAGAAAGCAAGAATTTTGCAATGAAAGGATGTCTGAGACCTTTATTTGAAAGACAAAATTTTGTGACCTTGGACATGCTTAGAAGCAGGAGGAAGGAATTAAAATGTTCTAGTACATTCCCATTCCCTGATTTATTATGGAAGCAAAATTCACATGGAATATTACTAAAATAAAAGGTCTGTGCAGGAGTAAAAGACACTGAGGCTTGAAAAGGAAGTCACTCCCTGTTTGCCGTGACAACAGGAAGCTGCTCATTTCCATTAAATAGTAACTAGATTAGTGTGACCAAACCTAGATTTCAGTGTACTTTGTGGCTTAATTTGTCTGCTTTGACATGCTTAATGTGAAATTAAGAATTGCTGCTTCAGGTGGCTGAGGAGGTAATAAAATGTTTGAAAAATACCATGTTTTGTCACCTTCTTATTTCAGTATGTCAAGATGAGTCCTCTGAGTGATTCATGTTAAAATGCCTAATAATCTTTAAAGCAGATAATGCATCCCTACAGGCTATTACAAAACAAATTAAAAAAGTACTGCATAACAAATTATGGTATGTAAACAGTAGCTGGTTTGAGAGATGTTATGATGATGAATTTTCTTCCAGGTTGTAGAGATGTCTGTCCTTGGGTTCACCTCTTAATAGAAGTTTTGGCCTAGAATTTATCTTCAGTTTTTTTATTTATTTCCTGCTTTTACATGAGCAGTATCAGGATAAAAAGGAAAAGAAGAAGTTACCAAGCAATGTTTGTCATGATCTTAAAATTGCATATATCCACTTAAATTACCCACTTTAATGCCAATGATTGGAAGTATGTTTTCCGTAGTTTATACTAGGTTGATTACTTTCTAGCAGTTTTGACTGTCAGGGTAAATCTGGTTTATTGTTTCTTGCATCACTGAACTGTAGTACAAAGCATTTGGACTGAACTTCACTTCTTTTTTTTCTTCATATAGGTATGTTTGTTGTCATTTCTTGTATTTTTCCCACCTTTATGTTTTCATGCTGTTATAATCTTCCTGCCATGTGCCATTATGCTTTTTTTAAGTTAGATTTTGGGGATCAGATTGATACGATGATCAATTGAAATTTAATTGAAAACTAAGTACATTGGAAGAATTTTCTCACAGGAGAAGTATACTTTGTGTACAGTATGTCTGTTCTTTGGAGTATCAATACACTGAATGTGGTGTCCCAGGAGCTGATGATTTAATGACAAAATAACTTAAGGACTTCTTAAGGTTGGCTTTGGTGTCTGTAGGCTCACAACCATGAGCAGCCATGTTGTGTATCTGATCTGTAATAGAAATGTTTGCAATATTTTTCAACTGTGATGTAGCAGGAAATCTAGTCTTCATTTGAGTCTGCTTTCATGATCAAAGAAAGTAAGTATGGTTTGAAATTAGTTACGGATATTTTTTCCCTTATGCCTCCAGCATCTTCTGATCATAAGACCTAGGGTAAGTGTTTTGTGTGGTCAAGCAGAAGTTAAGATGCCATTTTGCCAGTTAGGCAAGCAAGCAACAGTTTGCACTTGGCATTTTTACACTCTCTTTCTTGAGTAATGCTTTCTTAAACAAGAATTTCCTTTCTCAGCAAGACCTCACCCCCACCGAGACATATGAGCTCTGTGCCCTGAGACTGAGGTCTGTAACTTGTAGAGCAGTAGCACTTGCCCATTTCATTAGCATCTTTAACAAGTCTCAAAGAAGGGGAAGAGTACTGAAAATTGGAAGCTAATAATATCGTTTATCATGTGCTGTTTTCTGACCTGATCATTGACACTGTTTTTTGGAGATAAAACACCATTTCCTTCTTTATTTCACTCTCATGGTTCCCGGGAGCCTGCAGCAGGCTCTGATTTAGTAAGGGAGGTGTGTGAGATGGAGTATCAGGAAAAAATAAATACCCTTTAAATGATGTAAGTGAAACCAATTCCTTAATTTAAATTCTGTTTTTGTTTAGAAACTCGGGTGGTGAAAAGAGTCTCAGTTCTTGAGCAAACATTTTTCAGAGTTCAGAGGTGTTACGTGCCTTTTAGATGATAAAAGCATTAGTTGGCATTGGTAAGTTAATAAGATGTATGATAAGGATTAAGTCCAGAAGATACAAGTACCAAAATTTACATTCCTTTCAATGCTTCCTCATAAGTAAAAGTCTATCTCCTAGTAAGTGAATTTTAGTATGAATCATGCCTTTAATCAAGATATTGTTTTTCATTTTAACATATCTAGGTTTGAAGTTGAATTTATACTATAAGATCAACAAAACTAGACAAGCTGAAGTTCTGAAAATGAATATGGAAATCATAAAAAAAGATTCCAAAAAGTAGGTTTGAGGTGATGAGGAGCATTCTTTGTCAGAAGTCTGCTGAGTAGATATGCAAACTAGCACTTGGTCCTTAAAAGAAGCAAAACTTTGACTTTCAGTTCTGCAGGAATCTAAAACATAACCAAGTCATCAGTGTCACTGTAATGAATGGGGGAGGGGTGGAGGGCACAAAGTTATGTGTAATGTTTTCTTACCATCATGGGTATTGAAAATGTCAACTTTTATAATAGAAAGTGGGCACTAAAAAAAAAAAAAATATTTGTCTGGACTCATAAATCTTCCTGCTGTTCTGATTTCAAAACATGATGTGCAGCAGATCCTTTTTAACCATAAATGGTCCTCTGTGTAGCAGAAAACCTTATCCCCACTGGACATATATAGCCAAGTGCTCCTAAAATACAATTGAACATTTTTGTTACAATGTTGAAGTAAATAATTGCGTCTTGACTTACAGAAAGCATTACAATGTTATTCTTATGTGAATAGTAATGAAGGGGGTTTTGGAGCTGCTTTGCTTTAAGGGAATGAAAAAGTTTATTCTCTGTTATTTAGTAACAATAAAGCATCGTGGTATATATGAAGCAGTTTTTAGTGTTCTCTGGCCTGTTGTTGTTGTCTAATACCGAGTTAAGTAGCAAAACCCTATCTTTCTCAAAGTGTTTTGTAGTTTTTCTTTTGATTACTGGGAATGTTGTGGAGAATTTGTTACTTGGAAGGTACTGAAAAATACCTGTGACTTTCTGACTCATCTACTGCAGAAATTACTGTCCAAATCATGAATGTGCACAGGCATAAAAAGCCCTAGATAAGTAAGTCAAGTTAAATAACCTCTAATTAAGCCCCGATGCTTGAGCCAATTCAGAATTTTTAAAATTACATATGTGTGTATTTATTGTATCCTTCCACTTTCTGTTAAATGGTATTTGTTTTATTTGTTTAACCTCTCTCTAGTGCATTCCAATAATTTTCCAAGTGCTGAGGAGGAACCTTTGCCCACCACCTTCAGCTCATCCCACTTCCTCCTTAGCTGGGTACACAAACTGCGTTTACCAGCTGCACTTTGCAATTCTAGTTAGAAGAGAGAAGTTGATAACCTTTGTCTTTATCTGGTTAGTTATGGCTATTATTATGGTGAAATGGGAATAATACAGGTCAAGAACTTGCTGTTTATGCCGTTCTTCAAAGTTTTATGTAACAGAAATCTTCACTGCATTTTTATGCAACAAAACCAAGAGTGTTTTATTTTGTTAAAGATTCTGATACAAACTGACTCTCTCATATTTTGGGTAAAGGATCTGCACTGGTCAGATAACTGGTTTTATATTTCTCCCCCCTTACCTTCTTCTAGGATAATAAAAGCAACTATGTAAAATAGGTGAAGTTCAGTTTGTAGGGATATCTCCTGCTGAAGTCTCAAGTGGATTCAGGATGAGTATAGCAAAGTGTTTTTTTAACATCTGCCTGTGGTTTCCTGCAGTTTTAGAATGATTTAAACACACTGAGGGAAGCTAATTTTTTTCTCTGCTTGCCTACAGTATTCTTGTATCACTGAGTACTATTTAACAATAATAATAATATGGATAATGACAAAATGTTTTAACCTCCTGTCTGATGAAATAATGAAATAAGATAATACAGATCTGTTACTATGAACAAATGTGATAGGAATCTTGGTTTTTGTTTGGTTTTCTTGTTTGTTTGTTTTGTTGTTGGTTTGTTTTGGGTTTTTTTTGGCTTCCAGCTGTCTTTTCCCCCAAAGGCCACAGCATATTGGTAGACTGCATTCTTTCTTGTTTGGAGATGTCATTCTAGAAACAATTTATATAATACTCATCTATTTCCATCAGTTCTATATCAGGATTTTATCTGTCCCTTGATGTGAATTCAATAGATTATTTCCAGACATATCCACCTAATTTGTTACCCATTAAAATGTTTGTTGTAATACTTCACTGTGTCAGATTACCCTCGTGTTAAAGAAATCTGCAAATTTGTTCTTGCTTGGAGCTTTTATAAAACTTACTCGTACTTACATGTAGCATTGAATAATAGTGGAAATGTGATTAATCTCTGAATTGTAGAGAAATCTGCAGAGCTACGAATTTGCATTGTACTGGTCTGCAAAACATCACACTGGTCAATGATGCAGAAAGTATGCTGACTGCAACCAAATGCTTTTGTGCAGATTTAATAGCAGAATTTACTGTAGGAGTTGCTTTCAATATGCAGGTGGATGTTTTAAAGCTTGAAATTTGAACTTTGTTGTAATACCCAGAGGATAACTGGAGAATAGATGGAGAAGAGAACTGAATGTAAAGGCAGTGATAAGCAGTAAAATACTATCTACTTCATTATTTATTTATACCTCCAGTCAAATGGAATCTCATACGAATGGCAGTTCGTACATGTCTTCCACTTCAGGTATTAGGCTGGATAGGAGAAAATCACAGAATCACAGAATGTTTAGGTTGGAAGAGACCTCCAAGATCCAACCTCTGACCAGCACCATATTCTAAATACTAAACCATATCCTTAAGGACCAGGTCCAAATACCTTTTAAATACCTCCAGGGTGACTCCACCACTGCCCTGGACAGATTATTCCAATGCCTGACAACCCTCTCAGTGAAAAAAGGTTTCCTAACATCCAGCCTAACCCCCCCCTGGCACAGCTTCCATCCATTTCCTCTGGTCCTGTCACAGTTCACCAAGGAGCAGAGGCTGTTTCCCTCCTCGCTCCACCCTCCCTTGAGGCAGCTGAAGAGAGCCATGAGGTTTCCTCTCAGCCTCCTCTTCTCCAGACTGAACACCCCCAGCTCCCTCAGCCACTCCTCACAGGACTTGAGCTCCAGTCCCTTCAGGAGCTTTGTTGCCCTTCTCTGGACTTGTTCCAGCACTTCTCTGTCCCTTCTTCTGTCATGCAAAAGAAAGATCTCTCTTCAAAGCTCTTTATGGTACAGAAGAAGTGATTTAGAAAGCAAACAAGACAGCCTGAAACTATTCGAACACTGCAGGGTTTTTTGTGTGCTCAGTGAACTATTTATCTCACCATGCCCACTAGAGCATGTCCTGAAGTGCTTCATCTACATGTTTTTAAATACCTCCAGGGATGGTGACTTCACCACCTTCCTGGGCAGCTCATTCCAATGCCTAGCAATTCTCAGTATAAGAAATTCTTCCCCAAATCTAGTCTAAGCCTACCCTGGTGTAATGTCAGGCCATTTCCTTTATACCTCTCATTTTTCACTTGAGAGAGGAGGCTGACACCCACCTTTCTGCTACCTCCTTTGAAGTAGGTGTAGAAAGCAATAATGTCTCCTCTCAGGCTCCTCTTCTCCAAGGTAAACAATTCCAGTTCCCTCAGCCTCTGCTCACAGGACTTGCTCTCCACATGCTTCTCCAGTTTGGTTGGTCTTTTCTGAACTTGCTTCAGCAGCTGAATTAGAATCATGGAATTTTAAGGGTTGGAAGGGACCTCTAGAGATCATCTAGTCCCACCCACCCTGCCACAGCAGGATCACTCAGGGCAGGCCACACAGGAACACATCCAGGTGGATTTTGAAAGTTTCCAGAGAAAGAGATTCCACAACCTCTCTGGGCAGCCTGTGCCAGTGCTCTTTCACACTCACAGTAAAGTTTCTCTTCATGTTGAGGTGGAACTTCCTGTGTTGTAGTTTAAGCCCATCATTCCTTTTTCTACGACTGGGCACCATTGAAAAGAGATGGGCCCTTTCCTCTTGACACACACTGCTCAGATATTTATAGACATTAATAAGATCCCCTCCCAGTCTTCTTTTCTCCAGGCTAAACAGCCCCAGTTCTCTGTCATTCTTCATAGGAGAGATGTTAAGTCCCTTAATCAATCTCATGGTGTTACACTGGACTCTCTCCAGTAGATCGCTGTTTCCCTTGAACTGGGGAGCCCATGACTGGATACAGTATTCCACATGTGTCTCACCAGGGCAGAGTAGAGGGGGAGGAGAACCTCCCTAGATCTTCTGGACACACTTTTCCTGGTGCACCCTAGGATACCATTGGCCCTCTTGGCCACATTATTGACCCATGGAGAATTTACTAAGACTCCAAGGTCTTTCTCTTTAGAGCTGCTTTCTAGAAGGATGCCCCCTAATGTGTACTGGTGGTTGGTGTTAATCCTCCCCAGGTGCAGGACTCTACACTTGTCTAGTACTGTCTACACTTGGCTTTAATTAACTTCCTGAGGCTGACCTTTGCCCAGCTCACTTCAGCTTGTGCAAATCTCATTGGATAGCAGCACAGCCTTCTGGTGTATCTGGAGATGTAGTCACCCTCCCAGCTTTGTATCATCAGCAGGCTTGCTGAGGGTACTCTCCGTCCCCTCATCCAGGTGGTTGATGAAGATATTGAACAAAACTGGAGCCAGTACTGATCCCTGGGGAACACCACTGGCCACAGGTCTCCCACTTGATTCTGCCACTGATCACAGCCCTCTGAACTCTGTTGTTGAGCCAGTTATCATTTCACCTCACAGTCCAGTTATCTGTCCCCTTTTTCTTGAGTTTTGTTATGAGGATAGTATGGGAGACCATGTCAAAAGCTTTACTGAAGTCAAGGTGTATGATATCCACTGCTCTCCCTTCATCTACTCATTTGCTGATTCCTCTGTAGAAAGATATCAGGTTAGTCAAAGCACTATTTCCTTTATAAATCATGTTGACTACTCCAGATAACCTTTTCTTTCAAGTGTTTAGAGATGGCCTCCAGAATGAGCTACTCTATCACCTTTCCATGGATTAAATTAGTTCTGTTTTGTGTGCATATATGAGCTGAAAATGCATCAGTATTGAAAGCATGTTGACTTTAGAACTCATGCTTGCATTAAGGAAAGCTGGCAGAGTCCATTTGTAATAGTAATTGAAGCTCAGAACTGGGACAGAGCTCTCTGTGAGAACCAGTAGCTGTGCCTTGGATCACAGGGACACATGGAACAGAAACACCTTATGTGCCACAGCTGTTGTGAGCAGCCCACATCTTCTGGGGGTGCTCTGGAGGGAGGAGTGCAGGGACAGGGCATCACATGAAGTGCCTTGCTAAGCTGTCACACATGTCACGAGGTTATGGTTACCCAGTATAACCATCCACCTTCAGTAATGCTCTGGTATCAGACTGGGCTATATGCATCTCCTGTATTCAGTCAGATGACCAAGGCCAAAACTTCAGAGGTTATCTTGTACAATTGAGAGAAATTGCACAGTTGCATGAAGAGCGTGCAGAGCATGAAGAGCAGTGACCATTGCTTAATTTCAGGTAAATTCAACTGAATTTCCTCAAGGGCAGTGCTACTGTGCCTGGCTAATTTGAAGGCAATTTGTTCAGTATTGCTGCAGCATAACCCTGGAAACAACATGCCTTAAGCTTGTTTATACCTTAGGCAAGACCATATTGTAATTAATATTTTAAAGCTGCGGAGCAAGTGCTGCTTTCTGAGAGCTGTGTCCAGTTAGCAGAAACCCTTCTTAGTCAGAGCTGGGGAAATCCTGTAACCTTGACAACCACCATACTACCTGCAGCCCCTTTTATTGAAAGGAAGTACTAGGAAGGCAGTAACTTTCTCCAAAATTAAACACAGAAAGACCTTTTAGACTATGCTAGAATTTTCTGTTAAAAAGTTTAGTTTGAGATAGTTTGCTCTATTCTCTATATGTGGCCATACAGCTCCTTATTGGTTCATAAAGCCCACTTGTTCAAGTCACCCGTGCTGGTCACCTTGGTTTGCAAGCACAGACCTTAAGAAGCAGCTGAAGATTATATCACCTAAATGGATATCCCTGAGGAACAAATAATTTGCAAACAGCAATTTGGGGGTGTTTCTCTGGCTGGTACATGCATTGCTATGTCTAACCAGCATGGCTGTAGACATACTCTCAGAACTTGCGACACAAAAGCTGTATCTCTGTATATCTGATAGTATGCCTGATCATGATGGAGCCCCACAACTTCTGTTACATCTTTATTTCTGTGACTCCAGGTATGCACTGAGCCCACAGTAGAACACAGTGATGGATGATAGTGTCCCAGAAGCTATGCTGCTGTATCTGAAAACTTTGGCCGAGTAGCATAAGGATTGAAATAGGAAATAGTTGTCTGTACAGATGCAATTACTGTGCAGCAGTTATTCTGTAGTACTTAATGTGTGGCAGCTATAGCAAAACTAAATCATATTTCAGACGTGAATATGGAAACTTTCAGTGCAAGCGTTTTTGAGGGAATAAAAGTTACTCAAGTTCTTAAAAATCATAATGTCTTTTTTTTCTTTGAAATTATTTTGTGGTGTTGTATTTGGGTATGATATAATTTTTAGCTATAAACAGTCATGTCAATGTTTAGTAGTTCTGATGCTTAAAGTGGAATCCTGAGGCTGTTCTTAAATCTGTTATAGTTTAGGAAAAAAGAGCAGTGGTGTTTTGGCAGCCCAGCTTAAGCACTGAGAGAAAACAGGAAGACAAACATATGTAGTTATTCTGACATCATCTAGTAAAATAAGAATGTCAAATTCAGAAACTGTGGAAAGAGTTAATAACTTGCCTGCTTATTTAGTACCCTATTTTCTTTCAGTGCTCTAGAGGAAGTAAACTAATTAGTTTTACACCCATATATTCTGGTAGTACCTCCAGTGCTATACATATACATAAATGCATATAAGTGTTTACTCTGTCTAGCAAGTTTTGCACTTCTTGTTTCTATGATCCTTCCATTCAGGAATTCAGTCTAAATTCTTCATTACTGAGCTTTTGTATTCCAGGAAGTTCCCAGAGATATTTGAATAAAGTAAGATGAAAGCAGGTCGATAAGAGTAAGAAATAATTGTCATAAAATGAAAACGGGTTCCTATTTGAGCACACAATTTTTTATTGACAGTAGAAGTGTGTAAGTGAATTACTGTTGGTAGCCCTAGAGCTGGTTATAATATGTTTACAGATGTTGGAGTGTGTCTGTTTTGAAAAATTTAAACCAAGCTGAAAGGAGTCTGGTGGAAGACAGCATTTTGGTAAAATGTTAAGCTCCTTTTGTTCAGTATGAGTGGAAGAGTTCAGAGTTTTCTACTGAGATAAAACTTCCTTCCATGTTGCCGGATAGAAGTATTTTATTGTGTTTTGCAATCCTTTAGGTGAATTTTTAGTAACTGGTAATATTTGAGAACAAGCATAATTTGAAATAGTTTTCTTACATAACACACATCCATTTTTATACATTTTGCAGGGGTAATTTCATACAAAACTAAGCCTTGTTAGACACAGGAACATTTCCAAGACACCTGGTTTTAATGCTTGTTTATTGAATTGATTAAGTAAATGTGTAGTGTGTTAAAAGCTATCTTCTCCTCATGATTCATATCTCTTCTCTTGATTATTTTGCAGAATGCCAAATCCAGACAGGTTTCTCTAAATTTCTGTGTAACAGCTGCATGTAGTTACATGTACCTCAAGTAAGTGTAGTATGTTTGAATAGTGTTCTATAAATATTGTGATTAATGCTTTTCAGTGCTTGGGACCAAAAGTTGAATTGCTTCTCAAAACCTGTTGTTTTTTTTTCCCTTCCTTTGTTCTTTCTATGTGTCACTGTAGTACTGAAGAGTGCCTCAAGATATTCAGACCTGCACTTGCATTCTCAGCTCTTTAAATATAATTTTTTTTTTAGCAAAATCTAAGCCCTGGATTTTCTTGGAAAATGCCTAGCATATAGCTAGCTGCAGCATCTTGTCATTCTGGTTTTTATTTTTCTTGACTGCATGTTTCCATTTTTGTCAGAATCATACTATGGTTTGGCTTGGAAGGAACCTTCACGGATCATTTAGGTCCAGTCTCCCTGCTGTGGGTCAGGACATGTTTCACTAGACAGGTTTCACTCAAAGCCTCATCCAGCCAGGCTTCAACCACTTCCAAGGAGAGGACAGCTGCAACTTCTCTGGATAACCGGTTCCATTGTCTCAAACTCACTGTAAAATGTTTTGTCATTATATCTAGTTAAATGTATTATCTTTCAGTTTAAAACTTGTTTACCCCTTGTCTGGTAACTATAGGCTCTGGTAAAAAGTCTCTCTCAGTCCTTCTTTTAAGCCTCTTTTAAGCCTCTTGTAAGCCTCTTGTGCTGGATGCAGCACTCCCACTGGGGTCCATCCCGAGTAGAGTGCAGGGGAAGAATCAGAGTGACCTCCCTCAATCTGCTGGTCGGACTTCTTATGATGGAGCTGGGGATATGGTTGGCTTCTTGGGCTGCCAGTGCACATTGCAGCCTCATGTCAAGCTTTTCCCCTACCAATACACCTGAGTGTGTGTGGGTATTTACTGTTCTCTCCATTGTCCTTAACGTGCATCTGAAATGCTACAGACAGGCAATAGCTGATTCCAAAAAGAAAGAAAGAATGGCTCTGTCATGAAAGTCACAATTTATTCTGCTTTAAAACCTGCCAGTCTGTAGTGTTTCAGAGAAAGTACATGTAATTTTCTGAAAAGCAATATGTGCCCTAATCCTCCAGGAAAGACAAGTAAATGAAAACAGTAAAAAAGACCATTTATCCTCAATGGCTTTTTCTACATCTCTGTGCTGTAAGAATTTTCAAATAAAAATTAATAATATATACAATTTCACCTGTTCAGGGGACATACCTACACATGGAATAGAATCACATTTCCAAAACTAGATATTCCTAGCTGGCAGAAAAGGAGATGGAGAGGTTATATGAGGCTTAAACCATTTAATATTTAGCTATGAAACTTCAGATCATTCTGTTATCATGTAAGTATATGATATGTATCCTGCACTTTGGCCACAACAATCCCATGGGGAGCTCCAGGCTGGGCACAGAGTGGCTGAGAGCAGCCAGGCAGAAAGGGACCTGGGAGTCTGGATTGACAGGAAGCTGAACATGAGCCAGCAGTGTGCCCAGGTGGCCAAGAAGACCAATGGCATCCTGGCCTGTATCAGGAACAGTGTGGCCAGCAGGTCCAAGGAAGTGATTTTGCCCCTGTACTCAGCACTGGTGAGGCCACACCTCGAGTACTGTGTCCAGTTCTGGGCCCCTCAGTTCAGGAAGGAGATTGAGATGCTGGAGCAGGTCCAGAGAAGAGCAAGGAGGCTGTGAAGGGATCCAGCACAAGTCCTGTGAGGAAGGGCTGAGGGAGCTGGGGGTGTTCAGTCTGGAGAAGAGGAGGCTCAGGGGAGACTTCATCACTCTCTACAACTCCCTGAAAGGAGGCTGGAGCCAGGGGGGAGTTGGTCTCTTCTCCCAGGCAGCTGCCAGTAGGACAAGAGGGCATGGACTTAAGGTCTGCCAGGGGAGGTTTAGGTTGGATATTAGGAAGAATCAGGCGTTGTAATGGGCTGCATTTTTTTGTTGTTTGGTTGGTTTTTTGTTTGTTTTGTGAAAAAATTTCGAATTTACATCAAACTTAAAAAGCTTGAAAAGTTTCATCTATTGAGACCATTTAGAAACAAGAATCAGTTCTGTGGTGGGTACTACACCTTTCAGAGCAACTGTTTTTTTTTTTTAATTCATGTTCAGAAAATGTATTTTTTAACAGTGTATGTATATTTCTTTTTATTTTGCTGTGGTTTTTTTCCTACAGTTCTTGTTTATGTGTAAAGCACAGCTTGATTGTGGAAGCAATTGCCGTAATTTTTGAAGTATGGCACTGACAGATTCCTTTTTATAGTCTTGATAAGAAGGTGCTGCTTCAGCGAGTGCAGCACTCCTCTCTTGACAGAATGCTGTTTTTGTTTATCAGCCATGAGAAGCAGACACTTTCAGCCTTTAAAACTTGCTTGAGTAACACATGTAGATTGGGAACCTGTTCTTCAGAGTTAAAATTATGGAAATTTCTAACCCTCCTGACAAGTTCTCTGCTAGAATGAGATTCTGACAGCAACTCAGAATAGCACTTAAAGTACATCATGTTAACTATGACATCTGGCACAAGATAGCTGCAAGGAAGCATACTTCATCAATGGCCATAAAATAAGGATTTTTTACATAGTGTCCTACGAATAATGTAAGTTTTTGCTTTGAATGCAGAAAGCTTTGCTTATGTTACCTGCTGGTAAAGTTGACTAGTTACAGCACATTCCAGGAAGTGCAGCTGCTTGCCCTCTTGCAAAATAATGAATATATTTGTTGCAGAGACTGTGCAAGGAGCCAAATCCCTTTGTGACTGATACTGCTTTCCTTACTGGAGAGCTTGAAGCCAGGAATCTGAACTGTTAAGAAACTTCGTCAGCTGATGCATGTATCATTAAAACCAGCATAAGCATTTCCAGTCAGGGACTGAAACCAGCTCTCATGCTGCAGTCATCTTCCACTATCACTCAGATTCTTCTCTCCCATTGTTTTTTAAGTTAAAACCATAAAAAATGTTATTTCTCAAGCTTCTTTCCTGACAGAAGTAACTAAAATTTTAGTATATGAAGACTTCTAAAATAATTTTTGACAAGGCAGAAACACAGGAGCTTCTATGACTTCACTAAATTAGTAGGAAAATAAATTGAAATATGAAGTGATATTCATAATACCAAGGTAATCAGAATCAAACTAATGGTGGGCAGTTTTGTTAGTTCTGCTGGCTGTGCAATTTTAAAAAATAAAACTAATGTCTCTGGACATAGATTTCACTCATGGTCATCAAACAATATTGAATACTATCCACTTTAATTCATAGAAGATTTAGTTTTTATTACTTATCACCTTGGTATGCATGCTAAATATTTTTACTAATGCTTATTCTGTTAGCTTCAATTCAGGTGATGCTAGAATTTTCCCTCTAATATTTAAGACATCTCCGTAATTCCTTTTGATAAAATAGAGTTTATAAGAAAGACTTTTTCTGCTTTTGTTCTAGTTCTTTATAAATTCATACCAATTTCATTAGGCTACTAGTGTCTGTGTTTCAAGAAGTTGGAGGAAGCCTGCTGAATCATAGGCTCCAGGTCCATCTCTAGCAAGCAACTGTCTTGTTTTGCCTTCAAAGCTAATTTAAATTCTGCATGGATGTTTGAACTCTTCACAGAGGTAGGTGGGGGACTATTCTAGTACTGGCAACATCTGATGTTTAAATTTTTTCATGTTTTGTGTCTGGTCTATTCTCACGTGTTTTCAGATCAGTTGGTGAGCTGAAATAATTTCTTCTGTTATGTGCTGTTCATCCCCTGGAATTTTTTATTTACTGAGGTCTTCTGTAATGAGCTTACTTGTTGAAAGAGTAACTCTTCTGCAGGATAGGCACTCCCTCCCCTTTGACCTCTACGCTCTTCCTTTGAATTTGATCTGGCTTGGATTCTGTACCCTTGAACTCTGTAGGTACATAGACACTTTTGTTCACATAGATACACATATGGTTGTCATAAATAGTATCTCTAAAGTCCCGCCTCTGCTGAAATTATTTCTCATGACTTTTTATTTTCTGTGCTTACTGGAGAGAGACTGGTCGGCTTCTCTGCTAAGGGTTTCATGGTGCCATAGGCACAGATATATGTTGTTGTTAACTGTCTTTGTATTGAGGCAGCATTTCTGGTGCAGCTTGAAAGACTAATCATCAACATACAGGATCATCTGGCTCTGTTACCATCGGACTGTCATGCATGTTATTAGCAAACATATGGCAAGACGTTTTTCTTCATGCTTAGCTGTGAAAGCTGCTCAGAGCACTGTGTGTGATGGCGTAGCAGATGCTTTTGAAGCTCAAGGGCGTATAAGGGTGTGAGATCCTGGATTGATTCAGCCCTGGAGCGTGCTCAAGGCTGTGAAATCCTGACTGAAGCACAAAGAGGTGCTGTGTGTTTGGCCTCTTCACTTTCTGTGTGTGGGAAACAGTATGGACCACTTAATTAGCAGATGTTGGCAAGATTCACCGACTTGAGCTAATTGCAAGAATGGTGGAATATCTGTGAGCAAGTGAAGTTATCCTTATTTCAAGCAAAGAAGGTTAAACACTATTTGTTCTGTGTATACACTGCCAAGGTAGCTGCTCATCTAGAGCTGGATTGAGGCTGAAGAGGACCCAGTTTAGTAAGATAAATACCTAGTCACCAAGAGAGAAGCTCGGTGATGTTTATGTTGAAAAATGAAACATTTCAAGCATCAATAGGTATCAATCTTGTGGGTGTGTGAGCCTCAAAGGAAGGCTGTGGAGTGAGCATTTTGCAGGTGTGATCCCAGGCTGTGAGGGAGTGATTCTCTGTCATCTACTTGCCCACCTCCACCTTGGTGGGCAAGGGGAAACCTTGGTGTTGTGCAATGCAAGAGGTAGTTGCTGAAATGAAAGGGATCAGTCACTGATGTGACAAGGCAGGTGTGATGTAATGACAGCCAAGCTAGGAATGTTCATCATGGCAGGCCTGAATTTGGGTCTTGAGATGGTCAAAATGCTGGCAGGTGGGTTGGAGGGTGAGTAAATAGAAAGAAATGCGGTGCACATAGGAAAAGCTTTTCAGGGATGGTAATGTCCCTTACTTTCCAAGCACACTTAATGTCTCAGTGAACTTAGTAGACAATTGGGCTCAGTAATAGGAGTGGGTTTTTTGGAAAAGCATTGTTTTTGAGTTTTGCATCAATGGCAAGAGTATCTGTGTAGTGAAGCAGTGAAGGATTAGGCATGACATATACAACTAGAGCACTCTACTGGTAGCTATGGTCAAGGACTGAATAACTGAAGGAAGTACTGAAATGTGAGCTGATACATTTTCAACCTCAGAGTAAAACAGAAATTACTGGAACTATTTTCTGACCCACATGGTCTCTTAATTGCTTAAGGGATTATGCTTCTCATTTACCACTGCATACAAGGTAAGAAACAAGGCACCCTTAAGCCCACAGTTTGTGCCTTTTGTGAGTTTGTCATACCTTTGTATGCAGGCAGGAGTCTGCAGCCAGCCATTACTGTCATATCTTTTTCAGAGCAGTAGCAGGTTGCTTTGTTTGTCATGATCTTCTGGCACAGGACCTTGTGATGATACCCTTTCTTTGCTGAAGGATCCAAGCAAGTAAGCACTAATTTAACACACATCTTTGGCTGCCAAAAATGTTTATTCAGTCCTGCTCCCATGCTCCTATTATTTCCTTCCTTGCGTCAGCAGAAACATTCATATTCATCAGACTGAGCAACTCGATCACGAGATTGGTTGCCCTTTATTTTCCTGCAGCAGTTTTTTTTTGACAATCAATTCTGTAATCCAGTGTGCTGCACAGTTAAACAGATGTTTATGCAACCACAGAGAGCTCTGGGGTAGGAGGAGAAAGGCAGAGTTGGTGTATCATGTCTGAGGGTTGGGAATTGTGCAACCATTTAAAAATTCCTGTTAGTAAAATCTCTGAGTCTGACTTGGCACTTCAGAATACTGGTCTGGATCACATTTCCCTGAAGCTAGCCTCACTAAGATTTGTTTTTCTTCTCCTGCATGTTCAGTCTTTCTTTGTTGAGGATGGCCCTCAGCTTTGTGGGAAGCTTTGCAGGAATTCTCTCATGTTCTTTTCAGCTCAGTTTTATTCTAAAGTTATGGTTAAATATGTTGTGAGGTTTGGCCACACCTAGACTGTAGAAGAAATGTTCTTTTAGCCTGGTATCTACCTTTCCAGTACTCCAATACCATTTTTCCTTCAGCAGGTCCACTTTCCAACTACACACTAATAGCCATCTATTGTTCACTGGTAGTTTTCCATATGGTAAGTCTAGAGCGGAAATGATAATAGGTTATTTTCACATGACCTACTTCTGCATAGCCATTTCTGAATGTTTCCTTTCAATTTGCATCTCTTTTTTTAAAAAGCTTTTACTAACCTGGAAAATGAACAGAGTTGGTCAGGTCACTGTTTTCCTTTTTCCATTCCCCTTTGTTGTGTCATAGTTTTCCTAAATTACAGAACTTATTCAGCCTTAAGTCAAAATAATCAACATCAGCAAGTAAGAATTTCTTAGGAAATTTTGTAGAGGGTTTTGATTCTGAAATATTTTTAGGAAAGGTGTTCTATTCTCTTTAAGCCAGTTTTCAAAGTATATTTTTTATTGGAGGATTGACTATTTGAGTATAGCTTGGCTTCCTTTCTCAAATGTAAACTTGAATACCATACAAAGCTGTCTCTGAGTAACAATATACCTATCCATAATAGGTATATAGTGCCAGTGTTCAGCATATGTTAGTGCAACTTACTGTAGTAGTACAAGATAGACCTTGGAATGCAGGAAAATTTGACCCAAGAATGTACAAAGTGCAGTAGATGTATGGAAAACATAAGGAAAACAAAAGGACACTGATATTTTGTCTTTAATCTGAGACTGTCTTTAGCTAGATTAATTTTATAGATAGCTCTTACAAATATCTGTCTTCTTAGTGTCAGCAGTGGTAGGATTTCATTCCAGATGTGTATGAGAAGGGCCAATGGACCATTTCCAATCCACATATGTGTATTGTGTTTCAGATAAACCCTTTGTGGTATAAAAAGCTCAGTAAATAAACATGTAGCTGATGTACACATGCATATTGAAATATTTTTATGTTTATGCCAGTAACCATGCAGAGTTTTAATAATACCCTTCTTTAGCCATTGTGTAATCATTTCTGTATAGCTTTTCAGTGCAAATGTCAATTCAGTGCATGCAAAGGAAGCACTGGGTTTTAAAAAAAAAGAAAACATAACTGAGAAAAACTGGTAGTAGTCTCCTACAGTCTCTTTTTCAAAATATATGAAAAAATTAAAAATTGTATTATTTCTTAAGCTGGTTAGACTGAATCTTGAGTTATTTGGTGTACTTCTCTGCTTCTGTAAAAGTCATATTGTAGAAGTTCACTTAAAATAGAATTAGTTGTTACAGAGATATTTAAGCAAATCAAGACAATACAAAGATGTCAAGATACTGTGACTCACTTCTCTGTACAGTTGTAATTTATTATCTGTTGAACCAGAGTAGTGAAGGCTTGGTAGACATAGATGTCTGATTTTACTCTCTAGGGTTTTTTTCCAAATTCTTCAATAGGCAGCTGAAGAGTACATTTTTTAGAAATTTGTATTATGTGTTTATTGAGAAGACTATTTACTAATGACAGATGGTTTTATTTAAAAAAAAGAGGAAACTGCACAAACAGTTGTAGCTAGTAATGAGTATCTATATCATGTAATCTTAAATCAAACTCCAAATTAGTGGTTTTTGACCTGATAATGTTGTGTGGAAAAGAAAATAGGAAGTGTCTAATGTAAGTGGTCAGACAGAACCAAGAAGTTGGATTAAACATGTATACTTGTTCATGCAGCTGCATAGACTCACACTACTAGTTTCCTCATCTATCACCTCAGGTAAAAAGAATAATTTAAAAAATGCCATAACAAAACCTATTTTGGTGATTAAACCGGTCTGGGTTTTTTGAGGTGTTTTCCTGTGTATTTTTCTTCATAATTCTAAAGAACAATTAGCTGGTAGTGCATAATATTGTTCTGAAAATTTTCTTCCCTTTTTATATATACTTGATTTGACCTGGCAATCCTGATCTGCCCTGCTCCAGACTTACCTGTCAAAAATATTACAGAAAAAAAAGCCCTAGAGAGGGAGGTTCTGGAAAGTAGTGATCTGTGTTGGATGAATTTTGGCTTAGAAAGCAGAATCCTGAGAATCTGAGATGTAGCAGGGGAAGTGGATGGAAGTTAGTAGTAAAATGAGTTCTTACTAATGGAGCTTTCCCAACTTTCCTTCTTGAAGTGGGGTAACCCTGAACATCAGGTAAGTCACCACCCTGCTCCCTCCTCCCCAGTGGTAAGGGAGAGGATGCAAAGTACATCATGGGTCAAGATACACACAGGTTAATAGGTGAAGGGGGTGGGAGGTACGAAGAAACAAGTAAGGCAAAAGCAATGATTTTCCATGAGAAGATTAATGATCAGCCAGTCTCAGAACAATGGTTAGTTAGGAAAAATTAACCTTGCCCCACCCCAGTTTTAGTGCTGATCAGGGTTACATGGTATGGAAAGCACCTTTTATCAGCTGGGCTCAGCTGTCTGGGCTGTGTTATCTCCCGACCTCTTGGCCACTCAGCCTACACAGGGGGAGAGGGGCAAAGTGAAAGACAGGGAAGGTCTTGACTCAGCAAAAGCCAAAACATTGGTGTTACCATCATTGCTATGGTCACAAATCTTGAACACTTCAATGTAAACTTTAAGGTCTGCCATGAAGAAAGTTAACTCCATCTCAGCCAGACCCAGCTGATGTCTATTGGCTCACCTGTAAAGCTGGAATTACACTAGATCTTAGTAAATTTACTAGCATTTCTTTGAAAATCCAACTATTTTACAAATGTATGGTAAAGGCAGCACTCTAACACTCCATGACAAGCATTTTAACTTTACTTTCAAATTAAGGATTAAATTCTGATGCCCAAAGTGGCTTCTCTGGAGTTTATTGTTAGTTATCCATTAGTTCCCCATAAGATCAGACCTCTCATCTGAAGTCTCATTACATTAAAATAATGAAAGCTGCTATGAACAACTAAATTAATGAATTAAGTTATTTGGAAAATGTAGTTGTATTTTTCAGAACAGGTATGCAGTAGGTAATATAAATCCTCCAAAAAATAGCTCTTATCCCTGTCTGTTGTCATGAAGGTTTTCCATAGATAGATGCAGTTGTAAGCAGCCAAGGGGTTCTGAAAGTCCTTCGGGGATCCAGGGAGATTTGTTAGTGAATTAGCCCAAAGCCCCTGGGACTTGGCATTATTTCACAATGCTGTTCCTAAAAAGTAAACCTGAGTAGAACAGATTCACATTTGTTCGTTAGCTATCAAGAGAGGTTGTTGGAGCCTTTCAGAAGCATTAGCAAAACAAAAAATGCAGTGGTGCTGTGGAGGTCCACAGTGCTTAATCAGCAGTTAGGAGAGGGAGGTTGATATTAACATTTACAGCACAACCCTCAGACAAACTGAGTTCAGCAAGGCCTTTGACACCGTCTCCCACAGCATCCTCCTGAAAAAACTATCAGCCCGTGGCTTGGACAGGAGCACCCTGTGCTGGGTTAGGAACTGGCTGGAGGGCCGGGCCCAGAGAGTGGTGCTGAATGGTGCTGCATCCAGTTGGCAGCCGGTCACTAGTGGTGTCCCCCAGGGATCAGTGTTGGGCCCGGTTCTGTTCAATATCTTCATTGATGATTTAGATGAGGGGATTGAGTCCATCATCAGCAATTTGCAGATGACACTAAGCTGGGGGGAAGTGTCGATCAACTGGAAGGCAGGAGGGCTCTGCAGAGGGACCTGGACAGACTGGAGAGTTGGGCTGATTCCAATGGGATGAGGTTCAACAAGGCCAAGTGCCGGGTCCTGCACTTTGCCCACAACAACCCCATGCAGCGCTACAGGCTGGGGACAGAGTGGCTGAGAGCAGCCAGGCAGAAAGGGACCTGGGAGTCTGGATTGACAGGAAGCTGAACATGAGCCAGCAGTGTGCCCAGGTGGCCAAGAAGGCCAATGGCATCCTGGCCTGTATCAGGAACAGCGTCACCAGCAGGTCCAGGGAGGTGATTCTTCCCCTGTACTCAGCACTGGTTAGGCCACACCTCGAGTACTGTGTCCAGTTCTGGGCCCCTCAGTTTAAGAAGGATGTAGAGGTCCTGGAACAGGTCCAAAGGAGGGCAACCAGTCTGGTGAAGGGACTCGAGCACAGGCCCTATGAGGAGAGGCTGAGAGAGCTGGGGCTGTTCAGCCTGAAGAAGAGGAGGCTCAGGGGAGACCTCATCGCTCTCTACAACTACCTGAAAGGAAGGTGTAGCCAGGTGGAGGTTGGTGTCTTTTCCCAGACGACTTTCAACAAGACAAGAGGGCATGGTCTTAAGTTGTGCCAGGGGAAATTTAGGTTAGATATTGGAAAGAATTTCTTTACGGAGAGAGTGATCAAGCATTGGAATGGGCTGCCCACTGAAGTGGTGGATTCTCCATCCCTGGAGATATTTAAAAAGAGACTGGATGTGGCACTCAGTGCCATAGTCTAGCAACCGCAATGGCGGTAAAAGGGTTGGACTTGATGATCTCTGAGGTCCCTTCCAACCCAGCCAATTCTATGATTCTATGATTCATATATAACCTCATTAAAGCGTCTGGACCAGTTTTCTTTTTAAAGCAAAAAAGCAAATATGACCATAGTAGATCTTTTGAATGCTTTACAAGGTAATATAAATTTTGTTATAATTTTACCTTTACTTTTACAATACAAACTGGTAACTTCTTTTTTTAGGACCCTTAATTACCTTAAATGAAAACAAATTATGAAGAGCTGGTTGTTAAACACTAGGTTTTGTCTAGTACTCTAATTGGCAGGTCTGCCTAATTCCAAAGAGGAGTAATATTAAAGAAATATAGATAGGTTAATACTGGGAATGGATTCAGCAAATAATAAATGAAGCATTTTTAATTCAAAAGCATGAAAACATGATTTAATGCTTCCTTCTGTTATTTACATATTAGTTACACAAGCTAAAAGCTTTAACCTAATGAATTAGGAAATGTATTTCCCAAGCTACGTATTTGTCAACTCCTACTCTCAAGAGGTGTTCCTCATACTTCTTGTTTATATTTTTAGCTATTAACTCCAGTGCTTTCTCTAGTTCTTAGGTATTGTATGTGATTATTTACAAACCATTGTTGATTATTTACAAACATCCTTGAGCTGTGGAATTTCAGGAGGGTGGCTGGCAACAGTATCACCAGAGATTTCTTGTGCTCTTCCTGCTTTTGGCCACTGCTGAATGAAGAGTTCTGAGACAAAGAGACCTTCTGTCTGGTCTAATGCAGCTAGTCTTTATATTCACAAGTGACTACTTCAAGCAGGCAAATTTTTTAGCTGAGTTTTAAAAAAAGTGTAAGTTCCCAGTGGTAAAACCTGCTAATGCATATGCCTCACTGGAAGTCAGCTTTTTCTTACCCAGGCAGACTGTCAAGTTTGAAACAGTGCACAAACTGGAAGGTTTCTAGTACTGTAGGCAATGTGTGTTTTTCATAATGAAGAGACAAACATATTCTGAGATTTAAACTTAGGGCAAGGAAACTGTACAAAGGAAAGCCTGCCTTCTGGCAGTATTTTTCTCCAGTGACAGACAGATGCTGACTGATACATAACATAAGATGAAAAAAAAGAAGATAATGAAATTTTGCCTTATGAGAAGATTCTCCAGCTCTCTTAAAGGCAGCAAAGATGGAGCAGGGGAACTGGTGACAAAGAAAAGGCTGAGATACACTACCTTTGGCCCAGACTTAGCGTTAGGGAGGACTTAAACTGAATGTACAAAAGTTGATGGGGTCTGGCTCCTGTGTGTGCTGAGAGCGCTGGCTGATGCCATTGTAAGGCCACTTTCATCTAACTTCTTTAAGGCAATTGAAAGTGGATCCTAGAGACTGAAAGAAAGCAAATGCCACTTGTGTCTGTGAGAGGGAAGATGTGGGGAAATAGAGCTGGAAGAGAAGCCTTAGAAAAATATTAACAATGAAGAAGAGGAACTTGGATTCTTCTCCAGAGTGCCAGTGACAGGATGTCCCAGTTAAATAGGGCAAACCAAAGCCTAGAGAACTAAACTGTTCTTTGTTATTCCTTTCCACGGGAAGATAGAAGGGCAATAAGGAAGAGAAACTTTGAAGCTGGAAGTTAAAACTAGAACAGATTTAGTAGAAAAGGGAAGGGACTGTAACACATGGGATAAGGAACAAATACACAAATATATACAAATCTTAGTTCCGATGATTGCTGATAAAAGTGGCTGCCAGTCCATTGCCAAAGGTTCTTCCCAGCTCCGGCTGGATTCAGGTCCTGCTGAGCATGTGGTGAGCTGATAACAAAGAGAAGGATCATCTCTCTATGACCTACAAGTGCAGCAAAGCAGCAAGGAAGAAAGGAGCAGAAAGGGTGGAGACTTCCCTCCCTCCTGGCTTTTTGAGGATTTGGCTGGAAATGGGAGGGAACACTGACCCCTCTCTGCTCTGCCCCCTGGATCCTTTGACATCCTAAACATCCTCTCTTTAGGCCCTCGTATAAATATCATAAAATTAACCTGTGCTCCCTCAAACCATGACAGGACAATAGGCCCTGGGTGCAAATTGAAATGTATAAGGCATCACAGGAACACAGGAACACACTTTTGTACTGTGAGGTGGTCTGGCAGTGGCATGGCATGCCCTGGAGGGTTGCAGAACTGTTCAGAGCTCAACTGGATGTGATCTGGGACAACCTGCTTTAGCCGTGGGCTTGAACTGGGTGATTTCAGCAGATCCCTTCCAGCTTTAACAATTCTGTGATTTTGATGACTGTTACAGTAAGAGTAGAACAAACTCTGGTACATTATTTTACCACAACTCATCTTAGAATTTAATCAGGCCTTTATCTTTCACCTCCTTCATGAAAAAGGATTTTCTTTTAAGTGAAAAAAGGATTTTAAGTTGGCCATTTGAACATCAGCATAAAAACCCTGTAATCTCTAGAAACAGTCATGTTTCCATAGTGAAATTTTCAGTGAACAAATCATTCAGAGTTATAATTTCTGTATTATTGTTATTGAAGTATGTCTGCCTCACTCTGTTTAAAAATAATTTTATAAATAAATAATTTTAAAGTTTATTTGTATTCATAGAACCTCAAGATGCTTTATCCTGAGGTTATACAGACACAAGAGAGGAGGTAACCATACTTCCTTACCCTTACTGCTGCAGTAGAGTGCTATTTCAAATAGCATCCTCTCTGACTCCTCAGCCAAGGCTGGCATACTCTTCCAGCACCTGCTGCTGTCATGAAAGATCCTGGGGACTGGCCCAAAGGTGTTGAAATATATGGTAACATGTCTGTGGAATTTGATAAAAGCTCTGAGGTTTTTGCCTGGTATCTGATATGGGGGTTGGTGTAGGCTGCTGTCAAGTGTCAGAAGCAATGAATATCACCATACTCTACATATATAAAATTCCTGGAAAATGAGTTTCACATGGTTTTACTCCTTAACCCAGTGATGACTTCTTTATCTGTCTTGAACTGGTTTCTCTAATTGCTGTTGACTATGAAAAATAACTGACAGCTTTATTCTGCATTTTTGGCAAAATCTGTATGTATCTTTATGCTTGTGGTAAAACTTGTATTTCCAAGCTACTGTACAGATTAGCACCGTAAATTGAAATTGTTTCTGTCAGCATAGCAGTTTAAATTTACTGGACTTTAATGCTTAAAGTAACTGCATTTTCTCAAAGAGGTAAGCTGGCTGCATTACTTTTCCAGAAGTTCATCTTGCTTTGAATTTTTCCTGCAAGAGATGTTGGAGTCACAACAGCAAGGATTTAAAGCTTTACTAGGAGGAGTTTCTCCTCAGTTTCTGCTGTCTCTGAAAGAATCTGAAAGAGTTTCAACTTTGTCAAGCTACTGCCTCTGTAGTAAAACAGAAAACAGAAAGCAAACTCTGCCGCTGTTTTTTAATATTAGGACCATGTGTACTCATCTATATATTCAGAAAAGGAAACAGTCTGTTGCTATTAGAGACTGTTTCCTGCCTTTGCGCCCAACTGTATCTCACTATCACGTCTCTGAACACCAGCCAGAAGTGATGTGTTTTTATTCTTCCTCTCATTCTGCATTTTAACCCAGCCTGTAAATTTTCAATTTCACCAGCGCTGGTGTGATCATGAACATCACTTCTTATGTGTATGACATTCCACCTAAACTATAGGGGTATGTGTGATGCAATAGTATTCCTGACATAGTATTTCATGCTATATTCCACATAAATTGATCAAAGGCATCAGCAGTCCCTCAAGATAGCTGTCTTTCTCAGAATTTTTAGTTCTTTCTGAATGTCACAAGGCTAGACAAGATTTCTGGAGAGCTGTCCATCCAGATTCTGATGACACGGAAGTGGTTAGGACAGAGCATTCCTGTATACCTCTGCACAGCAGCTCCATGTGGTACAGAGGGCTGTCTAGAATTTTCCCTCTGAATCAACAGCTGTCATGCTTTAGTGTTGACAGTTGACAACTGCAATATATGGGCATGAACAGAAGTAGGAGGTCTTTCCCCTTTGTAAGTCATTGACTTTTGAGAGGTTATCTTACATAACTCAGTTTACTTAAAAATCCTTGCTGCTAGTGAGATGCTCAGGGCAAAGTTTAAGGATAACATGTTTTGAATTAAGAATGCCTAAGGCTTACCTTTCTTTTTACTTTTAAAACAGTTGACTTTTACGTTTTTTCACTCCATTAATTCCCAGCACTGGAACTGGATGCCTTCCTTCATGCTCAGTCTGAAGTGCATGTTTCTGATGGGCATTTCTTCCTTTTCTTCAAAAAAGCTCAGGAATCCTGGAAGTGCTTCCCTTCCCAAATGCTCCCACTTTTGTCATCTGGTCTGTTCCAGCCATATGGATGTGTGGGTTTCTCATGGTTTTCCCATGAGGCACATTTGACAATTTGAAAAGCAGTGTTTAAATTTAATTGAGTGTTTAAATGCAAATGATAACCTGTGTCTTCCTGCCGAGGGTCAGTTGGGTTCCTTAGTATATTTTTTAGATCAGGGATAGTGTTTCACAGAGCACCTTAATCATGCATTAATTTCTTTTGCAAGGGAGCCTTTCAAGACTGGCATATAGCAGAGTGGGATTTGGAAAGCACTATAGTATAGTATAGGATGAAATGTGCATGCCAGGATTATTTCTGAAATATAACAAAGCAGGCAATTGTTTAATATTGCTATGTCATTTTGTAATGAATCAAGGTTTATACAGACCAGAATGATAGCACAGGATTGTGAGAAAATGCTGTGTACATTCACTGAGTTTAAACACTTAATACAGGCATTTGGCCTAAAATTAATTTGTTAATTTCTCTAATGCATCTGATCCCCCAAATTCTGTAGTCACTAAATTGCATGTAAAAATAGAAATACATATTTGATTTTTAAGGAACATCAGGCATCACAAGTACAGTTAAACAAGAGCCTCGCAGGTGCCTTCACAGGCACAGCAACATGTTGGTGGTTTTTGTTTCTACCTGTTTCTACCTTTGTCTTCCATAATATTGCTAACTTTGTTTTTGATGGAGGCATATCAGACATTTTGATCAATAGCTGGTCTCTGATTTAATGCAGAGACATACTATGTATTTGTTGGGGGTTGGCAGTTCTGCTCAGATACAGAAGATAGGGTTTTGTTTGTCTTACTTAGTCAAAATAACATTTATGTCTAGCTTGAGTTTTAGTATAAAATACCTGTGAATTATTAACTTAACAGCACTGGCAATTTTAGAGTACGTATTTGTAGTTACAGTAGTTTTTACCCTATGAAACCAGTACTGTATGAAAATGGGAATCTGTTGATTTATACCTGGAAGTATTCCATAGGAGATTTGAGGAGGAAAAAACTTCTGTCTTACTCACTGAGGGATTTTAGCCCACAGCTCTAGGTTGGATGTCAGGACCTCTGGAGGGAGCTGGCCAACTAATGTAGGATTCAAAGCCACTGGTTTAGGGAAGGGTTTGCCTGAACATCACTAGGAGACGTTGGCATCAAATGAGGCCCCAGTTCCTCTCTGTAGAGAGGCACCCTGCTTCAAAAGGAAAGGCAGTGCCTGTGTCACCCCAAAACTTGTATACTGGAGATTTTACCTCTGAAACAACCTCTTCCAATGCATGGAACCTGCTAATACAGGCCAAGTATCAGTTGTGGGGTTTGTTTTGGTTTTTTTAATTTATAAAATGAGGTTGGGAATAGCTTCAAGATGATAAAAAGTTTCTTATTTCAAGTCTTAGTCTTGTCTAAGTTGAGAATCTCAAGCTTGGTTCAGTTCTGATTTCATTTAGAAATCATTTGATGAAAAGCCATAGATAGCTTGGAGTTGGAGATCAGGTTAAGATGAGCATAAATCTCTGTGATCATCAAATACATTCCTTTCTTCCAGATTTCTGTTGCACAAACATTAGCTATGAGTGGTTTCTGGTTTTCGTTGTACAGAATGGCCCATGTACATCTATAATTCTGCAAAGAATTTTTAAGCTGTATTTAAAGGAAGGAGGTGGCATCAATGTGTAACACTTTTTGAAAGGTAAATATTTGTAAATACTGTATTTCAAAGGATCTGGAAAAATAGGTACTCAGTAGGCACCCCACAGGTAATCTGTGTATGTATGCATCTGTGCATCAGCAGTGGAGGCTCCACAGAAAGATGGGTAATCTGGAGTGATGCAGAAGACATACACTGTCACTTAAAAATGCAACATTTCATGCTGAATATACTTTCATACTCAACCAGAAGAAGAAATCTTACTGAGAAATACAAAAATTTATCCTGTTCATGACTCTAAGCCAAAGCACCACTGCTCATCAGAAAACAATTATCACAATATACCAGTTTTGATTAGCAATTTTAAAAAAAATGTGGACAGTGTTTCTATTCAAACATTATATTGAAACATATTTCTTTATTTGTGTCAGATACTTGCATATTTTCATGAAGTGAGGTTTTTTTTCCTTTTCATTATTTCACTACCCATTCACTGGAAAGTGTTAGTATTTCACCTGTTTCTGATTAGAACTGGAATAAATACTAGAAACCCATTATAGGAGTTTCCATTTCTACCTTACAGTCAGTGGGATCAAGATCCTGTAAATACTGATGGAATGGCTATGCTTGTGTGTTTTGTCATGCCTTTGATTTTTGCAGTGAAATTTTTCCTTTCTTTCTCTTGGAGCTTGAAGGTCAGTCTACATTTACAGTATAAACTGTGGAGTCAAAACCACACAGGATTGTGAAACCAAACTCTCAGGAAATGGGGAAACATGATAGCTTTAGTATTATGTTGCCCAAACACATTCAGTGTTTGCTCTTAGGTAAGCTTCTGCTGGCTTTTTCCTGATGTTGAAAATAAGTTGTGTTACATAGGTGTTGGAATGGTTTGTTTTGGTAAGGTGTTGCAGTTTTGAGTCAAATATATTTGTAGCCTGGCCTCATAATGATACATTTCACCTCTGCTCTTCTGTTCTTCAGCTAGACTTGCTGCTGTTTTCTACCTGCAGTCAACTGCTCTGAGATACAAGTAAGCCTGTTTGGATATAAAAATCCACTTTGAGTGGAACAGCTGTATAGCCAAGTGAGCAAAGGAGCTTTCTGCTGAATAGATGATGTAGTAGTGCTTTCAGTTAATGTATTTAGTACGATTCTTCTAGTTTCACAGTTAAGGCGAGCACGTCAAGTCTGGTATTTGATAAAGAATGGAGATTTATTTTTTCCAGTTTCACTTACAGAGATGAAAAAGTTGATAATGCTATGTTCTCTTAAAATATGGATAAAGATGTTGGGCAAAACCTTATGTGCTTATATTGCATTGTTTCCTGCTTCATGCTTTCCCATGGGGAATGTGCCTGCATTTATATGTACATTTAGGATGAAATGCTTCAAGGCAGCCTGGAAGTAAAAAACTTAGATTTAGTATTTGGTTTATTTTCTCAAACTTCTGAAAAACATGATAGTCAAGTGTCTCTACCCAACACTCATTAAACTAGAATATTCTAATTTGCCTTATTAGATTTTTGTTACTATAAATCAACAGCATTTTAAAAAAGTGTCTAGTAAGGTTTTAATTGACATGCAGAAAAAATAAAAACTGACTAATACCTGGGAAGACCAGATTATGGAGGATCTACCCAGATAAACACAGGCTTACAGTGCTCACAGACATAACTAATATTGTCTAATTTTAGGTAAGCCATACTTTGCCATTTTAGTTCTTAAATTTAAAAGGGATATTTTGCAGGCTTAGTGAAGGTTGTGCCTGCAATCTTTATCCATGGCATTCTTTGGTTATAATGAGCATTTTAATTCTATGTACTAGTGATGTTCGTAACTTCTTGTCATCAGACCTCATATCACTGTTAGACATCAGGCAAGAGGCCACCAGGATTTCCAGTGATTAGATAAAATCTGGGACTCATCTTTCCCAGGCTGACTTCCCCCGTGGCTCTTTCACCCTGTCTGTACATTGCTGGGGACCTAGGACCTGAATCAGTGTGACTTCTTCTTCACAAGATGATTGCAGGACAAAGAGACTCCCTTTGCCTATGTGAATTCCTGAAATAGGGAAGACCTTCTCCAGTCCTGACTTCTCTTTCATCCACTTTTTCTCTAAACTACCCACTATCTCTTTGTCTGTCCACTGCCTGCGTGCAAAACAATCATGCCTGTCTTGTGGAGAGAAAAGGCTGCTACTGACTTTGAAGCCAGAAAAGTGATTTACAGGTACCTAAAAACCTGACCTCCAGCACGTACCAATAAAACACAATTTCAATCTTTTTGTATGAGCTGCAATATGAAGTGTTTAAGTGGGTAACACATGCAGCTGTTCAACTTTTCTGCCTGCTCTTTGCTTCTGGTACGAGGAACTGACTTGTTCAGCATAGTCTTAGTTAATATTTTCCCAAAAGGAATCCTGTTCTTGCAAGTGCTTTTCCGGACTCTTAATATGGCTTCAGTCTAAGTTTTAGGCAGATAGTAAACCGATTTCAAACCAGTTTGGAACATACAGAAATCAATGTGTTTTTTTGAATGAGCGCCATATAATTAGGTACATCTGGCTTGTGAATGTAAATGATCCCTGAACTGAATTTTTATAGAGCAGACTCTGCTTAGGTTTACTAGCCGTTTAAATCCTTCTTTTAATCTCTTAATTACATTTGAACTAAAAGATCATTCTCATAGCTTGGATTTTTTTGTTTGCTTGTTTTGTTTGATTTAAGATTTTATCTAGATCATATTTCATTTTATATGCAAGTGATGTTTTGACTGTTTGCATGATTAATAGCTTTGGCATCTAAAAGAAAAAGGGCACAGTTTGATTATTATGCATTAGAAAAGCACTTGGATCATTCTTTTGGGACCTTGCAAACTGAGACACGTGTTTTCCCATATGTACACTGCTAGTATATGAACAAACCCCTTTCGTTTTAAGGCAGTATTAAGTTTTCTTTTCTGTTGGCATCACTGCCATACTTGAAGTACCTGGTTAATCATACACTCCAAGAGCACTATTATCTCAGGCTGCCAGTGGTGAAAAAACAGGCATGATTGTGGGTATTGTATAGATGGGCAGTGTAGATTGTACAGATGAGACTAACAGGGCTTGCAGATTTCACAGCAGTTATGTTCAGTATTCAGCAGGTCCATCTTCATGAAGTCTTTTGTGCATGTATCATCCTACCCTGTCTGGTCTGAATGGGGAGAGCTGAGGTGAGGAGCAAGTTCTAGTGCATCCATGTAGAAACCAGTATCTGTCCCATATATACAGCTTCTTCCTATCCCTAATTTGGTGAGATCATTGTGAATCCTTTGTCACCCTATACCGCAGGTTATTCTTCCAGTTCATTATCAGAAAAGAGGTCTGTAGACATATGTCTGTACAGTTTACTCTGTGGTGAAGTCCTAAGTGTCTCTTTGACTTAAGACCACACCAACAGTGCATTTTGGGTTCATTTGGCACTTGATTAGCCATATATTGCTCTTGGAAAATCAAATTAAAGAAATTAAATTTGGAAATTAAAGAATGGAAAGACCTCAATAAACCACTCTCGGGTGGAGATTGGCTACTGCACAGGTATATAGAAATAGGCAAGGGCAGCACAGGGGAGGAGGGAGAAGAGGATGAAGTGCTGGATGCCAAGTATGGTGCAGAAGCTGTTGAAGAGTTTCCTGTGCCCTTCGGGGTGGACTTCCTATAATTCATTAACCACGTGATGGAAACATGGACCTGAGTATGTTTGTGGGTCTGTCCAGTAGGTGGAAGTATTGTGAGTGCTTCAACAGTTACTGCAAGCGTCATCTGACTGGGTCTGAAGTCTGTTGTGCAAAGGGGAAAGACAATTAAGTGGTAAAGGATACCAAGCAGTGACAATCAGGCCAAAACAAGGTTTACCCATATTTTTTAGATCTGGCTTATGTATCAATCTGGTAATATTTGAGTTTATTTTATCTCTATAGCTTTCAGTGGACTGAATTTTCCCACGGTGAAAACCATACCTGTTATGAGTTTTTTGCATGCTGAGATAAATTGCTTGAGAATTCTTCACCACAGATAACTGAGATATTATAGCTGTGTTGTTGTATGAAAACACTTAATTGTGTGTGCTGAAAATGTATTTCTGACATCGATCAGAAGTTTAGTGCTATCTAGATTATACTGATATATGTGTTTATGTTAGAAGATAATAAATAGAAATAAGGAGTGAAGTCTGGATACAGCAACAACAGATGGGCTTTTGTATCTATTTTAGTTACAGGATTTTATAAACAGTGCTATGAAAATCACACAGCTAATCAAGTCTTCTCTTTACTGTAATTTAAAATTAAACCCCAAATTAAAAAAAATTGCATGAGTGCTGGAATTTGGTTTTGGTGTGCTCACAGTATACGCACTGTATGTTGCACTCTCTTTTGCAATAACAGGAGTAACTTAACTACAGATGGAGTTGCTCTACTTCTGGGTTAGGAAATAGCTTAAAACAGTTTCTTGGTTTGCTAATTTGAATCTCTGTCTAACTGTTAAAGTGGATAACTGAAAGCAGCACAACTTAGAATGCAAGAAGAATTTTTACCTTTTTCCTATGCCCCCCCCCCGACACCTTTTCTCTCCCTGTGCACCCCCGTGCACACATGATGTCTCTGTGCACCTTGGCACACACATGACATCTGTGTGTGGCAGCAGCAGAAAGAACAGGCAGCAGGTCAGGGCTGCTCTGTTTGACACCTGGGTGGGTGCCTGCCAGGTGTATTTCTGCACCCTAGAAGTCCAGAGTGCCTTTCTTTGTAATGCAAGATTTCAGTGCTCTGTAGGGATGACAAAAAGCTCATCCACCACTCTCAATTCATAAAGAAGAAATAAAAAAAATTGTGCATCTAGAAAGTTTTTGTAGTCTGCCTACCAGAAAAAAGGTCATAGTAGTACTAGAAGAAATGCAGAAAAGGACCAATGGAGCAAGTTGTGAGCACACTTCTGTGTTATCTTTAGCTGTGTAGTCAATCAATAACTTCTATAAAAAGATCTTTCTGGTAAAATCTACAAGCTAACAAGATACCACTTGCAGAAGAGGCAGCTATGCTTTATTTCTTAATAAAATGTGGCTTCCATGCTTTTGAATTTAACAATTTGTCCTCTCTTTTTTTGTCTTGTACTGTTTTTCTGAGGTACTGTATAAATGTCTTGCTGCTTTTCTGATAAGGCAATGTCTTTGAATGTTCCCAAAAAGTGTGCAGACATGACCTGCTGCATTTATTTCTGCTTTGGATATTTTGGAGCAAAACAAAACAACCTTGATCTCTTTCCCTTTCAAAACAGTAGTTGGAGAAAAGTTGAAATAATTGAGAACTGGTGAAATGCATTGACAATAATGGATGTATCACATAATTTCTCATTATATTTTGTAAATTATATATATGAAGAAATAATAGATGAGTGCTTCAGGACAGCATACAATATTGCTCTTGATCTGTGTGAAAACTTGGATTAGGTACCTGTAATACACACACATGGAAGAGTGTCCAAAGTTGAAAATATTTCAACCCAAACCTCTTGTATGAGTAATAGGCACAATTTGTTGGGGCTACAGAAGAGAGATACTGTAAGCTTTCCTTAATTACTGCATAGCTGCTAAATGGGAAAGTCTAAATAATACCCAGGTTATACACTGAAGTATGGTATCTTTGTGTTACTCCATGAAAACAGATGGTTGAAAACCTTTTTTTCTGGTATTACTGTGAAAGCCAGTCCTTTCCTTCCATGGGACAACCTGGTGCAACACTTTTACTTTATTACCATTCTGGAGTCTGAACTGAGCCCCTTCGTGCAGGAGGAACAGGGCTGAGTGAGTAGATGTGATCTTGGCTCTGTAGGGAGGAAACAAAGCAAAGTAATCAGATTTTTGTTATTAGACCAGAGAGGTCTGAAGTTTCTGAACACCTTGAGAAATCTTAATTTGCAGAATTTGCTGCTATTTACCTACAAGCGCATTGGAAGCGCATTTACCTACTCCTTGGAAGAGTTCAAGGCCAGGTTGGATGGGGCTTTGAGTAACCTGGTGTAGTGGGAGGTGTCCCTTCCTATGCACGTGGTTGTAACTTGATGATCGTTAATGTTCTTTCCATCCAGGCCATTTTATGATTCTGTAATTCTGGGATTATCTCTGTGTCTGTCTGCCATCTAAATAACCGAAGTCAGTCATCTTGTGTGTAAATCTCTTCACGCAGGGCTCTTGATACTGGTTTGTATTCTGGGTGGTTTATCCCTCTACCAACACTCCCTTTGACTAAAGGACCCCCAAAACTATCATAGTTCATCTTAAATAACACTGTTTTTCTTCCTGTTACTCCTCTTTCCTGTGTGGTGCTTCTTGACTGTTCAGTAGCTTCCATCTACTGAACGGTACTTACCCCAAACCAGTAATGTTTAATTTTTATATTTTTTTTATGTTTTAAGTTCTTTTTAGTATGAAAATCATAGAATAGTTTGGGTTGGAAGGCACCTTAAGGATCACCTATTTCCAGCCTCCCTACATGGGCAGGAACACCTCTGATTAGACCAGGCTGATGAAAACCCCATCCAGCCTGACCTTGAACACTTCCAAGGAGGGACCATTCAATCCTGGACAGCCTGTCCAGTGTTTCTTCACTTTCACAGGAAACAATTTTTTCCTAATGTGAAACCTAAATCTACCCTTTTCCCGCTTAAAACCATTACCCCTTGTCCCATCACTACATGCTTGTTTAGTGTTGTAATTTTAATTCTGTGATAAGATGTAGGGTAATACACACTTTAATTTTCTCCGTTTAGAAGTATGCAGCTGCTGTGCTTTGCCACACTGCAGGAGATGATGAAGTCTGTAGAAGACAGTTTCTCAAGGAATGTCCTTAATTGACCCATGTTGTTGTGTCTATTGCAAAAAAAAAGTTGCTAGTGTCACCAAGAGCATTCAGCTAAAATGTCTGTCTTTCTTAGGCATGGGAAAAGTACATGGCAAAGGACAGTCCCTATCATAAATAAACTCACTCAAAATAGGAGAAAAGTTGCTCACATTCTGAGGTATTATTTACCCCACACCCCAAAGCAACTTTGCCATGGCTGAAGAATTCACACCACCCTTTCTGACTTCATACCTTTTACTTATGAGACCATTCTAGCTACTTACAGCTGTCCCCTAAAATTTAATTAATACAGCTGAATGTTACAGTAAAGATAATTTTTTTTTTCCTGCATGCCCTAATTTTGTCTAGCTGACAGCTTTGCTGTTTCTGACTTCATCCTGAAATACACTTATTTACACTTGACTCCAGTAAGAAGTTTGCTGGTAATAGTGTTATTTCCACAAAGACCCTGACAACCCTTCAGGCACACGCATTTAACCCTGGGAGGGGGACTTAGGTGGGAATTTGGTGGCATATTGGTGCTGGCAGCACTGTCAGGACTTCTGTGAGATCATACTTCTCTTCTTGTGTGAGCAGTCACGTTTTCACAGAGGTTTTGTCCTGTTCACTGTGCTGAAAATATATGAGTAAGTAGGAAAAGATGGTTCCTTTTGACAGTGATTTTACTGGAGGCTGTGCCAGTGGAAAAATAGACTTCCAAGTAATTTCCCCTGATTTTACTGCGAAGGCGTGTATGATACATGCTGAGGTGGGGGGTGGCTGCAAAGAGCACAGTTCTTTTGCTGTCTTCTAAAACAATATAGTATAATAGTTAAACATTTCTGGGATGCAGGGAGATCTGCACAGAGAAATCAGGTATTTTTTCCAAGAAGGAAAGGTGAATTGCCTCTTTTCAGGGTACATAGCACCATGCACTGAGCATGAGTGAAAGAAAATATAACTATTTAGCTTAAACAACCCTGAAAGAAAGCTGCTGCTTCTCATCCTTTAAGCATGTATTTAGTCATACTGTGTTAGTCAGTGTAATTATGGAGGCTACAGAAGTAATTCCAGATAGTAACTAGTGTTGAAATGCACAATTTAGTCTTAAAAAGTAGTTTCTTTACATTAGATTTTTCTACAAGTTAAGAGAGCCCCAATCTGATCATCAGACACTGCTCCATGCTCAGGGCTTTTTTTGGTCTCCCCTGCTTGCTTTCTCATACCACGTTGGCAAGCTGCAACAAGTGAAACTCCACCCTTCCTACAGACTGGGGAGAATAACATGCATAAAAGGCGACTGCTGGCGAGTGAAATGAGGGTTTCTGTGGAGGTGCTGGTTTTCCAGACAGTCGCTGCGGTGCAGCTGAGAAAGGGGAGGGATCCTTTTCAAGTAGCTTAGTTGTGATTTGCTGAATTCATAGACTTTTCCCCTTAAAATCCCAACCCTCTCGTCTTCTTTCCCTTTTTCTTTTTCTTTTCTTTTTTTCTTTTTTTTGAGAAGTTGACTTGCCGCTGCTTCTCAGTGGGCACATCAGCTGTAATCTGGTCCCCAGTGCCTGTCGCTGACACCATGAGTTTGGAGGCTGATGACCCCAAGGAAGGTATGGTTTCTAACTATTTTCACAGGAGAGGGAACGTGCACGATTGCATCACCAGCGGTGCTTTTGTGAGCATGGAGGAGCGTTTCTGCTCGCTTTAGCTCTCAGGTATTCAAAGGGAAGGGGAAAATACATTGGTAGGATCATCTGAAGTTCTGACAGTTTTGCTGGTTACGAAATGACCGAGGTGTTGGCACTTGAGGATTACAGTCTGTCTCAGCAATGGTAATGCACCCACATGTGGAATACTGATAAGTGGAAGAAACAGTGTTTCAGAACACTGGTAGTAGAATATCGAAAGAGGAAGATTTTTCAGTTTGGAAGCTTTGTATTTTTCAGCAAAAGAGGAACTTGCACGGGGGAGAAGTGAAAGGTTATTTTGGGAATAAGCTTGATGTTGTTCACTTCCTTGTCCACATGAGCGAGCGTGCGTGTGTGTGTGTGTGTGTGTGTATGTGTGTGTTTTAAATCTGAGAAGAGTGTGCCAAAGCTACAGGGTTTCATTTACTGCTTCTCAAGTGGAACGTGTGGAGGAGCTGGAAGTGCTCCAACAAAAATACAATTATTCCGTCCTGTTGATCGGGAGGGGGTACGAGCCCCAGTAGGACAGTAGGGAGCAAGTGGGGGAGGAGGAGGGCAATTTCCTGAAAGTGCCTATATACAAAAGAGCATTTATGCAGAAGAGGAAGGCAGGGCAGTGGTGGGGTTATGCACTGGGTTTTTTAGAACAGAATTGACGTTTTATGGTTACAAATAGTCCTTAGGGAGACTCAAACGTACAGAGATCCAGTATGACTTAGAAAAATAATCTTAGAAGCCCAACAGATAACCAAGCAGTAAGGCAACCTAAGCATTTTGTATTTGGTGAAAACAAGAAATTTTCAGACTGTTTCAGATGGTTTCCCCTTTACACTCTAAACAACTTCCCACACTTGAAAAGTAACACTAACAGGGACTTCTGTCTGCTTACATGCATATAAGAATAGTTTGTTGATTTGCAGAAGTTAGTTTGGACTGGGTCAAACTTAATGCTAATAATGGTGATAGAACCTTCTCAGTAATGAAGCATGATATCCTATGCTTAGATAAGAATTACAACAATTCTCTTTCCTTTTTCTTCTTTCTTCAGTTGAATTAACAGGTGAACTAAAAGCCAGCATTTTTTCCAGGAAGATTCTGTAGGACAGATTTAATAAAAAACGTAACTGGAAAAAGTATTTCTCTGGAGGAACTATTTGAAAAACAGAGTATACGGCAATGTGGGCATTCTCCTTCAGTTTTACACCAGGAGAGAGATCAACATGCATGCTATAGCATACAAGAACCTCTGGTTTTCTATGGGAAGCTCCAGACAATTTTACCAAGTTGACTGCATTTGAAATGTAAATTTTCTTGTTTAAATAAACCTTACCTTCTTAGATGATTAAGATTCTTAAAATCCTCTGAAAATATTTTGCCTTTCTGTTCATTTTTTTTGGAAACAATTTGGGGTGCCAGGGTCTTCATGTGGGAAAAAGAATATGAAGCAGGTGGCTGAGACAGGAAAGACTTGGGTAGCTTTTTGGTTAGTTATTTTTAGCTGAGAAAAGATTTGGGATTTGTTGTTTTGTGATTTTTATTAGTTAGAAAGGAAAATAAAGGCTGTTGCTATTGTGGGCAGATTAGATACAGACGTCAATGAAGGCTTTTTTTCAATTGGTCTGTAAATGTATCCTGGTAATATGGTCTCATCTGTGAGGGAATAATGCAAAAGATGCATGAGAAAAGGAGGGAGAGGGTATATGCAAATAAAGACTGGGATTAGCAGGTAAACACTATTTTTCCTAGTCTGATTGAATAAGCTGTGAAAGATCGCTAATCAAAACACTGGAAAATACAGTCAAATACCTGTTGATTTGTAGTGGTATGGTGTATGTTGTGTAGGGTCTCAGGGTTGTTCAGCTAGTTAGTTCTGTTTCATCAGGAAATGCTTTTTTTTTGCATAAAGAGCACTGATGTTTCAGAAAGTCAGACTGAGTTTGGAGCTTAGACTCTTCACACTAAGGATATGTAATATTTTAAGTGGTTACCAAAGAGGAGGTGGTTGATTTTTCCATTCAGTGTAAGACTGAATATACTCTAAAAGAGAAGTTCTGATTTACCCATAAATTCCATGGTCTAGCCAGGGAATTAATAGCTGAAAGGTCTGTGACTGGTTATGGAAGAGGTAGAGAGTACACTTGGACAATTAAAAGAAGTTATTTTACCAGTTTCTGTACATTTCAAGGCTAGACCTAGCAAAGAAAGCTTAGTGGTTAATTTGCTACATGCTACAAAGTGAAAGGAGGAGAAAGCTGTGAGAAAAAAGTTATTTTAATGGTGTTTTTTAGCGATATTTTGATTTTGCTTAAAGCAGAGATGCTTAGGTGGCCAGGGAAGCATCAGGGGCGATGGCGTAGTGAAGGATTGTGCAAGGCTCTCTGAAATTCATTTTCAGCTTCCAGGTGTAACTCTTGGACCATGTGTTGGAAGATCAGCCTGAATGAAAAGGCAGGCTAAGGATGAACATCGAATATGTAATATGTTCTGACAGTTATCTAATGCTGAAGTGAGCAATACTTCATATCCAGCTACTATATCCATGTCAATTGCAGTGTTTGAAGAATGTTGGGATGCCTGTGAAAGTAAATTTAACGGGTCAACATTGTTTGGTTTTAAAAATCTACGTTAAAAATATAGAAGACCATACATTTTACTACTGTAAAAATGAGCTTTACCCATTGTTAATGTGAAACACAAAATCAAGGTCCATTTTAAATGGTAGACTCCTGAAAATTTTCTTTTCTATAATTAATTGAATGAAGGTGGAGTCTTTGACCTCAAGTCAGATCTTGTTCCCAGCAGAAACTTGGAGTAAAAAGGCATTGCTAGAAGACAGTCATTAATTCATTGTATTTTGTACTAATTGCTGGATATGGGGTATGCAGCAGTGTATGGGGGCTTTTCAGCTTCTGTGTTTGATCTTTGCATGATCCACATTAGAATCATAATCATAGAATCATAGAATCATAGAATCCTAGGGGTTGGAAGGGACCTCGAAAGATCATCTAGTCCAACCCCCCCTGCCAGAGCAGGGCCACCTAGAGTACATCGCGCAGGAACGTGTCCAAGCGGGTTTTGAATGTCTCCAGTGAAGGAGACTCCACGACCCCCCTGGGCAGCCTGTTCCAGGGCTCTGTCACTCTTACAGTAAAAAAATTTTTTCGAATATTCAACTTGAACCTCCTATGCTCCAATTTACACCCATTACCCCTTGTCCTATCACTGGTAATCACTGAGAAAAGCCTAACTCCATCTCCCTGACACTCGCTCCTTACATATTTGAAAACATTAATGAGGTCACCCCTCAGTCTCCTTTTCTCCAAACTAAAGAGACCCAGCTCCATGAAACAGTTCTCTTTCTTCTGTCATGCTGCTTAGTAACATTAGAACAATCTTTGTACTCATCTGTATGCCAAAATGCTGTGGTAAATCTGTGTCTGTGCGTGTCTGTGTTGGTGTGTATCAATCTGTGGTGCATTTACAGATTCCAACAACTGTCATGATATAAATAACCCTGGCATGGTTTCTTGCAGTTACTTTTGCACTGGATGGAACACAGACCGTGCTAAAGAAGAATAACAATAGCATTAAACTGGCATGATTTCAATTTGGTGTTACACTGTGGTATGTCATGGCATGCCATATGCCAAGGAAGGCTGTTATTTAATTCCTTTCTGAAATCTGAAGGAAATATTCTTAATGCTGTCATATTAGAAATATGTATCACATATATATACCATTTTAAATACATGCCAAAACTGATTAAGATAATTCTGTTATTATCAGATTCTTTACATATTATTTCTTCAGTAGAAGAAAAGAGGAATTTATGTAATGCTTCAGAAAGCTTCAACTCCATTTTACAGGTCTGATGTTGTGTATTTTGAAGATGAGATAAATCTAATGTCTCAAAGGAGCACTAAAATAATAACAGATACAAGAATAGGTGTAATACATAAAATATAAAATGATGGATATTATATTACAAACTTGAAAGCAGTGAGAGCCTGCATTTCATCTTCATGATACTTAGTTTTAAGTACCACTTTTCATGAGAGAGAGATATCTCTGCATTCCTACCAGCGCTCAGATCTTTTTTAGACATAATTAGCATTTTTTTAATCCAAATGAGATTACTGAGGGATGAGCTCACCTGTTTTCTTTGGTTTAGGAACACAAAACACAGGGGTTATAAAATCACAAGGCACTCGCTGTTTTGAGAAGTCAGTACTCCATGCTGCAAGTAGTCTTGGATTTGCTTTGACAGTTTGCAGTCATCTCTTGTTATGTAAAAGTTTTCCAGGTTAGAATCATGTTCATTTGGATTACAAATTGTTAGCTCTTGTTTTCCTACAGGCCACTTACTCCCTCCAGAACAGCAACTGGGGTCTGTAATGTATGATTCTCCATCCCACTATCTCGAAAACTCTTATTTGTTAGACCCTTTTATGCTTTTATGGTGGCAAATGAAGTATTGCAAGTAGAGCATAATCCATACATAAAGGCAGCATGTACCAGGTGGTGACAGTCCCATTTCATGTAAACTTACGAAGTTACAGACTGTTTACATGCATAATTAGAATAAATTTCATGAAAAACATAAGATTAAACAAAAATGGGATGTCTCGGTGTCCACTTTTGGACTGAAGGGGGTTGTGTGAATTGTGATAGCTTTGACAGCTGCCAAAGATAGAGATTGTCCCCTTCTCTTTAGTGGAGCTCATTTTTTCCATACAAAGCCAGAGGGAAGCAGCATAAGCAGTTCCTGCTTACCCCCACATATTAGATCCACCTTCTACTCTCACCCTGAAGACTACTAAATGTGACCTTCCTGTATTTCACCTGCACTTCATTTGCCCTCTCTTGTCAAAACAACAGTATCAATAATACACTTAAGGCCAGCAGAAAATGTGCCTTTTGTTCAAAGTAGCCTGAGAAGTTCAGTTCAGCAGGAGGAAGAACATCTGTCTTCAGCAGATGTGTCAGAGATCTAGATTAGTCACTCTGAGGATTTTTTTATTCTATAGATAACCTGTCTGCTGCTGATAAAGATAGTGAAAAGATTACTGGGGTCTTAAGTATTATGTGCACAGCTCTGTAAATCTGAGCACAGTTTTGTAAATCAGAGCAATGCTTAACCATTTGGTGTTTCATGTAATCCTTTCTATATCTTATTAGAATCCATGATTCATATGACAAGCTAAATACAAATTGTATCACTTTAGTACATGAAAGAAGGAAAAAAAGGAAGTAAGCTTATGAGATACAAGAAATACTAGGAAACCAAACAATGTAATACTGTATCACATATCCGTAGGGAAGGCATTGTTAGAGGCACAGATAATGGGCATGGAAGGAAAAGGAAGAAGCTAACACCTTAATGAAAAAGGAAAAATGGGATATTTGGAGGAAAGAAGACTATGGCACACATGCAATTCAGAACTGCTGGATTTTTTAAAATGTTGTTTGGAAGATTGTACATCTAATGGAGCAAGGTACAGGAAGCAGATAAAGGACTTTGAAGACAGGAGCAAAGTTGGTTTTCAGTACAGCTGCCACAGCTCCATCTAGACACAAGGACTTGAATCTCTTGGTAAGAACACTGACTCGATGACATAACTCTAGAAGCACCTCTGCCTCTCTTCCCTTCAAAATTAGAAGACTGATTGGTTTTACTTTCCTGGACAAATCATGGTAACTTTCAAGTTAAGTTCTCTGTGATGGTACTAGGTGGCTGCTCTCTTTGCTTCTTCTGCAGACTCAGTATCTGATGGGATGAACTGTGTGTTTTGTTGTGTTTTATTTGGGTTTGATTTGGGTTTTTTGTTTTGTTTTTTGGGCTTTTGTTGTTGTTGTTGTCTACCATGTTTGGAAGTCCATTTGGAGTCTTGGTCTTCTACAGAACACTTTCATACTCCTTGTATTTAGCCAATCTTGTGCAATTGGAGTAGATGAGGAAACTAGGTGGTAATTTAAGCAGATAAGCACTAGCTGTAGCTGGTAGGTTACTTCAGAGAATCACTGAAACTGTTTCACAGGTTAATAATTTAGCTGTGATTGTTGGGTTCAATGCTAGATTGCTTTCAAAAAATTCCATTAATATAATTATGCAACCAGATCTTTTAATCTATAGTAAACTGCAAGACTCACATGTTTAATTTCAAGTAAGATACAGTCCCTCAAGCTGTCTGGTTGATAGAGAGAAACATAGATTAACTGCAGCTGCAGGGAAATTCTGAAGGTTGTTGGGAGCAACCTTCCTTTCACGGCAGAACTAGCTTTCAAGTTGGAACCAAATTCAATGCTTAGGCTTTTTCTAGTCAAGTCAATGATGTCTTCAAAGTGGTGGTCTCACCACTTCTCTAGCAACATGTTCAATATTTTGTTGCCCTTGATGTGAAGGTGGTCATTCTGAGTAAGCATGTGCCTTGCTGCTGCTTACTTTTGTCTGTTGCCCCTTGCATTTTTGCAATGTATGCCCCAAAAGAGCCTGGCTTTGCTTAAGTTGTTAAGTATTTAGTAAAAAGTTAGATGTATCCATTAGGTTCACTTTCAGTCTTCAGGTTCAGCAAAACTGGCTCTCTCAAGAGCCTATCCTGTGTATTGTGTGTTCTCTAACCATCTTGGTGGCTGTTTGCTTGACTTGCTACAGTTTGTCAGCTCCTTTTTTTGGAAAGCTATTATGGAGCCCAAAACTGGACACAGCACTTAATACGTGGGAAGACATCACTGTCTTCAAATTCTACTGGTCTTTTTCATCTTACATAATTGATTGTTTTACAGGAGAATTAGTTTCCGCATCGTCCTTCTGTATATCTGTTGATGACAGCATTTGCTATGTTACAGAACATCTTAGACCCTTGAGTGGGTTTCTTTGTTTGTTGGTTGTTTTTTTTTACGAATTTGCAAACTGTGCTGTCACAAATGAGGCAGAGGTTAGAGATCAGGGGGCAAAGGTCAGTGAATCTCTGGAGAATCAAAAGAAGTAGCTGGGTAAGGAAAAGACCTTACACCTACATTCAGAAAGGCTGTATTCTTTATCAGTACTATTTCCAAGTGTAGAAACAGGCTAAAAGAGAGGCTTCTGTATCTTCCGTAATACATACCTCAGGGATAATGTAAGGAAAATGTAACCCTTAGATACTAATTATAATTTTAGTTCAAAAGCACACATCATTCCTTTCATCAATAGCAATTTACCATTTGGTCAAATCTTGTTAAATGTAACAGTTTTGTAAGGGTTCTTAAATACTGCAGGGAGTTGCTTCCTCTCCCCCCTCTCTCCTCAGGCATTTAGAGTCTCTGTAAACACAATTGGTATATAAAGCAAATGAAAACTATATCAAGGTGTTATTTCAACCTTCTGGGCTGCCTTATTTGTTGCAGTTACATTATTTGCTAAGAGCAGAGCATTTCGTGCATAGCTACCAATTTTTATGTTACTTGACTAAACAACTTCTGTTTTTCTTCTTCTGTATAGCACACTCAATAGAAGAAGTAGTAGGATAAAATTAGTTTAATCTATTTCCTAATTACTTTAAAGCCAAAATCTGACTGGAACAGATCATCCTCAGTGCAATCACACAGCACCTGCAGGATGGGCAAGGGATCAGACCCAGCCAGCACGGGTTTAGAAAGGGCAGGTCCTGCCTGACCAACCTGATCTCCTTTTATGATCAGGTGACCCGTCTGGTGGATGAGAGGAAGGCTGTGGATGTGGTCTGCCTGGATTTCAGCAAAGCCTTTGACACCGTCCCCCATAGCATTCTCCTGAAAAAGCTGTCAGCCCACAGCTTGGACAGGAGCACCCTGTGCTGGGTTAGGAACTGGCTGGAGGGCCGGGCCCAGAGAGTGATGCTGAACGGGGCTGCATCCAGTTGGCGGCCGGTCACTAGTGGTGTCCCCCAGGGATCAGTATTGGGCCCAGTTCTGTTTAATATCTTTATCGACGACTTAGACGAAGGGATTGAGTCCATCATCAGCAAATTCGCAGATGACACCAAGCTGGGAGGAAGTGTGGACCAACTCGAAGGCAGGAGGGCTCTGCAGAGGGACCTGGACAGACTAGAGAGCTGGGCCGATTCCAACGGGATGAGGTTCAACAAGGCCAAGTGCCGGGTCCTGCACTTTGGCCACAACAACCCCATGCAGCGCTACAGGCTGGGCACAGAGTGGCTGGAGAGCAGCCAGGCAGAAAGGGACCTGGGAGTCTGCATTGACAAGAAACTGAACATGAGCCAGCAGTGTGCCCAGGTGGCCAAGAAGGCCAATGGCATCCTGGCCTGTATCCGGAACAGCGTGGCCAGCAGGTCCAGGGAGGTGATTCTTCCCCTGTACTCAGCACTGGTTAGGCCACACCTCGAGTACTGTGTCCAGTTCTGGGCCCCTCAGTTTAAGAAGGATGTAGAGGTCCTGGAACAGGTCCAAAGGAGGGCAACCAGTCTGGTGAAGGGACTCGAGCACAGGCCCTATGAGGAGAGGCTGAGAGAGCTGGGGCTGTTCAGCCTGAAGAAGAGGAGGCTCAGGGGAGACCTCATTGCTGTCTACAGCTACCTGAAAGGAGGCTGTAGCAAGGTGGGAACTGGACTCTTTTCACAGACGACCTTCAACAAGACAAGAGGACACAGTCTTAAGTTGTGCCAGGGGAGGTTTAGGTTAGATATTAGAAAGAATTTCTTCACGGAGAGGGTGATTAGGCTATGGAATGGACTGCCCGGTGAGGTGGTAGATTCTCCGTCCCTGGAGACATTTAAAAAAAGACTGGATGTGGCACTCAGTGCCATGGTCTAGCAACTGCTCCGGTGGGTCAAGGGTTGGACTAGATGATCTCTGAGGTCCCTTCCAACCCGGCTAATTCTATGATTCTATGATTCTATGAAAATTACTTTTTTAATACTTAAAGGCTAATTTTCTTGTTTACTTACTTGGTGGGTGCTTCATAGGTCCATCCGTATCCAGTAGTAGTAGTCTTAGGAGCAACTTTTAATGTTTAAACTGACAATTCTTGCATTAATAAATAGCACCAATTCGAATATGTCTTATGCATGTTGACATGAGCATTCTTTTGTGCTGTGGGAAATCCAGAAATTACAGATTTTCATGTTTTCTCTGTCTGCATCAGTAGATTTTGAGTTACTTGTGTTCTGTAATAGCAGATGTACATTTTTCCTTTTGTGCAAAGATGTCTATAATGACAGCTGGGCAGGATACACTGTGGGCTTAGCGATGCAAATGCAAGTGACAGCAGCTTTTAACCACGATAAAGAAAAAGTACAAGCTTTAAATCTGCTGTCAATTGGTCACAGTATTACTTTCAGAAAAGAGGGGAGAAACCAGGAAACCAGTCCTTTGAGAGTTTCATTTTGCTTTCATCCTTTTAGAGTGTTTTATCTTAAGCTTTGGGTTTCTTCATAAGATCCCCTGCCTGTGCTGGATTGTGGTTTGATTCAGTTTCATCGGTTGTTTTCCTGTCACAGTTTTGTTTTATTTTACTTCATTTCTAGTACTGGACTTGCTAGCAAACAGAAGTAGAGAACCCACACCTCTGCGGGGCATGGCAGATTCAGTCTGGGGAACCTGGGATCCAAAATCGTCACCTGAGATTGGTTTCACTGTAAGCAACATACAGGATTGAATGAACACTAAATAAACTAATTTACTTTTCTTTATCCCTTGTTAAATTGGATATCAATATTTTTAACTATGCAGATTAGTAATGAAAGATCAAAGAATCTGTTTTGCATAGCAGAAGGGGAAACCTACATTTCAGTTTGGCATACTATATAGAAATATTGGTGTCTGCAGAGAATCCTGTTCCTCCTAGCAGTTTACACTAAACAGAATAAATTGCAGTAAAGCGGGAGTTAGCATTTCATGTATTTGAGAGCATGTATTCTTGAAAGACTTGTAATTTGAATCCAGGGATGTATTCTGAGATGTATTTTACATATCTGTGAAGGTCGATACTTGCAGCTTTCTCTAAGGCTTTTGTAGCAGTGATTTCAGTGGACCTCCAAGAATATGCTACCCTTAAGTCTGGATCCCAAAATGTTTACATTTCTCTTCATACAGGAATTAATAAAGCATTGAATCAGTCCACGCATGGACAAACTTCCACTTAATCCACTTCATCAACCAGTTCAGGAAACCTTGACTCCTTGACTTTGGTAAAATTACAGAAATTCCACTATATTAAAAATTAAAGGTCTCATGAGCTTTTTTTTTTTTGCTTTTTTTTTTTTTTTTTTTTTTTTTTTTTTTTTTTTTTTGCTTTTGCTGTGTACCCTTTACCAAGCTTTTCTAAAAACATATTTTTTTTTATAAAAAGAAGAAAATTTTGGTTTAATTAGCAAAAGCAAGTAAATTACATTGGCAAATTTTTTGGCTGCCAAAGAGGCTTGTGAAGAGAGAATGAATGGATATTTCTGCTCACTTAAAACATTTGTGTTAAAAGTATTCACTGAGAAATAGTGGCTTTGACTTTGCTTCAGAGACTAACAAAGAACTTGAAACTATAATTCACAAAATTGGAGCTGTGAACAGAAAGAGTGGATAGGAGTAAGAATAAAGTTCATCTCTGGCGTCTTCATCTGTGATGACTTTCTTAAGTTCACAACCTTGTCCTCAATGCTGAAGATCAGAGATTTAGAAGTCTGTGCTGCAGGACATCACTATCCTGTATATGCTTAAAGTAACATGTCCTTGCTACAAGACATGTTTGTCTTGTATTATAACCAATTGAAAGAGATGCAGATTTTGGTGGATCTAGATGTGGATCAGTTTGCTGTGGTCTTGTTTCATCATGCTATGCAGTATGGGAGGAGAGGGTAGGAGTAGCACAGTGAAGCAAAGAGAAACTGTTGACATTTTTACTTTAATGCAAAAATCTGGAATTTAGATTGATGGTATTTATTTTCAACACTTGAACTCTTTCCTTCTTCGGGTCCAAATTTGCATTCCCTATTTCTTACTTTTTGGGTAATAAACCTAAAAATCTCAAGCTACTACAACCTTTCCTAATAGTGGATATCCCTTCATAGCTCATCAGTGCTGTTCATCACCTATTCAAATACTCTATTTGAGTCCAGCACAACATAAAGAAATTGGACATTTCAACTTGGTCATTTCAATTCCACTGTAGTCAACAGCTGTTAAAAGCAGTGCACTTTGTCTCCTGTGCCTTGCCCTGAGGAGTGAATTACAAAATAGATGCAGGTTTTACAGAATCACAGACCAGCTGAGGCTGAAAGGGATCTCAGCTGTCTAGTTTAAGTCAGTAAATATATTTGCATCACTTAAAAATAAATTGGATTGCTAGTGCTCTGCTAGGTGTCAAAGTTCTGTATCCAAGTAATAATGATTCCTGACATAAAAGACAACATCAGTGTCACACTCATTATGTTTAACCAGAAGATTTAATTTTATAGAACAAGTTACTAACAGTACTGAACACCTTTCTTTTCACTTATGCTTTATACGCTGCTAGGATTTAATTATATTAATGAAAGCAAATCCAAATTCTTAAGATACATGGGAAGGTGGACCTGTTTTCTGACAGTCTCAGTTTATGCTTGATAGTTTGGGTGTTGTTAAGTGGAAGATTTTCAAGGTGGGTTTTTTTTGTTTTTTTTTTCCCCAGTGGATTTTATGTATAGAGTATTTTGCATACTTTTTTAGCTGTTTTGAGCATTGTTTTTGAACTGGAGATTCTAGGAATAAGGCAAATGAAATGGAAAGAAACAGGAGTAAGAGCAAAAAAAACAGATTGTGCCTTTGGGTCTTGGGGAGCCTGTTCTAAACTGGCTTCAAGAGAGCAAGGGCAGAAAGGAGGGAAAATGCTCTCAACTGTTGATTCATGCATGGAAATTTGGATGAAAGTCCTGGTAGTTGTACTATAGATACAGAAGGAACAGGCTGTGGCTGCTAATTAGTGGGGAAAAAAATGCAAAGCTGATGGGTTAATTTATTTTTCTCCTTTTGGAAGAGGAAATTATGAAAAATGTCTTTTAGTAGTGACAATTGAAAAGACCACTATGAGTACCAAGTGTAGCCCTCTGTACTCACAGGTAATATGATTGGTACAGAAGAATAGACACGTAGTCACATAGTCTATGTGCAGGCAGAAAACTGCATGTTTCATAACAGGAATCTTACCCTCCATGCTAGAAAACAGGGAACAGGTAGTGAAAAACTAAAAACTGCAAGAGATGAAAGGTGTCAGTAGTGTTCCAGGCCCAAGGAAGAACCAGTTATCTGATAAATAGAATTCTTAAGTGGCACATTTTCTTGTATTTGAGTTTTAGTGTTGATATTGAAAATATGCAAACCAGAAAACTAAGAATTCAGTGCCCTGGGACTTGCTACTGGGCAATTGAGTCTTTTTTCTTTCTTTGGTCTGTAGCTGTGACAATCTTCATTGTGTCAGAAGTTTCTCTAGAAAAGAGAAGAGAGAAATCAAGTTCTGGGGGGTGGTAATGATGTTGTTGCATTTCTCAGTGCAACCAGTAGAAGATACAAGAGTAATATATTTAAACAATGTGCAAACTATGACTAATATATATAAACAATTTGCAAACTATCAATCTAGCCTTCCTCCAACATTACAGTGAGACTCCTGTCCTGTCTGCAAGAAACAGGCAGGGTGGCATACAGATCAGCATTGAGAAGAACAGAAAACAGAACTAGAAATACAGGAAAAACGTTATTAACTACTTTCAAAATAATTGTAATATCACTCACAAGCCTTTCAGTCATTTAAACACTCTGATGCCCCTGCTGTGGCTTTCTTCACATGCTATTCAAAATATGTACCCTTTGCATTTTGACAGCCAGGTTGCTACCTTGTCCTTGTAATTGAGTTCCCTGTTCTTCTCATGCCAGATTGCCATCTTGTCTAGACCTTCCAGTTCACTGTATTTTTGCCACATGTATCTTAAACCTCCTGTTAACTCCTATTAACCACCACCCCACTACCTCCAAGTAAAATGTAAGTTTCTCCAATGGATTCAAGTTTCCCCAGGGTTACTGCTCGTGCTTTCTCTCTCTCTCTCTCTCTCTCTCCCCTCCCTCTCTCTCCCCTCTTTTTTCTTCTCCATTCAAGCCAGAAGCTCTTCTGTTATACTCTAGTTTCTGTGCCTACAGCCAGTCTCTTTTTCATAAGAGGTTTCTTTTGCCAAGGTGGTTGTAACATAAACTAGATACTTCTTTTTAAACTTGCAACAACTTTTGGTAAAACATGCCATTCTATCACCCAGACTGTTTTATTGGAAGTGCCACTTAGTTTAGGGAGCTTGGCACTGCTTCCTTCCTGCAGTTTGGCTCTAGTTTTCTAAGTCTGGACAGAAGAACGTAGTACTGATGTTTGCAATTGCTTGGTTGGAAGGAGTGACATAAGATAAACCTAATTTCCTATGAAGATTTGTGCAGTATTAGTGTTGAGTACTCATGGACACCTGGTAGATATAAAGGAACTGGATGTAGCCCTGAAATGGCCAACAGCTGAAATACACACGATGCCTGTTTAACACTGGAGCACCTGTTTTTACATTCCAGCAAGGCTAGCAAATGGCAGCAAAGGAATAACCAAATTAAGTTTGTGACCCCAGTCTATGGACAACCACAGTGTGACTGCCATTTTCTCTGTTTAATCCCCAATATATTTCAAAATACACTTTTATAGCAGAAGATGTCAGAAGTTAATCTGATTATATTTTTATTATTAAAGCAGCAGTGTTAATTGAAATACATGCAGAGGATCAAGGAAAAAGGCTTTTTAAGAATGCTTTTTAAATTTCTAAATCAGCTACAGTCTATATAATCATGTGATGCACAGGGTGGCTGTGGGAAGCACAGGCATGTAAAACCAGAATAACCTGTTGGCACAGACTGCTCTCTTGGGGCTTCAAAAATCTGCACATACATTCTTGTTGGAAATAGCATCTCTCCATGCTACCCAGCCTTAAACTCCAGTGGTTTTGGTAATTCTTCTCCCCTCAAGAAAAGATTTTGGTTTCTGGTTTTTTCATGGTTTGTTTTTGCAGTTAGAAAGTGTGACATCTTTTTGCTATTGGTCAAATTTTGGTCATTTGGAAATTAAGGCTAGAACAAAATAGCAAAGTCAGGAAGAATGTAACAGTATCTTTTATGTTTATTACAGCAAGGTTTTGACAAACCTCTTATCAATGACTTCTTCAGCATTTTATTGAGAAAAATCGGGTGTTCCCAACAGTGTTTGCTAGCTTTTCTTTAATCTCTCCTGTATTCCTGCATGTTTTCAGTGTAAGTATGCAGATTTGACATAGTCTGTATTTCAAAAAATTCTTCATTAGCCAGATTTTTTTTCCCAAAATTGCTTGATTAACTATTGCTTCAGAGTAAGCAGCCTCAGAACTGACTTCCAAATCAATAAGCCTCCTCAATGAAATATTTGCCATGCATTAGGCTTGCCTTCAGATTAGGTATTTTTTCTTTTGAAAGTCTTCCAGTGGGATCGTTAAAATTAGTAAACATAGCATGACTAATTAACATTCTCATGGCATGCTCAATTCATAAAGAGTGAGAATTCATAAGTGAGAATTTAGTACATTTTACTGTACCTATGAAGAAAACTGTAGGGAAAAGTTGCTTACCTTTATGAACAAATCCTTTGTATGTGTTGAAAATTTCAGTTTAAACTGCTATCTAGTTAAAATTAATACTTGTATATAAATTTTCCTTTTTAAAAACAAAATGCTGAACAAAACATTTTTTCTCCAAATAAGGACCTTGTATATCTGCACCAAAAGAAGTAGCGACTTAAGTGGAAAAACTACATACTGTATAGGGTTTTTGGGCTTTTTTTTTTTTTTTTTTTCCTTCTGCACTTAGCCGTTTGCCCTCTGGCTTTTCCACTGCCTGATGATGCTTGCCCAAGCTGTCTGCTATGTTGTAGTCCTTTTCTTAAAAAACTCTGCAGCTGCCCTGGCCTTCTCTCACTCCTGCCAGCAGCCAGCTTAGAAGTTGCAGTCCCAGTATCTGAGGTTGAAGAGTGAAAGCTGTCAGAGAGCTGCCTGGTCTTGCATGTCTGGAACAAATTTTCTTCAGCTTTTGAAAAGCCAAGAAGTGACCAAATGCTTGCAAACACAGAAACCAGCTAATATGCTGAAGTGGACTCCTTAATTTTTTGAGTGAATTATACTTTGCAGGGACTTTATCTGTGCTTTTAAAAATTTTCAATTTATCTCACCTTTCACCCAGGAAACTTTGAAGCACTTAGATAAGAATCAGAACACTGACTCTTCTGTTAAAAAAAAAAAAAAAAAAAAAAAAAGAAAAAAAAAAAACAACAAAAACAAAAACATCCTTTGAAACTGTGACTCACTCTCTCAGAAGGTTCTTAAGAAGAAGCTGTAAATCATGCAGCCAGCTAGAAAAATCAGCTTACCTTACTCATATCTGAAGAATTCATAGTCTATGTCCTACCACTCATTGTTTAATCTTATCACATAGCAAGTACAATTGTGAAAATTGTTACAGCCTTACTAACGAGTTTATGACTCTATTTCTGCCTTTTCTGTGCTTCAAGACTTGTTCATTCCCTGATGTTCTCTTGCAGTTTATCACTGTTGGAGCTTTATCTTACTGAAGTCGTGTGTTTATACATGAGGTCATATATTTACACCTTTCAGTTTAAGTAGGTTTTTAATGTGTCTGGCCTGTATCATTCCTGATAGGGGTAGTTCTTTAGAGACCCAGAAATCAGAAGGCACAAGTCCAAATTCAGTAATGTTTTTATCTCTTGATATCTAGCTGATCTTCTGATTTTGGAGATGAATAACTCTTGGTCAGAGATGCTGGGAAAGCCTTGTGCTGTCAGTGCCTCTTAATTTCAAGTCTCGTCCCCCCAGGAAAATGATGGTCTCTCACTCCAGGAGCCTGAACTGAACCCACAATTCACATGGTGTGTGTGGACTTTCAGCTCACCCACGGTCTGTAGAGAAGCAAACACCCTCGTGCACACAGGATGCCTGGCAGGAAATTGGTTTCTCAAGGCTATGCTTTACTGTTAAATGCTTTTTTAAAGGTCTTTTAAATGCTGCCTGAAGTCCTCAGTACTGTCACTCTCCTAATCACAAGTAAGTGTTCCTTGTGCCTTGCCCAAATACTCCTCTCATTTTCAGAGCTTGCACTCACCAGGTACCAGTGCAGAACGTGTTGTGTCAGAGGCTGACGCGAGATCCGGGTTTCCCACGGCAGCCTTATTAATTGCTTCACAGTCACATTTTCTCTTCTGCTGGAGCAGTGTGCTAGAAATGCAGCTCATGTCAGAAAGCTCAGCTTTGACTTGCCCATGGAATTTAGCATGGTTCACTGGAAGTTTTTACTGATTATTTTTTTCTAATCCTTCTTTATTACAGCAAGCTTACAAATACTCAGTGACTCAGGTATTCATTGCCAGTGTACACCAGATGGAATATACTCAACTGCAACTGCAATTGATGTTGAATATACCATCAACTTACCTTGTGGAAAAAACTTTTTGCCTTGATTTAAGGCAGTGAAATAACCTGACTCAACTTTTTTTATTTTATTTTTTTAATTATTATTATTATTATATATAGAACTGAGTAATAGGTTATTTGGTAATAGGTAGTTTGCTACAGTATGGAGGGAGATGTACTGACTTCCATGTCAGGGAAAAATCACCATCAGAGCCTTAAATGGTATGTTGCTTGTACTTTTATGCCAGTCTCCTGAGAGTTTATTAACCCACAGTTCTAATTTTTCACTGAAAGTTTGTATTTCCACCGTAGCTTTAAGGAAAGCAAGTGTAACATGAAGAATTTTTAGAAAAACATATGTGGAATGCTGCTACATGCCCAATATTTACTGACTTTAATACAAAATGCCTGTGTAAACACATATACAGCTTGGGAAAATGAATCATAGAATGGCTTAGGTTGGAAGGGGCCTTAGACATCATCTACATCAGCCTCCCTGCCATAGGCACCTCACATCTAGGCAAGGTTCATAATTAATAAGCTCCACCTTTCACAGGAGACAGTCTCCACCATCTTGTTTGCTCCTCTATATCATAAATTAGCAGTTTGCAGATGTTCCTTTTATCCCTAAGATCCTGTGAATTTTGAAGTAATGAAGGCAGCTTTGCTTTTGAGAGTCTTTCCACTTGGACTGCTATCTTCTGCCAAGCAGCAGCTCTACTGAACACAGTCGTGTTTGTTTTTATAGGCTGTACAGAAAATGACATCCCATTGATTTCAAAGGGATATGATTTGATGATACATTTCAAAAAGTGGAGTGTAAAACTGCAATGAAAATAAATAGAAGCTATGAAGAGCAATCATGAGGAAAAACTGTGTGGTGCTTAAAATTGTTTTGGATAACTTGCCCAAATTCTGGGTCTGCCATAGGTCACCAGAGAAATGGCATTATTTCAGTTTTTAAAGTGCAAGGAAGGGACCTGTATGTGCAGGAGGCCCTGTCAGACTTTTTTGTACCCTGGCTGCTACTGCCATTGCTCTTTAATGGTGACTGCATATTTCAAGCCTAAGAAAACAACAGTGCTTTAAGTAGTTGTCTCACTGTTGATTTACAGTTTTGTTTTTGAGTGCCTGCTCCTGAAATTGTTGTCAGAGGTATGAAAGGGGTTGGTTGTCTGTCCTGATTGATGCTGGGAACTCGGGGCTGGTGATGCAGGCAGCCAGCAGCCACCAAGCACCAGCACCCTGTGTATCAGGTGTCTCCCATACGCCATGGGAGGTGTGCTCACAAGGCATAGTGAATAAACTGGGAGACTTTAACAAAGAGGTTAATGTTTTAACCTCTTCTTGCCACCTCCCTGCCATTTCAAGTCACAGGACCTTTTTTCTCCCTCTCTTTCTGCTGCTGGTTCCAGCTGTCCGTTATCTGTAACCACTGTTGCTCTTGCACTGCTTGCTCAGCAGTGCAATTTCCTTTCAGCTCTCTTTTCAAGGAAGTGAAACCACTGCAAAGTATTTTTGCCTTCTGAGCTGCCAAAGAAAAATGAAGATCTGGAGGCAGGAGAGGAGAAAGGTAGCTGAGAAAAGCTGCAGTTATGGTGAGGGGGAAAAACCTGAGTTCAGTGTGTGATAGCTTCTGACAGCATTCCAAAGCTCATGATAAAGTGTGTGCTGGGTTCAGTGGAATAAATAAACCTCAGGCCAGTCTGCACCTCGGGGGTTTTGCCTCTTTTTTCAGCTGTCAGCATTAGCAATTGCTGTTCCATTTGATGAACAAGTAAGTAATAATTTTAATGTCTTTTAAGGAAGCACGAGGGAGCATAGAGGTCTGAAGGACCTCTGTGATCTTACTGCTTAAACTCAGTCTTATTTAAACAATTGACTGGGAAGTGCATTTTAACTCTGTCAATAGTATTGAGGTAAAATCCTGATAATAAAATAGTTTGCAAGCTCCCTTTTGGATTCACTGAAATACTGTAGTATATTGCTTAACCATCAATTGAGAACCCATGTAATCAAACAGGGAGAACATAGCTGACTTCTGGTGTGCTGCAGAGTAGATATAAATTATTTCGTGCTGAGTAGTTCCAAAACTCAGACAGTTTGTAAAGAAATGCCATTAAGGGTTTAACACTTCTTGTAAGTGAGCAATGATAATTACATGTTGAACTCCACTTTGTCAAATGTTAAATTACACAGTGGAAAGGTAGTTTTTTGGTTGCAAAACTGTAAAATTTTTAGAAAACTTCCTTGTTTTCAGTTTCATCAAACCGATGCTTCCTTTTTTGGAACCTACAGCATCTTGGGAAAGAATATTTTAAAATAAATACATATCATACGGGGGGGGAGAGGGTTCTCTGCAGATTTATGGAAGATATTTCCACACAGCGACTGCAATTAGTACTAACATAAATCTATCTTTGTGGAGTGTCAGAAAGAAGTTATAGGAAGTAAATTGAAAGACTTTAGCAAAGTAAAGGTATGAAAGAACAATCAGTATTTGTGCTGTGGAGGAAAGAACTATTATTATTCTGTAGATCTTTGTAAAATATTGGCTGTCAACTTCTACTGTTCTTCCAGCCTTTGAAAAACTTTGATTAGTTTCATTTGCACAGTAGCCATTGCAGTTTTGTATTTAAAAACACAAAAAATTAATCAAATATTTTCATTTCACATTGACTACTTAGCAACTTTAATATTTGTGGTTAGAAACATTTCTGTCTTGTGATCTTGACTGCTCTGCTCACGATAGTTAACAATGGGTTCTTTGGTTTTCAGTGGCCTCGTGTAGTAAAGATTTTTAAAAATACACACAAACACTTCATGCTTCAAAACAAAATCTAGTGAAAGTGTTACAAAACAAACCAAGATGACAAAAAAGGAGCTTCTTACTAATTTTCTCAAAGGTACTGTTGAAAAAAAAAAAACAAATTTGTGTCTCAGATGTCCTGAAGGACAAGTTCCTTCTGTTAGCTGGAACCCCAGAACCCCAGACACACTGTGTGTCTGAACTCACCGAGCTGCCTGGTACAAACAGCTGGAAGCCTTTCCCAGATTCAGGGACTTACTGTTTGGCATCTGTAAAGCTTTCCTTCAGGCTGTCTGAGACTCCAGGGAAGCTGCAGTGTAAAGGCCTCTCAGACCATTCAACCTGGAAATGGGAATTTGCATGTACTTTATTGGAGAGCATGCTGCAAAGGGAATGTGCTGTAAATTGTTGTCACTGGAAACAGAACATGAGCTGTAACATTTAACAAAGCAAGTTTCTGAATGAACATTTGGAGTCTTTTAATTATTTGAAGAAATGACAGACATTGGGTATTTTGGTTCAGACAAGCATGGTTTGGGAGGTGAAAATGTCTTCTAAGATATTCTTTATTGGTAACAGAAGGATTTCTTTAGAAGGTTATATTATCAAGTGCTGTGGTAATCCCAGACTGTTAATTTTTGTCTATTTCTCCATTAAGTTTAGAAATGTTACTCTATACTTGCCTTCCATCTGAAAATTAGCTTCTTAAGACTTCCTCCAGAGAACCTCTATATTGTTTGCTGACAAAAGATTTTTGTGTTTGGATTATTTATATATACATATAACCCTAGGTATATATATATAGTATATATATATATATATATATATATATATATAAAATAGATGGGTCATGTCTGAATTCACTGATCATGTAATATGCTAAGGAGGAAAGAGTTTTACAATAATCAGTTCACTGAATTACTATCTCTGAGTAGCAGTGGTAATTGTCATGACATTGAGATAGTCACATGGATTCAGATTCCATTGTGAATTTGAGAATTAGATCAGACTTACAACTCATCTGATCAAATAGGGTAGGGGCATTGTTTCAGTTAGAAATCCCATCATATATATATACTTTAAAACCATTTTTTACCAAGTTCTGCCTCATTTCATGTTTTCTTCCAGGTAAAACAACCTGCCAGAATGCATGCCCAAAGACAAGAGTTTTAGGGGTTTAAAATATGTGGTTTGCTGCAACTACATACCTGTGTTCGCGTTATTTTTCTGGCAGTTAGTAGGACTAACATGAATGGAAAGACTTGGAAATATTTCCCTATTTACTGTGCATAGTGTATCTCTTAGGAAATACTGACTGCATACTTAATACTTTTTTCCTTTTTTTCTTTTTTTTTTTTCTTTTTCTTTTTTCTCTCCACAGTGGCCACAGATGTATTCAACTCGAAAAGTCTGGCCATTCAGGCACAGAAGAAGATCCTTGGAAAAATGGTGTCCAAATCTATTGCAACCACTTTGATTGATGATACAAGCAGTGATGTTTTAGATGAGCTCTACAGAGTGACCAAGGAATATACACAAAATAAAAAGGAAGCAGAGAAAATAATCAAAAATCTCATTAAAATAGTCCTCAAATTGGCAATTCTCTACAGGAACAACCAGTTCAATCAGGATGAAATAGCACTGATGGAGAAATTCAAGAAGAAAGTTCATCAGCTGGCTAAGACCGTGGTCAGTTTCCATCAGGTGGATTATACCTTCGACAGGAATTTTTTGTCCAAATTGTTAAATGATTGTAGAGAGCTTCTTCATGAAATCATTCAGCGTCACCTAACTGCAAAGTCACATGGACGTGTCAACAATGTCTTTGATCACTTCTCTGATTGTGAATTTTTGGCTGCCTTGTACAATCCCTTTGGACCTTTTAAACTCCATTTGCAGAAACTTTGTGATGGTGTCAACAAAATGCTAGATGAGGGGAACATATAAGTACTTGTATTAAAGTTGATTATGCATTATTTGTAGATGGAACACTGATGATTTATGAAGGAATAAGGGAGCATGCAAAAAGGTTTTTTTACAGTATGTCAGATTTTTCCATAATATCTCCATTAAACTAATTCTCCTTGATGAGTTATCTGTTGCTATTCATAGTACATCTGGAAGAAAGACTGCACATGACTTTTTTTACTGTGCTTTGCCTATGGAAACAGGGGGATAAAGACAATAAACAGAACAGTCCCAGTAGAGTAGAAGTCTTGCAAAGATAGATATACAGCCCAGTATGCTGTCAGATAATTCACATCTTTCATAGTTTTACAGAATTATTTCTAACCTATCAGAGTCCACAGACTATGATGGTGATGGTAGAATTTCTTTCACTTGTAAAATACATATATTTGATTCATTTATAGTACTTCATGCTCTCTGCACAGATCACAGCTTCCTTGTTATGCCCTTATGAAGCATTCAGTTTTAAATATCAGTGATTCTGTCATGTAGAGTCTTAACAAGCTTGTTCATCTCCAGCTCAGTGGTGGAAACTTTCTGTCTGCAAGGCTTTCTGTCTGTATAGATCCTGATAGACCCGCACAAATGCTTGCTTCCTTTGATTACATGGGGATTATTTGAGGAATAAGCTACAGTAACATAGCCTTACTGGGGAAGAGTATTCTCTAGAAACCTCCTGCGGTACATAATTTAACTACGCCTACAATAAGGTAAAACATAGTGACTTACGTGTGCAATTCCTTAGGATACTTAGAATTCTGCTAATAGGTCGCAATTCTGTCTAAAATTGTGTGAGTCTGTATATCTTATACACTAGGCTGATGTGTATGATGATGTGAATTCAAAAAGCTTGATGATTTGGTAGTAAATTCCAAGCCAGTTTGCTTTGTGTACAATGAAACTAGAAATAGAAATTAGTTTTATCATTGTGTTATATACTATTTAACTAGTGGAAAAATGGAATCTTGAATAAATTCTTTTTTTCTTCTTTTCTCCCTTCCTGCTCTTCACCCTTCTTTTTCTCCTTCATCTTCTCTCTGCCTTATAATCGGGGGATAAAAAATGTGACTTTCTAGACACTGTAATGTACTTAAAAGTAAGAAGTTAATACATTTCAAATACCTAAAGACTTTTTTGTTAGGATGCATATAAAGAATTTGCTGTTTATTTAATTGCTATTGTTTTTGCTGTTTGCTGTGTCCTTTTGTTTTAATGAGTAAACCAAAGAATATTTGCACTCCTAACTTTACATGCCTCTTTTTTTCTCCTGTCTTGCATTTTAAATTAGAAGGCCAAACTTGGCCTGTGCAGGCAATGAAAGCATCACAGCCTCTGGCATATGTTTTCAGCATTACTTGTGATTTTTTAAGAGAGACAATTCACTCTAATCCATGTTTGTTAAGTCACTCAGCTCTGAATATGCCCAAAAAGGTAACAGAGAAATCTGTGTTCAAAATGTGAACTCACTTTTTACAAGCTGCTAGTGTCCAGCAGCAACAGGGAACTGATGCAAGGATAGTACACCAGAATTTGACAAGAAGTTGATTATTAGTTTTGCATCTGAAGGTGCATCATTTAAGGTTCCTTCCTATGTTTTAGTTAAGCAGAAAATATATTGTACTTTTGTCCATCAGTAGTCATGTGTTGGAATGCAATACTATGAGGAAAATCCCAGAAATTGTAAGGATTATAGTTTCTGATATATTTGCTCCACCTATTTATTTTCTCTTCCCACCTAGAAAGTAATTTGATTTCTTTCCCAGGTCTTTTGTCTAAGGTGTGAATAAATAGGAACACAACTTACACAAACTGAAACAGTTGTCTTAACAAATCCTGGTTTTCAATCATGTACTGATTTTCTAAAATAAGATGTTTTTTAATGTATCATAAAAGTTACTGAAAGGAGGAGGATAGGGCAGTATGTTCTTTAGAACTAGTCATAATATATTAATGTACTTTGTTTTTCTTTAGCCATGACCCACAATATTTTTGACTGCTCGAATTGGTATTTTCTCTGGAACAGAAATTTCTTACATGGTCTTTGAACAGTGTTAACAAACACCTATATACATGTGTATGAACCATATTATAGCCAAACTATATAAGTATTCTGTAACAAAATAACTTCTTCCTCTTTTGCATTATCTAGCCATTTAGTTTTTAGAAAACGTGAAAATTGCCCATGGAGATCCGCTTATAACCATAAAAGCTTGACAACTGGAAGAAGTTATATTTAGCTCACAATCTAGTTACATTCTTCTGAGATGCTGTAATGATAGTTCTTGTCTGGCATTCATTTTCAGTTATAAAGAAGCGACTTCTGTGCTGATAGAAAAAAACCCCACAATTGTACTGGATTTCCAAAGTTCTATATAAGTAACACAATAGAGCACTCAAGCTGTATACATTTGCAGTTAATTTATTTTTCCTGCAGCATACATAAATGTTGGTTTTAATTATCAAAGTTCAGAACTAAACTGATAGCACTGTTCCTTGTAATATATTAGTCATCTTAAAGCACCAACCCTTTAGCAGAAACTTTACATAATCAAGAATTTAAAAAAATTATTGTAGTACTTTTTAAGCTATGGATAGAATAATGTCATTATTCTGTGCTGTAAAACTGATGCAACACTGTTATATTAGGGTGAAATTATTACTGTATTAAAATTAAGATATCATGGATTAATTTTATGAATCATAGAGTTATGAAATAACTTTCATATTTGTAGTGTCATTTCATTATTATGTAGTGGCCAGTGCTATCAAAATGTATGTTGGTGAAGTTGTCGAAGTTAAAACTGATATTACAGCCTTCTAGAGGCATTGTAAATGTGTTAAGTCAGACCTCGGATGCCTTTTGCAAGACATATCAAACAACTGTGAGTTCAGCCATACAAAGAAAACAAGATATAGGGAGTTTATCACAGCCATTTTGTATGTGCCACCTTTAAACGGACTCACTAGAACTTTGGACCCTTAGGATGTGTTTGTGTGCATGCACAGACAAACAAAAAGACTTAACTGGATTAGTCAAAAGCCTTATTCTTGTTCTTAAGCTCTCCTGAGATTTATTTCTATTTATAAGGTACAGAGTTTATCAGGAGTCTGGAAGTTTTCAGCAGCTGATGTGGGGTTACTGGGTTTTTTTCTTTAGGAAAATACTAAACCATGCCTCTTCTATAAAAGAAGTTTCAGCCCCACACATAATGCAAAGTCCTGTTAAAAAGAAAGGACTGACCAATTGCTTTCTCACATCTCTCCCTCCAATACTGCATTGTCCCAACAAAGTAGCAAACTAAATCTGATGGCAGTTGCCTGCTGTTGCTTTCCAGCCCCTTCTTGTAGCAATAGCAGCTATAAGGTCACTCTACAGTGGACCAGAACAATTTTCTTTTCATAGTCTAGCAGAGAGGAGTCCACAGGACTAATAAGTCCATCATTGTCAAAGATGACAATGTTACGAGGAGAATGGGTAGAATGCATATTGTATGGGTTTAGATGATCACCTCTATGATGAGTGTTCAACATCTGGTGACTTTCTACCACAGTTTTATTTTGGCCTTGTTATATGCTTTTCCTGTCCTTTCAACCACAGAACTGCTCTTCAGACAGGTCTACTCCTTCCCTACTGTTTTTGCCCTAAGATTAGATTACATTGTGTATGCATCTAGGGAGAACAGTAGATAGCATATGTTACCTATTTCACTTAACAAAATAAAACCAAAATAAATAGAGATGAATACCAATTCTCCAGGATTTTTGCAAAGTAGCTTGAAATCTGAAAGAATAATCTACATCTTGACCAAATTGTTAGTACTGTTTTGGATATAATCTGTACCCTCATCAGTACAGTAAACATTTAGCTGTGGTTTTAATACATGTTCTTCCATCCCTCTAGAAGAAAAGAAAAGAAAACAGAAATCGTGCTTTTGAATGTATTACAGATGGTATGCTTCAACATGAAACAGATTCCCACTTGCATAGCCTTTTTCAGAGAAACCTACTTGTAACAACTGTTTTTCATTGTGATTTGGGCAGGTCAGCCAACATTCATGGTTAAGTGGCAAACATCTGTGCCCTGGATAAAACAACTGTCAAATGAGGTTATAGTTGTCCAGAAAGGTTCTCTAATATCTTGTTTTTATATTTTGCAAGGAAATGAAACTTCATTTGTAGACAATAAATTTTTCTGTGTATCTTAAAAAAAAATAATTCATCTTTAAAATTAATCACACTGTTAGATAGTTTAGAGTAAGTAAAGTAGTTGTTATTTCTAAGTTGTGACAAAAAACCAAAACAGCAAACCTTCACATTTGTTCTTAGAGGGAAACAAGATCTAAAATGTGCTGAAACTTCCACACTGCAGCTGAAATGACACTGCGTGTTTGGCATTTTTATCTGACTAATATTCTAGGTTATCATGTGATTTATTTTCCCTCCATGAAAATAAAGGAGTAGTGGTATCTCTTTAAAGGCTGTGTCTGACAGCTCTCTCTGTTACAGTAGTGCTTGGTTTATATCACAAATCAAGATTTCTTAATGTTTAAACCTCAAATTGCTGAAGTGACCACTCTCAGTTATAATATATAGAGTTCTGGTTTCCAATTTTAAAGCTGATATTTATAGGCAGGAGATTTCTGAATCAATACCCATTATATCTTGTGAGCTTAGGAAATACAGGAACTGACTTGGATCTTCTAACAAGCTGTAAATTTATGCTTGCTATCACAACACCATTTCCTGGAGAAACATTCCTCATAGCATTTCTTGTAACTAGGGAGAAAATCGAAAGGAGGCAGATTATAGCTTTGGGATGCCCCATAATTACTGTGTGTCAAGCAAAGTAGTAGAGTATAATGATTGAGAATAATGGAATTAAGAAGGTAAATTACTTGCCCAGCTTTCCCAAGCAACCGAAACCTGTTTGCTATTTGTTGTTGTCCCCAGTGGGAAAGTCTTGGCGTGGTAGGTGGAGGATAAGGGTGGAGCTTCCTAGAGTTACTGTGTTTTAAATATAAATTATTTTTGCCACCAAATGTAAGACCTTCCACTGTCTACTCTAAAAATCTAAACACTGAATTTCAAAATCATACATCCCATTGGCTTCCTGAAAAATTAATTCCTAGTCCAGTTTGTATTAGATACTTGAGTTTTATGTGTGCTTTTACTATTCACATAACTACAAGCTGAAACAAAACAAGTCGGCCGTGTGCATCATTTCTTTCTCACTGGGTAATCTGATTTTTTCTACGGTGAGTAGGTGTTTTGTGTTCTATAAAAAAACTTCTTGGTGGGTATAGCTCTGGAGGTTTGATAAATGTAGGCTGTTACAAAAGAAAATCAATGGCTTTTCACCCACTTATTCTCCTGTTCCTGATGACACGTTTTCAGTGTATCAGCCTCACTGGTCTTTAAACATGGCAACCTAAACCTCTTAATTTGCAACATACTTGTTGGGACATATTTGTGGGACAACTCGAATTATGTTTTTTCAGAATTAATTTGTCATTGATTGTTCTGGCCAAGCCACAATTAATAATTGATTAAGAAAATGCTGTTACATTTCAGTTGTGTACATTTTGATACTGAGGGTGTGGTGGTATAGCTGGAATAAATCAGCCCAAGCAGGGTCCATTTAACACCAACCCTTTTTTTCTAGTATGGGAATGGCAATGCACCAGGCTTACTACATTATGGAATAGTGTAGAAAACATCTTTTTTTTCTGTCCTGAGCATAACTTAGTCTCCTTTGATTTGAGAAATATATGTTAGTAGCTGAGCTTGTCATGGGTCCTCTGAAGAAAGTCGCCTGGCTGTTTATAGGCTAAGATATCATTTCCCCATAGCAGAAGGACTTAGCTGATGGTTTCAGATAATTCACTGTCTGAGCTTGAGCTGCTGTGTTTTTTTCCTTTCTTTCTTTGGGGTTTGGTTTTATTTCATTGCAGAAATGAAAACAGACTGAGGCAGTGCTTAGAGCCAGGTAGGGGGAATAAGCGCATTGAGCCCAGGACATGATATGAGATCAACTGCTATGTTGCAGAAAGCTGGTTCTGTATCTTAAGGATCTTGACAGTTCAGCAACAGAAAAATGATCCCATTCTGGCAACTAAAGCACGTCATTTGGCCCAACTGAAAAGCTGTCTGCTGTCTCAGTTACAGGCTGCCTAACCTGATTTCAATGGGATGGACACTCCCAAAGGTACATTTACAGTGCCATTATCATACAAGAAACTATTAGGGAGAAGTGGAAAGGAAAGCTCATCACTTTAATAGGAGAAAGGGCTGAGATTAGACAAAGATCTCATTAAGTTTTCTTTGCCATCTTCCCTGTGATAAGGTTTACTGCTGTAAGCACAGGCATTTGACTTTGGCTATGTAAGACAGTACGTTTAAATTATAGTTACAGTATCCTATAAAACAGCAATTTACAGTTTACTCTAAATTTAGAACTGAGAAGCTCATGCTACAAAATAGGGAAACAGAGTAGGGGAAATAAAAACCAGTCTGTACTACTCTTCGTAGCTGGAAGAATGTAGCTGGGGAATTCAGATTTCTACCTCATTCCTGGTTAACAAAAAAAGCAATGAAGAGGAGAACAAGCTCCTTCAGGAAGATGGTTTTCTATGTTTTCTTAGTTGACTGTTGGTGTTTTTCAAGTATTGATCCTGCTTCTCAGTCAGTGGGATATTCCATGCTTCATATCTTCTTGATTGTAGTTGCTCTTTACTGCGGGCTTGGGAGGAATTCTCACCACAGAATATAGTAAATCTGAACCTCTAGTCTTTGGCTTTCATTTGAATTTTGGGGTGGTCAGGGTGGAAGCTGGAATAACAGGTATGTCTGAGAGCTAGAAATCTGCTGTTTGAAGGGAATGTGTGCTTTGCATACATGTGTGCTGTTGTGCACAGAAAAAGCTCTTTAACATTTGGATTAAAAACTCCAGAATGTTTTTGGTGGCAGCCTGAGAGAAAAGGCCATTTGAGGAAGCAAAGTTCAAAAGTACCTTTTCTTTTGTGCAAAATTTCTGTTTATTTAAGGAGCTGCCTGGATTTATTCCACAAGCAAAATGTCTTGGAATTTTTGACTGTTCTAAAGCCCAGTATGACTGTTAACTTAGGAAGCAAAACCACTGATTCAGTTTTCACAGGAGGGTTTTCAAGTGTCCTATGTATTCATTAAAGATTCAGCTCATCTGTAGAATCTACTTACCCTTAACTAGTAGTATGGTTGATATGCATCTGATTTCCACAGAATGTGACATAGTTATTTGCTAGTCTTATTTTAGTCCACTTTTTCCTTCAAGGGGACAAAATTAGTTGATTTTTGATGAAGAATTGTTTAAGATGAAAATGAGGAGTTTTGCTACAGCAGCCACACTAGAAGCTTTTGCTGGTACCTCCATAACATCTCTCCGTAGGTTGTATTTTCAAAGCTGTAGATGTGTATAAGCAACTCGTAAACTTTGTGTTTAATGAGTTTCTTCTACTAATGTGTTTCTACATACCAACTCAGCAGTCCACCAAGGCCTAACTGACCCAGGTCTTCAACCTCCCTTAAGCCTGAAGTCTCTGATGGAATCAAATGGAGAGCTTCAATAGCACTCGGTTTGTGTACCCAGCATGGATTTTCCACTTAATTGAGTGGGGTATGTGCAACAAATGCCAAAATTAATGTTTCTTGCCAAGACAGGGACATGAGTCCTCCTGTGATGTGGGTTGTTGACAAGAACTATAAAAATTTTTGGATTTGCATTTACATTTTCATCTGGTTCATAACAATGTATCCACTGTCATCTACACAGTAGGGTGCTCCTCAACATCTCATCAGGGAAGCTGATTTTCAAGTTCTGAGGGTGGCAAACAACTGATTCAATGGCAAGAAAAAAAACATTTACTAACTGCTGTGGGAACACAGAAAAAAATTAAAGTTTGAATGGAAATAATACTATTTGCTATTTCTGCAGATAAAAGCTATCTATAGAAGCTCCATGTGTTAGATATGAAGAATTCCTCAGTATCATTTTCTGATACATGAATGTGTACACCTAATCAAAATAAGCCATTTTCTCTAACCACTCTCACTAAGAGGGTAATTAGTAGGGTGAGTTAGGTAATACAGTTGGTTTGTATGAGATGAACACGTGTGATCAGCTCAGGGCTGAAACAGCTTTCTGATCTCTCTGCGCTGGCAGCCAGAGGGTGGCTGCCAAAAGAGAGGAAATGGGGACGATGACCTGGCTGTCAGCAAGGCCTTTTTGATCACTATAGAAAATTTCTGCCTTCAAAAGCCAGGGGATTTCTGCAGCATTAAGGCTGGGGTGAGGGCAGTACCATCTTTTGCAGATCATGTTTTTGTACTGTTCAGTGAAGGGTGCCACAGTTTTTAGCATGGATTCAGTATCGAGTTGTTGGTTGTGGCAAGAAACATCTGTTGCCACCTTCTGTCACGTTTGTAGAGAAATATTTGTTCACGGTGAACAGGCCTCTACAAATCTTCATGAGTGAAACCATTCTATAAATCTTCATAAGCAGGACCATTCAGAAAGCAAATAAAGTACTTGAAAATGAGCCTTATGATCCAAGCAGATCTTTTAGCAATATTAAAAAATACAAAGTAAAAGCAAGTCAGTAAATTATTCTATTTTTCCTGAAAAAAAAAGCTGAAAAGTGTTCACCATCTACAGCAGACAGTAGAAAACATATTCAATGGGATTAAAGCTCCTACAGTATCTACAACAGATGCAACCCCAAGTTTTTAAAAGAGACAAGACCAAAACCCAATTATCAAACCCGTTACTCAAAATAATTACTTCATAACATTTAGTGCAAAGTGTGAAATTTCACTCTTCACAGAAAATCTGAGCTGCCCTAGGCAATAAATTGTAACATAAAAAACCCAATAATCATACTCCAAATTTAAAGGTGCTTCTTTGGTAAATTTCTACTGGTTTAGGAAGGAAATAGTAAAAGAATAAACGATGCATTGGTAAAAGATATGATGGTAGATGTATGTTAGTTCACACCGCTCATTAGAAGACAAAGTAGATTAATAGTTTTAACCACTGAAAACCCTGTCTGGCAGAATTTAGAATCTGAGTATTTTTCTATTAATCTTCTACTATGGCTGACTATCAAATTCAGTTTGATACCTACTATTGATCTGTGGCTTGACACCTACTTTATTTGAGTTTCCAGCTAACATCACCCTGCTTTGGTGATAGTGGTAGTGTTTTACCCTCATACCTTTTTTTCAGAGTGATGCAAGTATGTTCTGATAGCTGTATGGCATTTGGAACAAATTACTACTGCTAAGAGAACCCATCAAATGCGTTTCACTACTGAGTGGTTCTCTGTATTTTATATCTTTTTAGTACACAGAGGTTTCACTTTAAAAACATAAAATTTATAAGTGATGTACTTTTACTCCAGTGCACTTTTTGTTTTCTTTTCCAGAAGAAAAAAAAAATCTGCTGGTGAAACTCCAATTTTATTTATTGCTTTGGAGTGTGATCTCTTTGCTGATTCTAATTCCAGTCTATGCACCAGAATGAGGAAGCTATAAAAGTTCCTGGCTTTTTCACAAGGCCTGTTTGTTAGCTGCCTAAAGAACAAACTATGCTGTAGAAGTACCTCGGGGTCTGATTTTACTCATGGCATATAACCACTAGCTTCCAGGAAAATTCAATTGTAAAGTCTGTTCTTTGAATGGCCCATCATCTAAAATAAAAAAGGAGACCACAGCAAGACTGTGTCACCTGAAAGCCTAGGGCTGAAATGGTCTGTTTAAGATCATGTAAGAGGCCAGAGCCAGCACCCAAAGTGAACCATGTTCTCCTAGGACTCATCTATTGTCATGCAAGCAGAATTATGCTGGTTTAGATAGATACAGTTATCTAAGGGATTACTGCAATAAATTTGGTGGTGTAAGGATGACAACATTAATTCCAGTAAGCATTTCCAGTCTGAGCTAGATGTTTCCAAAAGTATACATGTTTGACTAAGCTGGGTATTTGTGCTGTTTATTTGCATGGATTCCCCTACCTGGACAAAATACATCCTTAATTTATTGGACAATACAGAAGCTGTATAGCCCCCTTGGTAAACACATGGGAGTGAATAAGACTATGTAATATTCATCACACACTGTCCACATGCTGCCATAGTGCATTGTACCTTTAGAGGAAAGTACAGCATGTGTCTCAGTCATGTTGCAGGGTTGGCTTCCATAGGAGCCAGCACTGATCTTCTGCAGACTTCCCTCTATCTTCTGCCAGGTGGGAGCCCAGTCCCCCAGTGCTGAGGCTCACAGAGGGTTATGAGCTCCATCTGACGCTTTTCACAGGGCAAGGGAACTGATTTACTGTTTAGCCCTTCCAGGAAGCTGCTTCCTCTGCTCTGCAGGACAGAGCAAACAAATTGCTTTCAGTGATGGTTCACTCTGTGACACACAGACATCTGCAACGGGCCTCTCTGTGCTGGGAAATTTGCTCGTGTTGGGTTGCATTCAAATGAGTTAGGCAAAGTTATTAAAATTAGTTGTTTGAGTGTTTTAGTGCCAGATTAACACACATCCAGTGCAAGGGATTGCTTCTGCACACATTCAACATATTTCCCATACTTAAATCCCATGATTTTTTGCAGACTATCTGCCCTGTTACTGCCTTACCTGCCTGCAGAATAACCTTTTGTGGTTTCCAGTGCAATACACGTAACTTGCCTACAGCCACCACACCAGTCAGTCTGTGGGCTAAGTAAAACCAGTGTGTATCAAATAGGAGTGTCCCTTCTACTAACCCTGTACACAGGCCTAGTTTAGGTTCGGCGTAGAAAAATCTCATTACTTGTGGTGCGGTATGGGCAGATAGCCAAGAAAATTGTATTGTAGGATAGTGCTCCCTCTAGTGTAAAATCCGAAAAATTGCAATTACAGTCTTTAATTCAATGTAATCTCTCCGTTCCAACCAGGAACACTTCCAGGGAGGGGACAGCCATAACTTCCCGTTCCAGTGCCTCACCACCCTCATGGGAAAGAATTTCTTTCTAATAGCCAACCCAAATCTGCCTGCTTCCAGTCCCAAGCTATTCCCCCTCATTCTGTCATGATATACCCCTATAAGTCCCTCCACAGATTTGTTGCATTCCCTTTCTGGTACTGGAAGGCTTCTAGAAGATCTCTCCAGATCCTCCTCTTGTCCAGGCTGAGCAATCCCAGCTCTCATGGTTTGCCTTCATAGGAGAGGTGCTCCAGCCCTTAGATCGTCTTTGTGGCCCTCTTCTGGACTCACTCCAGCAGCTCTACACGCTTCTTATGTTTGCGGCTCCAGAACTGATCACAATACTCCAGGTGAGATCACACCAGAGCAGAGTGGAAGGGGAGAATCACCTCTCTTGATCTGTTGGCCATGCTGTTTTTGATGCAGACCAGGGCATGGCTGTCTGGGCTGCAAGTGCCTATTGCCAGTGCATGTTGAGCTTCTTGTCAACCAGCACCCCTCAAAGTCACAACCAATACATCTCCATTCCTAATACTTAGACAGGAGGCAATGATACAGACATCTTGAGGTCAAAATTGGGTTTGGATCAGAGGGGCCTTAAAGATCATATACTTCCAACCTCCCTGCCATGGACAGGGACACCTCTCACTACTCCAGGTTGCTCAAAGCCCCATCCAACCTGGCCCTGAACACTTCCAGGAAAGGGGTGTCCACAACTTCCTGTGTAACCCATTCCAGTGTCTTACCACCCACAGAGGAAAGAATTTCTCCCTAATGTCTAACCTAAATCTATGCTCTCAGTTTGAGCCAGTTATCCCTAATCTTATACCTACATACCTTTGTAAAAAGTCCCTCTGTACCTATACTGTTCCCTTCAAGTTCTGGAAGGCCACTATAAGGCCTTCCCAGAGCCTTCTCCAAGTTGAACAACCCCAATTTTCTCTCATATGAAGGTGCTTCAGCCCTCTGATCATATTTGTGGTGCTTCTCTGGACTCATTCCAACAGCTTCATGTGATTCTTGTGTCGGGGACCCAAGAACTGAGCCCAGTACTCCAGGTGGGATTTCACCAAAGCAGAGTAGAGGGAAAGAAGCAAAACCTAATTTCTGCTAGTTTGAAGGTCTCCAAATAGCTATCACTCAGGTAACTATCACCTCTCTTTAGCATAGACAGTAAGGGACCAACACCCAAGGAGATAATCTGCAGTAATTTTTAAGACTTTTTTTCTCACAGGTCCAGAAATAAACCAAACTTTACAAACTGTATGAGAAAGCTTGATCATTAATTAACATTCAACTGTACAGAGGGAGTATGTTTGGATTTCCCAACAAAAAAGTCTAGTCAGCTGCTCTGAATTCTGAGCACACCTTGCACCATCCTCTGTTCCCTAAGAACCTTGTAGACTTAAGACTGACGATGCAAAGTAACAGAGTTTACAGCTCCCAGAAGCTCAGGCTTATAGTGTTCTCAGTCAGCTGTCATATTGAGCAAGAGGAAAAAGCCCCACGAGGTCCCTGTCTGTAGTTCTGGTAAATCTAATCATCATCTGAATTAGGAGGGTGATACTGGAAAGTGATAGCTAGATCTACTGCTGAGATTCAAAGCAGTGGCCCTGTGAAACTAAAACACAATTCTATTCTGAATGTCACAGTCTCACACTACACCTTACCTGCACTGACATAATTACAGGCATATTCATTCCTGCTTAACCTGCCAGCTGACTGCACAAAATACAATCAACTCTGCTCCTACTTCCTCCTCATGCTGTTCACCAGCTTCACTATGGGGGTCACTGCCATGGGCAGCAGTTCCTGCTGTTCCAGCATGAGTCCTCTCCGTGTGGTGCAGTCCTTCAGGAACAGACTGATCCAGCATGAGTTTCCCGTGGAGTCACAGCTCCTGACAGAATCCTGATCCACTGCAAGCCTTTGTGTGCTGCACATCCTACCTCACCAGGGCTGCAGAGACGCATCCTGCCTCACCAGGGGCTGCAGGGACACATCCTGCCTCACCAGGGCTGCAGGGACACAACCAACCTGCCTCACCAGGGCTGCAGGGACACATCCTGCCTCACCAGGGGATGCAGGGACACATCCTGCCTCACCATGGGATGCAAGGGAAACTCTGCCCTGGCACATGGAGTTTTTTCACTGGCCTCGTTGTCTTCAGGTGCTGTGTCTCTCACACATTTCTCACTCTTGTCTTCCACAACCACCACGTGGCCTTTTTTGTACTTCCTCAAGTTTAAGTTCTTGCAGAGACAGCTGAAACTCGGGTTCAGCTGTTGACGGGATTTGAGGGTGCCTAGCACAAGGCAGCCCCCACCTCTCCTTACAAGGGCCCCTGCAGCCCCCCTGCCAGCTCTGGGGCGTTAACACCAAGTGCAGCCCATGGGGAGGCAGAATCTGGGAGTTAAGAAAGACAGTGGATTTCACATTAACTGATCTAAAGAACTCCCACAACCAGTGAAGCAACAGCTGAGGGCAGTGATTTGGATTGGGAAACAGTAAATAACGCAAAAAATTACACAACATAAAGAATAATATTTTTTAAAAGTAAGCAAAGATTATATTCAAAGGGAGGCATGATGTCTACATTCAGCCAGCCTGATCTTGCAGTCATCCTCCACAGCTGTGGGTATACTCTGCATTCACCCGTGAAGAAGATCCTGCCCCTGAGCCGGGCAGACGACCACCCCTTTCAACAGCCCCTGTTACACAAGCAGCCCGCGTGCCTCTGAAGGTACGGAAATACAGCGATGGGCGGGTATGGAGCCTGCAAACACCTCCCTCCCCCGGGACCAACCACGAACCACGAACCACCAACCTCCCGCCTCCCGCCCCCCGCCCCCTCTCGGTTCCAGTGCCAGCGCTGCAGTGCGGCTGCGCTCCCCGGGGGTCCCGGTGCGTGCGCAGCGCCGACCCGGCCCCGCCCTTACTCGGCCCCGCCCTTGCCTGTCCCTGCGTTGCTACCGGGGGCTGGTCCGGCGGGCAGCGCGTCGGGAGGCGCGATGGCGGCGGGGCTGAGGTTTGACGGGCGGGTGGTGCTGGTGACCGGCGCCGGGGGAGGTGAGCGGCGCCGTTGCGCTCCGGGGTGCGGTATGGCGGGGGTTTTGTCCTCCGCAGGAGGTGGCTGGATCCGTGGCGGGGCTTCCCGCGGGAGGACCGGGGAGCTGGACATCCACTCGCCGCCGCTGCCCACGGTCCTGACAGGTGCCCCCATGCACTCTGGTGGCGGCCGGGGACGTCTGCCGGGGGTCACTGGTTAGAAACGGGCGTTCTTTTCCCGCAGAAGAGAGGGGTGCGGCCGCGGGCAGGAGGCGCGGCGCGCAGGCAGCCTCCGCGCAGGAGGCCGGGCCCGGCAGCGGCCCTGTCAGGTGCCGGCCCGCGGCCGTCAGGGGTGCCGCGGCAGTGCCAAGGCTGTGCAGGGGTCACCTCCGTGTTAGTCGCAGTGCTTTGGGGCTACTATAGCTTGTGCACAGCCCCAGGGTTGCTGAAGATGAGCACGTCGGTGCCGCCTCCCTATGCCCGCTGTTTGTTAAGCGCACGGGAGGAGTGAGGCTACTTCACACCAGTCCGTGATGGGTATCCTGCTCCATGCGCGGTTTTGGTATCCGCCTTCCTTGCAGTTTTGCCTTGGACTTAGAAATTGAGGCTTGTAACAAGCACGGTCTGGCACAAGTGTTGTGACAGCACGAGTTTGACATGTGCCAGCGCTGCTGCAGAAACAGGCATGAGCCTCCCCTGACCTCCTCCTTGTGGGCAGCTCCAAGGCACAGGGAGGAGGGCGGTGGAAAGGTGGAGGGTGAGGTCTCGTTCAACAGCAGGGCTGGCTAGTGCTGTGGGTGGGCTGCGGGCTTGGTCTCTCCAGGGGTGGTGGTTCTGCTGTGGAATGCTTGCTTTTCCCAGGAAACGTGTTTTGTATTTTTTGTTGTAGAGTAGAGCTGGTTGGGTTTGGGGTTTCAGTTATTTTTTTCCTTTTTTTGCTTGTTTGATTGTTTTTGTCTTGTTTTGCTATTGTGTTGCGGGTTTTTTTGTGGTTGTTAGTTTGGTTTTTTCCTTCCTCTGAAGCCTTGACCTTTCCCTACTCTGCAAGGATACGAGTTGTGAGTGTAGGCAAGAGGCAAAGTTTGCAGTTGTTAAGAGCTGCTACAGGAGCTTGTTCTGCCATACTCTAGAAAGATTCTAGGTCCTACAGTGAAGTTTTGCAATTTTTTTTCTGAAACAGGTTGTCCAGGGAAGCTTTGGCTATCCCCTCCCTGAAACTGTTCAAGGCCAGGCTGGATGGGGCTTAGTGCAACCTGATCTAGAGGGAGATGTCATGCCAGGGGCTTTAATGTCCCTTCTGTCAGATCAATCCAGGGCCTCCATTATACTGGGGCTTTAGATTATGTGATGTCTTATGGAGAAGGGAACCTGTGAGATTTTGTGGAAGGCACTGAACAGTCTATTCATGTCAACTGAAGGTTACAAAGCTGAGAATAATTGAGGCCAGATCTTTGCACATGCTTTTCAGCTTTCACCACACCTATATTTGTGTGGTTCTCTCTGTGCAACAAGTCTTGGGTAATAGCAAAACAGAGACACTGGTAATGGCAAAGCTTATGGAAGGCACTGCATGGAACAAAAATTGCTTGTCGTAAGTATGGGTGCAGTGTCCCATGTACTTTTAGTATTATGCAGCTTGAAAATAGTCTGAAAACTGTCCTTGGCCGTATTTTTTTTTTTTTTTTTTTTTTTTTTTTTGGTAAATAGCTTTTTGGTAAGTGGTTGATTGAATTTCAGCCAACATAAAGGGAAGGCATGTTAACTTTGTTTTATTTCTTTTCTTGCTTTTATCAGTTTGCAACACAGTAGCTAGACTGTACTTCTAATAGCATTGTTTGTCAACACTGATTTTTCTGAATTGGATGCTGGGGAACAAACCAGAGCTGGGAACCTGTCCTAAAAATCTGCATTGCTAATTTATTTTAAAGTGACACCTGTTTTCATGTCTAAAAATACAGTAGGTTCTTCTCCTTTGGGGCAAATCCCTTGTGAAGCCTTGTTCCTGCCTGTCATGCAGCATTGTCATTGTTTATGCAATTCAATCTAACTTATTTTTTTATGTTTATTTATTTATTTTAGGATTAGTGTTCATTCTTCAGCATTCAGTCCCTGCTTGCCAATTGACAATAATGACACATACAGCATTTTCTGTGTTTTGTGTACTTCTCAGCTGTGCGGCTTTTCAGAACAAAACCACAGTTTTCTTGTACTTGAATTACTACATCAGACAGTGGACATATATGCACCTCACATAGGTTCATAGGATTAGCAGTCTAAAACTGATGGTTCTTTGTTTGGTTGTCCATTTTTTTTTGTTTGTTTTGTGTTTTGTTGTGAGAGTTAGCTTTGAATGTTTTGGTGAGAGGACAGAGGTACTGTTGCACTCTGAGAAACTTTTTTTCTGGCTGACCCAACTTCGGATCATTCATATCTCTGTTGGAATTCTTTTGGAATGGAGAAAAGGATCATTGTAATTGATTTCTATAACCTTTGACTGGTACAGTGGTTAATATCTCTAAATCATTTATTGTACTAAATAACAATTGTATAGCACACCTAGAGTCTAAGCCAAAGTAAGGTTACAATAGTCTTACTTTCGTATGTGAGGCAAAAATGCATCCTGTTGATGTATGGATCTGGGTAACCGTGGTATTAAGTGATTTTTCTGTATCCAAATAACCAGAGGGGCTTTGCCATAACACCTTCAGCCACAGTTAAATTTTCTTCATTTTTTTCTTCAAATATTAAAGACTGACCTTAAGGGAAGTATCTTATTCACTTAGAATGTAATTAATTAACCTGAAACATCCCTCCTTCTTCAAGTTACATCAAAACAGTGAACTTTCTGCCTTGCAAATCTATTTTTTCTATAACAAGCACAAACTTAGCAGCAGACAGCTTGCCCTGATGGTTCTGCTAAGTGTAGTGACAAAGCGTAAGCATGGGGATTTTTTTTCCCCCTTTTTTTTTTTTCTTCTTCTCTTCTTGACTGCAATTTTTGGCTACAATTTATCTGTTTGTTTACATTTATTTTTGGAATTTACCTGAATTTTTTTAACTCCCAGAGCAAACAGTGTTTTTCTTTAAGCCTGCAAGGTGGTGTTTACGTTGCTTTGGTGTATTTTTCTTCATGAAGTTCATTTTTTGTGTGGCTTTTTCTGTAAACTGTGATCCACGAGACAAATTGACTCCTTTTTCTTCCTTTTGTTTTAAAAACTAGGTTTGGGCAGAGCATATGCTCTGGCTTTTGCTGAAAGAGGAGCTTCAGTAGTTGGTAAGTTTTATGTTAACTAATTTCATCTAGACAATAACCTTTGCCTTTTCACATAGCTCAAATTCAACAGTCCGTGCCCTTTTATACAGTAACCTTTGTTATGTAATGGTTTTCTGTCTTATCTCTGCTATTTAAATTTTGCTCTTAAGCAAAATTTCTTATGGAACGAGTTTGTCCAGGTTTGTCCAAGGGCTTATCTTTGCTGGAAAGGTAATTTGAATCAGATCATTTTGTGGACTTGATTTTCATCCATGCAGACTGATCTTTACTGTGAGTTGTGGCCACAGAGGTGAGTACGGTTTATAAAATTTTGAGGTGACTGAAAATGTGAATGTTACCTTCTCCTAGGGGGTACACCCTATCACTAGCTCCCAGAGAACACAGTGTGCTGAAAGTGCACAGTTTCTTTCTGCAGCACATCACACAGAAGAGCTATATGGTTTCAATGACAGTGCTGAATAGCTATTAGTAAGGCATTTCTATAGTTTTGTAATCATTCGGTTGAACTTTCTAAATGGAACATTTTGCTGTATGAAATGGTTTATTACAAGCTACTTCTGAAGTTTAAGTTATATTCCTGGGCAGTTGGCCATTGGCATTGCCAGTTGACTGTCTATGAATATATTTGTTCAGATATTGTTGATGAGTTCAACATTAAATGTTTAAACTAATTATGGGCAAGAGTTTGGTCACAGATTTTTAGTATTTTTGTAATAAAAATCCCAACCTGCATTTATAAAATTTCATAAAAATGGTTTATTTCACATAATTAATTAAATATAAGATCTTTTTGTAGGCAACTAAAACAAACAAAAAAAAGACATTTTTTTCTGGTAGATGCTAGCCGTGCTACCTTATTTACTAGGAACATGAATACTTGCCCTCAAGTCCTCATTTAACAAAAATTAGGTCATTAAATCTGCCCAAATGTTCAAATATATTGACTCTCTGTAGCTAGTGGTGTTCTGACTTTCCAGAATGATCTGAAAAAAGATGTGCTGCATGATCACAACTAATGCTTCTTCATCTCATGGCCTAATTACACAGTAGCTAAATTAGTATGTTAAGAGTTGATTGCCTTTAAGGGAAACTTCTTGTTTCCCTTTGGAAACTGGATTGCACTTTACTTCTTACAGTAGATTGTGATTGCTCTGCAGACTTATTTTATCTCTTGTTCTCATGATTCTGACTTCAAGGAGTTGAGAAATTACTTGTGTAAATATTCTCTATATTTTTTTTAGCTGAAGCAAGTATGAAATTCATGTCATGTCGCTTTTAAAACAAGTTCTTTTTTTTAAGTTATGGAGATGAAGTTACCTTTTAAGAACAGGGATCAAATACTCTGGAGGAACACCAGTAGGTGTTTTTTCTGGGAGCATAGGAGTTTTTTCTGTCCAGCTTTACATCTGTCCTTGTGTAAGCCATTCTATTGAGTTAGCTGTTGTCAGCGTGGTTAAAATGACCTGAGCAGTGTGACCCGCGTAGAATTTTCCCTTTGTATTATGTTCATAGCCTATGTTTCTTCCCTTTTCAGTCCACCTGAGAGATCTTCTATGATGCTGTTTTAGTTTAGACTGGAGCCATACTTTTGAATCACCTCCCCTCATTTTCTCTATTTGTATATTTGTTTGCATTGTGGGATGTTACTGAAGTGCATGAGTGGAACTCCTTTGAAAAACAAACTGGAAGATGTAATTTAGCAGTGTATGTAAATTGTTCTAAATGAGTGTTTGGCTTGTGGCACCAGATTAGAGCAAGAGATTAGCTTTTTTATATTTTAGGAAGCATGTACTTTTGATGTTACGCCCTCAGCACCAATTCTTTCACTTTATAGATGTGCTTCTGTATACTTTATAGATGTGCTCCTGCTGCCTTTCACTACTTGCCAGCAATGAACTCGTGGCCTTAGAGATTTAGACTACAGCAGTGCTCTGTCACAACTGCTACAGTCTCTGCATCTTTGCTCCTGCATTTTTGGGTTGTTTGGAGGTGCTTTTGTTTTTTGTTTGTTTTGGTTTGTTTTTTAATTGCTCTATCATATTTGTAGAGTTATTTTACAATTTTCAAAGCCTGGAATAGCTCTGTTCTTTCTTGGCCTGCACTCAGCTTGAGGTGCTTTGCTGCCTCTGGAATTTTTCCCAATTTGTACCACAAAATTGTCCTCTCTTCTTTTCCCAGGACAGATTAGAAATGCTTGTGCTGTTCCTGACTCACTTTCCTTCAATGTCATGCTAAAGACCTTCAGTGTTGCAGACCACGGAGTCTACCTGTGTTGCCAATTCTAATGCTTCACTATGCTTCAAAATTTTCACTAATGCTTCACCTGAACTTTGCTAGCTGCGTGTTAGAACTCTTGGCTATCGATCTGTTTATCTTGGAGATTTTGCCTCCTTTATTTTTTGCATTGGTCTGTTACTGGACTTGATTGTATCATCATGTTCTGTCTTAATCCTTCCTGCTTCAGACTGTTCTTGGTTTTGGTTGTGGTTTGGTTGGTTGCTTTTTTTTTTCCTAAACTTCCTTGGCCTTTGGTATTTTCATTTAATCATACGGATTTTCTGCAGCGTTTCTACATTTCTTCTGAAGTGCTGCTTCTTGTGTCCTGCAAGCTACATCCTCTTTACATTGATAGCTTAAAAACCAAACCAAACCAAACAGGGGGCACCAGCAAGACGATCTTACATATTCCATTGATTTCACTATGGCTACCTTTTTGAGGACTTAAAAAATTTAGAAGGCACAAAACTGGAATTCACCATAGTAAAAGGCCATTTAGCAGAATACCAGTGTTTCATGTAAATCCACAATAATCACCTGCGGGTTTCTTAATATGCCCATTTAAACATACTTTTTTACCATTTTTAAAATTCCTTTCTCTCAATATTATACGTGTATGGATTTTTTGAGGGGTGTTTTTGTTCTGGTGAATTCTGGGAAACCAGGGGACATGCAGCTACCATTAATGGTATATGCCATATTACAGAGAGCAGCCTGGAAACAAAGCATCTCTTTGTGTGTGGTAGCCCTCTTATTCCACAGGATCATGATCTGAAGAAGATCCAGAGCAGGCTCTTTTCCCTTTGTGGAGGCTGCTTGTTTTGTTATGTGGTGAGGTATACTAGTAACATTTTAGCTACTCTCTTAACTGGAACAAAATCTTCCCAGTCTTCTTTAGTTTAGTTACTGCATAACTGTAGCAGTTAGACAAGAGAACAGAGCTAATCACCCAGGATCTGTATATAATCTTGATCTTAATCTCTGCACTATAATAACAAAAGAGAGGTAGCCTGGGCAGGGCAAGAAAGTGGTGTGCATATGGGTGAAAAAAAAAGAATTTGTTTCCCATGTTATATAAAGAAAAATTTAGTGTATGTTATACTGTTAAAACCAAAAAAGGCATTAAGACCTATGTTCTTCTCTAACTACCTGAGAATCTTAGTAGGATTGAGATTATTAAGGTTTTATTAATAATCGTTACAAGTTCCCAGATTAATAATGGAAAGACCATGAAGTCTGAGTATTAATGATGAAAAATTTGTTTCTTTGTGATGCACAGTGAATGATCTTGGAGGTGATTTCAAAGGACATGGCAAGAGCTCCTCAGCTGCTGACAAAGTTGTCAATGAAATCAGAGCAAAAGGAGGGAAAGCGGTACCCAATTACGGTATGTTATTTTTTCAGACTGGTGTCATGCTTTATCTACAGGAGAAGTGAACTTGTTGAGTGAAGGGTTGACACTGCTTAATAAAGGACTACTGACAGCTTCCCAATATCATGTAAATTATATAGGTGTAAGGTAAAGTGAAGTAGGGAGACAGATGGCAAAAGCAAGTGAATAAATTGCTTTTTAAAATAGCACTTGCCTTTCCTGTCATGTGCTTTCTTAATATTGAAATAATAAGAAACCATCCACCTGCAGTTATCAGAGGCAAAATGGGAAGGGTTGATTCTTACTAGTTTTGCTTGTTTCTCTTGCAATGCCAAACACTGCCATTTAGACTTTGGGGGTTTTACTATAGGCCACATGAAACTAGTGGCTCAGTCTGAATTTATTTTCAGTTGCATACACTTTATTTTTCTTAGCTTCATGGAGTAAATTGTTAATGTCTGAAGGTACAGTGCATCCAGGATAATATTCATACTATTTTCTTATAGATTCGGTGGAAGATGGTGAAAAACTCGTGAAGACAGCACTTGATGCTTTTGGGAGGATAGGTACAGTAGCTTAATTTTCATTGTAACTTGCATGCATTACAAACTGTGCACTTGCCAAGTGTATGAAGTATAGTGTGACAACAGTAGAACTAACCAACCCTTGATGCACTTATTCAGTGAAACCTAAATCCCTTTCCTGAAGGGATCCTAAAGGCTTTCCCTTTTAATTCTGAATGAATAATATTTCTGTCTTGGTACATTTTAGCAAAAGCTTAAAGGTCAGTATATGATTCTTGATTTCCTGACCTTCAGATTTTTGGTATTTCAAGATGGTTATGTATTTCTGTCTCAGAGCACAGAAGAGGGCATCAAGGTTTATAACCAGTTGCATGAAATTAGGATAATGTTCTGGTAGGTCAGGGATACTCTTATGTTTTGGGAGCTCTTTTGCCAATGTGAAGATTGAAATACTCTAACATAAACAAAAAAGTTTGAGATATTTTCTTAATAAGTAATTTTCCTCTTTACCATATGATTGCCACTGTTTAATTGTGAAGTTATGTGAATTTAGCTTGGTATTAAATGGCTAAAAGTACACATAATCAAAGCCAACCAAATTCAGTATTTGACAAAAAATTGTAGTGATCCGTGTTGCTTTAGTGGCTGTCTTGCTCCGTGGTTCTTTCAGTTATCATTTAGGCTTACTGTAACAAAGATAATGGAATTCAAAGCAAGCTGCAAAACTGCAGAATGTCTGTATCCTGCAGGTATTGTGTTCCTAGGTAGCCAGCACATCTCAGCTATAGCTTGCTACTAAGTCTTTGTTCCATTGGCAGGCTGAGACTTGCCTGTACTGAAGTATTTTACTGTTGTCTTAATTATTACCCACTGTTTGAGTTAAAGAGCTATAGGATAGTAGTATGATGTATGTATGCAGTGTTCTTTTCTACATATATTTTTGGAAGTGAGAAAAAAAATAAGAATAAGCTTGTATTTTTAAAGTGCATTCTCTTAGTTTATTTCCTGTTTTGTTTTGGTTTTTTTTCCAGATATTGTTATAAACAATGCTGGGTGAGTAAACTTTAAGGTTTATTTTCCTGTTACTTTTATGTAAACACCTGTTAATTTTTTTAATACATATTTTGTTTTTGTTTTGTTCTCCTAAATGTGATCCATTTTAGGATCTTAAGAGACCGTTCATTTGTTCGGATAAGTGATGAGGACTGGGGTGAGTTTATAAATTTTAAAATGTATATTCTCTGTGAAAGATTCAAGGTGTATCCCTTCTGTTGGTACAAGGAAGAAGAGAAGTCAGGCAAGGCTGTCAATGCTAGAGAATCATCTTGTGCCCTGAAAGCTTAGTGCTAAGCTGCATTGGTTCAGCTGCCTTGTGTTCAGCTTGCAAACCAGATCTGTGCTGTAGTGCGTGGTAGGTGTATGTAGTTACGCAGGGGAAGAAAGGATCTAGCTGCCACTTCCAGGTGCTGAGTGGAATACAAAAAAGAGCTATGTGAAGCACACAAAATAGTTATTGTGAGCAGAACACATTCTTAGTGCCAGCACGGACTGACTGAATACTAAACGGGCTTAAAAGACAGAGCAAAGTAAGCTGATGTGCCAAGGGACAGAAAAAGAGAGGGAACCTTGAGTGAGATGGTAGATGGTGATAAGCCAGTTGAGCAGAGGTTTGCAAAGGTGGTCTAGCTTCTGTAGTCCTTGGCTGACTACTTAAGTGTAGGAATTTTGAGTATTTGTGAATTATGTACAGGACAGCCCCATCCAAGAGGCAGAAGAGATAATCAGTGTACGTTTAGGCAAGCACTTCAAAATGGTTTATAAAAAAAAGAAAAAAAAATCACCACTTTTTATAACAGTTTGAGAATGTGAAGAGAGTGCAGTTCTTGTCATGAAGAAGAAATAAACGGGTTATTTCAAATTGGGAAAAAAATCCAGGAGTTATTAACATGCCATTAATTTATTCCTAGATATAATTCATAGAATTCACTTGAGAGGATCATTCCTGGTCACCCGAGCTGCGTGGAATCATATGAAAAATCAGAAATTTGGCAGGTAAAAATTTTGGGGTTTGTATTTTTTTGTGTGTGTGCATGCTTTTTTTGTTTTTTGTTTTTCTTTTCATTTTCAGTGGTGTATAAAAGACCCTGATAATAAAGGAGTTCTGCATCCTTTTTTTTCACTGTCACTGGGATAAAAAAATCCTACTGGATGTGTAAACCCTTATCATTTCAGTTTTGCCCTCTTGTCTGCCTCCTAACTAAAAATGTGCAAAGGTTTTTTCCATGTAGATGCAGACAAGAGCTGTAGGATTATGGAAATGCCATTTCTTTACATCAGGAGTGTTTAGAATTGCTTGATACTTGTATGTTACTGCAGATCTGAGGGACTCTTGTCCCACTCGTTATTGAAATGGCAGATTCTGCTTCTAAGTACTGTGTTTTGTTTGGTGGGTTTGTTTTTTTTGGTTGTTTCCTTTTTTTTTTCCCTGGTTGGTTGTTTTTCTGGGGGGTGTGTGTTTATTTTTTGTTTGATATTTTTTGTTTCTTTGGTCTTAGTTCCAGGAGTGGTTTTAGTTAATTTTGTTACTGTTATTTTATTATACTTTTGTTACTCTTATTTTGTTAGTCTATTAAGTTACTGTTCATTGAAAGAGTACAGTTAATTCAGACCCTTCAAGTTTTTTTACTATTGTTGTTTTTCCTTATCAAAATACTAATATAATCACATAAATCTTAACAACATATGTGAGCTTCTGTATCATTCTGTATCCAAACTGACATTCATTCTCATCCAGCAAACTACCCAGCAAACTCTAAGAGTAAGGATATGTGGTCAGGTAACACTGGTAGCTGAATTTAGTTATTTGAGTGTGAATACTGTAAGAATGCATTTTCACATTTTACCATATAGATATTAAGGTGAAGTCATTTTCAATTTAAAGAATTCTTTTGACCACTGAAGCCACTGTTATAAGAGTACACCTGTTTTAAGTACAGTTAGAACATGAAAAGAGAATACTTCATTGTCACAGAATATCTATTCTAGTTTTGCGGTATAATTCAAAACGTTTCAGGACTTTGTTAGTTTTCTGCTACTATGAAAACACTTCAGGATTTGACAGATGCTTGCTATCAATCAAACATTAAAAAAGCATCTCTTAGTTGAGCAAGTATTTTTTTCATGTTTTCGCACTTAGGTGGAATATGGAGTGTTTAATGACTAATTTGGAAAACACTGTTGTGTATATTTAAAAAACTTGAAGAAAGAATTGAATTTTTGGTTTTTTTCTCTTCTCTTCCTAAAGAATAATCATGACGTCTTCGGCTGCTGGAATTTATGGAAACTTTGGTCAGGCAAACTACAGTGCTGCAAAACTTGGCTTGTTGGGTCTTTCAAACACAATTGCAATTGAAGGCCGGAAGTATAACATCCACTGCAACACAATTGCTCCTACTGCTGGATCCAGACTGACCCAGACTGTCATGCCACAAGGTGAATCATCTAAGGTGTACATATATTGATATTTTTCAGTGAAGTCAAGCACACCTGACATCATCTCTTATAAAATTCAAATGCTTTACACTTCATACACTTATTGTATGGACTTATTCATAGTGCTAATTCATTATTCCTACTGCCTTTTGGTCTCTGAACTATTTGTTCAAATACTAAAAGTATTTGTCTTTTGTAAGGAATTCTTTTGTGCCACAAGGTAGAAGCAGCTTTTTTAAGTCACAGAAGCAATGCCATATGGCAGAGTTCTTAATTTTAGTCTCTTCCAAGATCCTCCTTCTCTAGTGGAAAAGCTTGTTTATTCCATCAGATGTGGAATCAAGTATGTGCATAAGGTATCTGCACTTGTTAAAATATTGTCTAATTGCAAAATACTCCTTTTTGCACAATACATCACATATGTATTTCTTCATCCCATGATCATCAGGAGATGACTATGAAATGAGTTTCCTAATATGTTTATTGCTCAGTTACTAACCTTTGAATACTTGAACAGGTTTTAACGGAGCACTGCATTGGGAAGTCGCTATAAGTAATGTTGTAGGAGACAACTGTGTATAAATTGTAAATTTAGGGTAAATTACTAATTACTAGTAAATTACTAATTACGTTGGCAAATGACAAAAAGAAGGCAAAATTAAAAAAATGGAAAAAGGAGTCTGTGAAAGGAAATCACTCTCAGAAAGTCTTCTAGAATCAGCCTGTTTAATTTCTCTCCTGCCCTTCTATTTCCTAATGATAGACAGGCTTTAAACCAGGGGAATAGTATTTTTCAGGCTGACATACAAGATGTTGAAAAGTAATGAATACAGCTACGTATGGCTTAAATGCGTAATTTTGTTTGACTAATGAAGTTCTGTGTTAGGACTAAATAATCCAAGTGATCAGGAAATGTAGTGTCTCCATAGGTTGTAGGTTCCTCTTAATTTTCGTTCTTGGTCATTGTAAGAGGAGTGAGATCCTATGGTCTCTGTATAAGACATCCCTGATCATTTGTTTTTTTCCCCTTTCCCTCCCTGTACAGTTTTTCAGATTCTGTTCAAAGGTTTGAACAGCAGAACATTGAAAAAATTTTCACGTCTTATCAAATAGTCCTTGTTACTTGCTCTGCAATTTGTCAGAAGGTGTTAAAGTGATGAAAGTGGTATAAATAAGAACTTTGGTAAAATTATACAGTATTTCTATTTTCTGATTCCCTTCTGCATTTTGCTCTAGATCTGGTTGATGCTTTCAAACCAGAGTATGTTGCTCCCTTAGTTCTTTGGCTTTGCCACGAGACCTGTGCAGAGAATGGCAGTCTGTTTGAGGTAATTGATTATTTTTCCTTCCCCTCTTTTTCTCCTTTTATTCCTTCCTCTGATTTAGCCAGTCCAGTCTTAACCTTTTTTGCTGAAACTGAATTATCACATTAGATATTACATACTCAGGACAGAGTAAATGCTTACCCTGTTGTGTTATATTTGACATCTTGCAGTAACAACCTTGTTGAATTCTGGTGTGTATTCAAAATATGACTGAATTGATTGTTACAGTTCTTAATGTACTCCTAAAAATTTCAAAAGATAACAAATCAACTACTTCAAAAGTAGTTTTTTGTTTCTAAATCATTTAAACACAGAAAGTAACTCTCTCATAGGATGAATTAGTTATGGAATACAGTATAGAAATTTGCATCAAACTGCTAGCTCAAAAATTGGATGGAAGCTGTTATCTTCATTTTGGAATTTTATCTTTCTCATGTTCCAGTGCTTAACTGTTAAGCATAACTAGCAGTAGTACAGTATTTTTTATTGTGCTGAGCTTTTTTCTGAAGTATGGTTTAGCTTCCCTAGATTACCAGAATGTTGCTTTGTAATGTGGGAAGCTGATGAATTTCTTTTTTCTTGGCAGGTGGGAGCTGGGTGGATTGGAAAATGTAAGTACTTTGTGTTGTAGCATTGATTAAATTTTTTTGTAATGACAACAAAACTGTGCAGATCATCTGAGCAGTTAGCCTTTGCTCAAGATATTTTTGTTTGGGGAGAGAAGTTTAGCAAGAGCCATAGGGTTCTTAGGAGACCGTTTATTTTAAGTAGAAGTCACAAGTTTCACTATACATGGGGAAACTGGTAAGGTATGTGCCTTGCTATGCTTTTGAGCTGACTAATAGTAACTGAAAATCTGCTTAAGTGACCTTAACTCTTGGATCCTGAGGATATAATTGAGGTTAAGAAAGGTCTCCATTTTTGGTGCTAAGTATACATTGCTGCCTTTTCTTCAGTTTCTCATGGTATAAAATTAGAACATACTGGTAAACAGACTGTGTTTTATTTCTTTTCCACTGTTATTTACATTTCTATAAAAAATGCTAGTGATTAGCATTTACATGTAGAGACAATTAGCCTTCTTTCTAACTAGTAATTATGGTAGCTGAGTATATTTCTCCAGTAAACAGAGTAATAAGCTTAAGTAAGAACACAAAGGAAATTTACAATCAAAACTGAGGTCTTGCGAGATGGAAAACTTAATTTAATGTGTGAAATGTATTAACTTGTCTCATAAATATGTTGCTTGTCATACTGACATTATATTCCTGAACTTATGTGAATATCACCAGCTGCTTGGAAGTAGGATGATCAGTTCATGAAGTATTTCACCCTCCTTCCAAAACATCTTTTTTGCCCACTTGATAAAGGTTTTGTATGCTTCTAACTAAATATACTTCTAACTAAATATAGTTGCTCTTGTGGCACTGGGACAGCTTTTCTCAAGTAGTATATTAAACTGATTAAACAAATCATGGCAACAAATCATGGCAACAGTGTCAAATGTCTTTAGTTGTTTTTTTTAAAACCTTGCAGAGTTTTCTTTTTAATACAGCCAATTTTTTAAATGCAGACAAAAATCTGTGGCTTCTCTCTGGTCAAAAGTAAATATAATTTTTCATCATTTTAATGGCTACTGTTGAAGTCTTTAGAATGAGCTATAGAATGAGGTACCAGTATTTCTTATTCATTTTCTGTTGAAAATCTGAGAGCAAAACCAACATGATGGATTGACGATTAGTTGCAATCCGGATTATCAGCATTGTTTCAGAACCAATTTCACCTCTTACCAGAGAATCCTCTGAAATAACTATTGAAGTACAGCTTCAGGACTATTTGGGCATGCTGGCTGCTGGTATTAGCAGCTTTTCATAGCGAACAAATGTCTTTCACATTTCCCCTCTAATTTTCCAAGGCTTTCAGAAGATTTTTAAACACTAGCAGCTAAAGTCATGTCAAACAGCATGTCTGTAGATACATACTAACTACAACTTCCCACTAGACGAAATTCTAAAACTGGTGTAATGTTTTAGAAGAGCAATCAGTCTGTGGCTGTAATGAAATTTAAAACTGGTGATGTTCCTTTTCTAAATGTTAAAAGCAATGAGCCCTTTGGTCCAGCTTGAAGTTAGACTGGTAAGTTAAATTGAAGTTCTTAAAACCTTTCCTTACTTGCACCATCTTGAAAGTAGTGACCTGAATGAAAGTGGTATAAATAAATTGTTGCTTTGTCACTTGAACTGACTGGCTCATGTTTCCCATTAGTGCGCTGGGAGCGATCCTTGGGTGCTATTGTAAGAGGAAAGAATCAGCCAATGACTCCTGAAGCAGTGAGAAATAACTGGGAGAAGGTCTGTGACTTTGATAATGCCAGCAAACCCAGAAGCATCCAAGGTAAAGGAGACTTTGATAAGGTGGATAGTTTGGGCAAGCAAAACTTAGAAGAGCATGCTTTATTTTCAGGCATTTGCTGCAACTTCAGGAGCTTCACAGAACTGGTGAATTCTTTTGTAAACATGTAACATTAGTATATTACTGTTTCAGTCACTTCAGTCTTTTTAAAGAAACTTTTGTGTTCTTACCTTTTGTATTATGTAGAATTAAGAAAGTTTTACCTTTCTTAAGAGTGTCTAGGTAAGTGACATCACTGTCATTTCATGTACGACAGCCAAACTAAGGGTAATATTTTATTTGAGTATTGTAATAGAGATATTGTATTTTCAGTCCTGAAATCTTGTTTTTTGGTAGACATTTCCATTCCAAAATGCTATCTGTTTAAATCACTTGGTATTTGCCATTGTAGGAAATACCAGGATGTAAATGTTTTAAGGGAGGAGAGATAGTGGCATAACCTTACGTTCAGTTCTAGTTGAATTTGAAAGATAATTACACAGCAGAAGTTTAAGCTGTTGGTCCTGAATTCCATTAATGTATTTCATTAAAACCTTGGGGATATGTTTTTAGATGCTCAAACCAAACACAGAATAGAACACACTTTGTCCTTTCTCTTGGATCTTGGTAGGGGAATGCAGCCAGCCATTCAGTAGTTCTATATCACCTTACTGTTTTCACTGATCTTTGACTTACAGCTGTCCCATTCTCAAATCTGTGTCAGTTTATAAATGTTCTCTGTCCTACTATGGCATGAGATTTATAACAACATAATTCCACCTTTATAGCAACTTCTCTGTTCTCCAGCCAGTCACGTGCACTGTGTTATTTTTATGGGTTACTAGCAGAAAAACGTTGTAGATGGAAATTTCTTTTGAAAGTTGCTTCAGCATTACATATGATATTTCACATCTGCCTGTTATGATGTTGGGAGAAAAAACTGGACAAGATTTTGGACTTCTATAGTAAACATGCTTGTAATACAACATAGTAGGTCAGAAAATTATGAATATTAGCATGAGTCTCCTATGCAGTGTGCATACCTTAGCTTCCATTTTGTTATGAACTTAACCAAACCATAGCATTGTCCTTTCAGTGACAGCAAGTTGTAGATAATCCCAGGCTGGATGAAAACTCTTGCATTGATTTATCTTATGTGCAAATCAGCAGAAGGGTTCAGGAAAATTCTTGAAGAAGTTAGCTGCACAGAATTTTTGGTTCTGTGTTAAAACCTTTTTCTACTACTGCAGTCTCCACTTTATTGTTTGAAGGTACTCAACTGCTAAATAAGGTAAAGTAATTAGAGTACTTTTATTAAAAATTAAAAGCTTCAATACCTAATGAAATACTACAACAGAGCTTTAACTTGCAGATATTAATTTATTTGATGCTGGGAAGGGCAATCACATACTAACCATTTTGTATAGTTATATAAAAATACCAGTTAGATAAAGTATTTGTGGTAATATAACAAAACATCCCATAATTGGAGATGTGTTTCATCATTTGGGAAAACTGATAAGAAAAGCTTGACTTTACTACTTCTAGATTACGAAAAATTTGAAGTGTCATATATTGGTTGATGCTTTGTTGTTTTTGGTGTTTTTTTTTTAAAGTAGGGGTTTTTTACACATGTAGCAGTCATACCTAACTGAATACTTGCATGTTGGACTTTCTTTTTTACTTAGAATTCTCCTTTTGGTAAGCATAGGAAAAAGTAATTTTCTTGAAGACAGGCAAATGAAATGTTGCATATCCAATGTCTGGATGATCATGGATTTAGAGCTGTGTCTAGCAGAGCACTCATTTGCTGTTTAACCAGGGCACATTCATAGTTGCGTATTTTAGCGAAGGTCATTCTGCTGATGATGCTGAACTCTTTAAGACTAAATGGAAGTGCTGTCCCTCATCTTCGTTTTAGTTGTGGTCTTTCAAGGAATGAAAACATTGAATTATTTTTCTCAAAACCAGCTTAAGCTATAACATCCAGATTTTTCCTTTTTTTGTTTTTTTAAAAAATTTTTTTACTATTTTAAGCATCTTTTTAATTTTGGAGGCTTAATGTGTTTCTCTTGGCACAACTTAAAAAATCCTTCTTGTGTACTAGCATATGATTTTATTGAGTTTGTGCAATTTTAATTGACAGGAAATAGCTGCTTGTCACTTGATGTGGCAATTGCTGATAATTAGTAACTTATTGAAGCTTCATAGATATCATGATAATGTGCCCAGTAAAGAAATCCTTCTTTTTAGTTGCCCTGCATCTTTCTAGACAAGCTGCTGCTGATTGTTCAGTACAGTCTTGCCCAGCTTTCTTTCTTTACCTCCAGAGCTATCTGACATGGTTAATGTAGCTGACTATGCATGCCTTTTCACTTTGCTTTTAATTCAAGTGTCTTTGAAGGTTCCCTCTAATTATTCCTTAACCTTTATATGCTCAGTCCTTAACATACTTGGAGAAGTTCTCACAATTCTTCTGTACTCCTGCACAGTTTCAAGTATAATCCTGTTGTTAATTAGTAAAAGAAACAATTAAATGTGTATTTACTACACTGTGTCTTTTTAACAACAGAAGAATCTGAGAACAAAGTTGCATTTTTTTTTTAAGAAGTTATGTGAGAGCTTAAGCCTTAGGACTTTGGAGAAGTTGAAGATGCAATTTTGTTGGGATGCATTTTCCTGTATTCCCCTTCCCATGAGAGAAAGGTAGCAATTTACTTAACACAACATGAAAAATGTTACTGGCTCAGAGGCAGCAGTGAAACTGCAGCAACTTAAGAGTTTTTCCTGACTTGTAAGATGATGTTATTTTCTTACTAATGATTATACCAAACTAATAGTTTCAGCTTACTTTATACCACTTCAGAACAATCTACAAATCTTTCAAGAAGATAAGCAGAGCATAATCAGAGCCTTAAGGTTAGGGCACAGAATCAATTTACAGTGTACATCAGTGAGTCACTGTAACTGGCTCTTTGTATGCCCTTAGACAATAACATTTGCAGAATAATGAGGCTTGGCTTAAGAATTACTAGAAATGAATTGATAAGGCTCTGATTTGCAGCTGGATCTAGAGAGCTGACGTATTTGTCACAGTAACATGATTCCATGGTTTGCTGTCTGAACTGGAACAATATGGATTTGGTGGCTGGACCACTCAGTGGATAAGGAACTGGCTGGATGGCTGCACTCAAAGGATTGTGGTCAGTGGCTCAGTGTCAAAATGGAGAACGGTCATGAGTGGTGTTCCTCAAGTGCCAATGCTTGGACCAGTGCTGTTTAACATCTTTGCTGGAGACATGGATGGTGGAATTCAGTGCACCCTCAGCAGGTTTGCTGATGACACCAAACTGTGGTGAGGTTGAGACCCTGGGGGGAAGGGATGCCATCCAGGGGGGCCTTAATAGGCTTGAGAGGTGGGCTTGTGCAAACTTCATGAATTTCAACAGTGCTAAGTACAAGAAAGTAGAATTTTAACTATAACTTGCAGGATATCTAGGCTAATGCTGCCCTATAAGGCAACAGGGTGTTAGTCCAAGCAAAAGTGGAAGTCAGTATGTAAATATAAGGGTATTGAAGTCGAGGGGAGTAGCTCCAAGATTAAGATTGTTAAATGATGATTTACCATTTTTGTAATATAAATACTTCTGAATTTTTCTGTCTGTGATTCTGCCAACTTCTGGATTTTTTTTTTCTAACACAGAAGTGTTTAATATTGATTTTAGCCATATTGATCTTCAAGGAGCAAGCTGTTCTGATGGCCTACCTTGCCAATAGTTCTGTATCTCAGCCATGTATTACATCACTTACCATCTTGCTGTTGTTCAAACCTCAGACTTATTTATGTGTCTTCAGACAGAGAGTAACCAACAGGATATTAGACCTTTTACTTCTCTTGCAAATAATTTTCAAGATAAGAAAAATAGTACTAATTTTGAGGTGTTTAATTCTGAGCCAGTCAGAATACAATGCTTATTATCTTCTCCTTAACACTGTGGTTTGGGGAATAAAACAATGTATTTACTGACACATTCCTCTTGGCTTGAACTGTGACATATCGTACAAAACACAAACAAAAGTCAGGCATGTTAATTAGATAGGTGTCATGGTTCACTGCTGGGTGCAGAACTGATGGAATTGGTGTAAAGATCACATATTATAAACTCTTACGTAGATATTTGAAAAATGCATCACTATGCTCAATTTGCAGATGTATATTTATTGTGCTTAAAAATAATAAGTACCTAATAATAAGTACCAGGCTGAGTCTCATTTCCTGGCATGTTTGTTTTGTGTCTATTTGCAGTGTCTCTGTTATGGCTATTTATAAGTGCTTGTTTTCTTTGTTTGTGGTTTTTTTTGTTTGTGTTTTTTGTTTGTGTTTGTTTGTTTGTTTTTTCTTATTTTAATTCCTTACTCTAGAGTCCATAAGTGTACTGAGTGATGCTCTCAGTCAGATAGAGTCTCAAGGGAATATTGCTCTAAATTCAACAAGCTCTAGATCTGTGGTCTCTTCATCTGTTGACACAGTAAGTACCTTTCTCTGTCATATGCATTCAAAGTTAGGTAAAAACCTTGAGCAGAGAGACTTGTGTTGGTGATCAGCTTCTCCTCTGGCTTGCTGTCTGGAAAACGAGAGGTTTCAAACTGTTTTGAACTGTAAAGTGAGGGAACAGAATAAGAAGCATCTCTAGATATAACTATTTTCTTATTGATAATGGGAAAACTGAATTGAATTCTGATTGAACAGATTGAATACTGAATAATGCTTGTAAATTTGGAAAGCCTCTTAGAATATTATTCAGAAAAGGGGCAGGAGATGGGTCTTGTTGGGCAATGTGGTTTTGCTCTGGCTCCTTTTCTACAGATAAATAATATTTTCTCGCATCAGTCTTACTATAGTGTTCATTATTTCATTCATGCATTGTTCTTGAAAAATTCTTACATGTTGCTGGGAGCAAAGCTATATAAATTTATACTACTTATTCTTGAAGTAAACTGCTTGCAGTAAGATATAATGCATTATATTAGAGTAGCTTGTAATGCAACAAATCCATTAGAATTTTATGGTATGTTTATTGCTCATACTTTATGTTTACAAATGACTATAAAGAAAATGCTCAAATGTGAACTTTATTAGATACAAGAATTACAGAAAGAATGCAAGTGTAATATTAACTATTATGAAGTTTATTTTATACCAACTTTTAATTTCCAGGCAAGCATTGTTGGCCGGGAATTGGCTACCCAAGTGTACAAATATACTCACTTGGAACCTATTATGTATGCCCTGGGTGTGGGAATGTCAACAAAGGATCCAGATCACCTAAAATTTCTCTTTGAAGGAAGTGAAGATTTCTGCTGTCTACCTAGTTTTGGAGTCATTCCTGCTCAGACTTCAATGTTTGATGGTGTTCCTTCTCTTCCAGGACTAAATATTGATCTTGCAAAGGTATGGTAGAGTTAAGTATCTGACTTTATATAACTATAAAGTGACTTTAATGAATATGTTTGTAATATTAATATGTTTCCTTTGGTGTAGAAAAATAAAATCTAGTGTTTTTTAGTCTAACGCCCTGAGAAATTGTTCATTTACTTCACTTGTATAACTCCTGTTTTCCCAAGATGGTATGAATGGTCAGGTTTTTTGTTAAATTTTGTGTTCAATGTGCTGTTATTAAACCACTAGGGTTTGAAACTTTAAAACAAAGTATTTTTTATGGGGGATGAAATTGGAAATACAAATCAAAAGACTTGCAGTTTTCTTTTTTATTTGTTTGGTCTGACCACTTTCTAAAACAGCTGTATTTCCTAGCAGTTGTGTTGGGGAAGCAATACAAGACAATGATTGTTACAGCAATGCCTTTCTTTACACAGATGCTGCATGGTGAGCAGTATCTGGAACTATATAAACCATTGCCAACCTCAGGTCAGTCCTTTTTTGCTGCTGATGTGCTTTTCACTGTGACAAAAGTTCATGTAGCCATACTATAAATGGAAATAGGGGAGTTCTGTTTCCTGCAGGATTTTTTGGGTTTTTTTTTGACAAGGGAAAGGGTCAAAAAAAGAGAGAACCTGATATATTATTGAAGAAATTCTGCACCTCTGTGTTGTTGGGATTAGGTGTTGGTTTTCTGTAGTATACTTAAGTCATGCCTAATCTTTTATATAATAAGCAAATACACAGTGTGCTGGTGCTTCAGTCATGTAGTTTGATACTAATATTAGGACAAGAGAAAATGGGTTAAAGTTCCTCCAGGGTAGCTTCAGGTTAGATATTGGGAAAAACTTCTTCATAGAAATAGTGGTGAAACAGGCTGCCCAAGGAGGTGGTGGGGGCACCATCCCTGGAGGTGTTCAAAAGAAGGATAGATGAAGAGCTGCAGTGGATAGTTTAGTGGTAGGATGGACAATTGGACTCAATGGTCTTAGAGATCCTTTCCAACCTTGATGATTCAATTATTCTAACTAGAAGAACTTTTTAATTCTTTCTGTAAGATTGTATTCATAGAACTTTTGCAATGTTTGCCTAAAAATTCTTCACCACTGGTTGCATCTGGGTGCCTGTAAGAGGACAAGATTTAAGAAGACATGGTTTTTGTTTCTGCATGTAAAGGAGAAATGGATATCCTCATGAGGAGGCCAAAAAACCAGCTTGCTTCCTTTCAAAATTCTCAAGACATCAGTTGCTGCAGTTACAAGCTCTTTTCACAGATGGCTGTGTTTTCCCAGTTTAAAACTCTTGAAAGGTGCTTGTTAGATTCATTCAGAATATGTTTGCATGTATCTGAGTTTCTTCATTAGTAGTTTTTAAAAATTAACTTTTCCAGGGTGTAGAAGGGAAAAAAAAAAGGTGTAATTTCTTGCTGAAACAAAAGGATATATGAAAATTCTATCAACTTCAAAGAAATCTGATACTTAGTAATTGATTGCTTCATAAAGGTTTTTATTTTTCCATTAAGTAAATATATATGGTTAGATATCTGTCTAGAGCAACAATGTCTTGAAATTTGTGGGTAATCTGTAAAGGATTTGAGCCATCTTTGAGGTTATTGATGTGTTTGTGTCTGAAATGTGCTTTGTGTATTGCTCCGAATAAATAAACTGTAGCAAGATTTTATTAAGAAAAAACCCCACAAAATGTAAAAGAATTTAAAAAGTCCTCACATCTGCAAACCAATTGTGTACTATGATTATTATTACCACTGTTGTTATTGTTAGTAAGGAAGTATGGTGATCTGCAGATTTCTATCCTGAAGGAAAATCTTAGAACATGTGTATGTTCTTTACTTACAGGGCAATTAACTTCAGTTTCAACTGTTGCTGATATTCTTGACAAAGGATCAGGAGCGGTCTTGCTTATAGATGGTAAGAGGGTTTATAATTTTTGGAGGGGATGCAGTAAAATTTTACAGCCTCAGTTTTAAACTAGCTGTACCAATAACTGCCAGTTTTAACTCCGTAAGGACAGTTAGTTTATTAAATCTCAGTGAGAGCTGGGATACGAGCTAATTAGCTAATAGCTGTTTAAATGTATGAAGTAATTGTTCTTGGGCAGTTAATGTACTGAATGTACTGAAATAAGCATTCCTCTTGGAAAAGGATTTCAGATAAGGCTTGATTGCTTTCCTATGAGGTATAGTGAACTACACAAACTGAAAAAATCTTTCGATATATTTAATAATTATAAAATATATGTAATATAAAAATCCTTAATAGTAATACTTAATCCTAACTAAATGCAGCCATTTTAGATTCTGTCACCCATCAGCAAGTGGGCATGTTTGCAAATGTGTGCCTGTGTTTTGTGGGGTTGTTTTGCAAAGTTTTTCATGTATATTTATGTTGCACAGACTCGGATACAAAGAAGCCATCTTTAAGAGTATATCTATTTTATGCCAAGGTTATTGTTTTTTGAATGAAAAAAACTCAAACCATCCCTTTGTGTCCTAGTTAAAGGATCAAATTGCATCCAGAAATCACTGAACTGTTTTCAGAATTTTGTTGTCTTTATCTGAGATTATACCAAGGTCTTTTCTGAAGTTAGAATGCAAATTAGATTAATGGAGAGTGAATCTGTAAACACTCTTGAGCTTCATTTTGTACACATGAAGTTGTAAAAAGGTCTTTACTGTCCATTTTTCCTCCTAGCTGTGTTTTGCTTGCATGCTGGGCTAGCAAAGTCTGTCTGCTTCTGCAGTGTGCAGCGGTTCTTTTCATGAGCCACGTCGTAACTGGTTTTAACTTTCCTCTGGAATTGGAAATGAGCATTAACAATGCCTCAAACTTCAGTTGGAGGTGTAAGGGAATGAAATAGACGTGAAGTGGAAAAAGGAAGCTGAATCTTGATTTGGAGTAACAAGTTTAACTTCTTTAAAAGAAGCATAGGTGACCTTAAACTAAAGCTTGCTTATGGGCTGAGGTGCTGGCACCACGTTTTCTGTGAGGTGATAATGTGTTTTAACCACTAGGGATTCTTAATAGCTTTTAATGCATCATATTTTATGATACAGTTCTATCACATTGAAATAAACTGCTAATGCATTGTGAGATGCTGATATAAATACTGATTTTAGTTCTGTTGTGAAACATATTTAGTATTTTGAATATCATCACCATTTTGGTAGCTCATTGTCTGTTTTAATGCTTTCATATAGATAAAATTCATAATAATGTTATTAGAAACAGATCCGTAGTCTTCACTAGTGAGGAAGTTTCTTGCAACATTACAACATGGCAGTGTGAATGTAGTCCTTTCAGTTGTTTAAATAAACCTGCTTGTGTTTGAAGCTGAATACATGCTATCTATATGAAAGAAGTGATTGAAGACAATAGCTGTCATTCCTCTTTTGTTGTCTTTCAGTGAATACCTATTGTGGTAAGGACCTAGTGTGTTATAACCAGTTCACGTTGTTCTTTGTTGGAGCTGGAGGATTTGGTGGAAAACGAACATCAGAAAAGGCCAAGGTAAATTCACACATATTCGTATTTAAAAAAAACCCCACATACAAATTGCTGTCAGCACTGTGAGAAAAGATATTTGCTGTGTCAACAAGGAAGGATAAACTAGCATTAAGCAGTGGTGGTACAAACTCAGATGAAATTTAAATACCTCTCATCATTCAAGAGCCTGAATGAAAGTGTACTGTTCAGGGCCTGGAAGATCAGTGGGTTTGTTTTGCCACTTATAGAGAAAAGTGAATTGCTAAACATGCAACTAACGAGATACTCTTGTATTAAAATATTTTAAATGACATATATATATACGGTATAAAATACCATAATGGAAAACAGAACAGGAGATTCTCTGGAATATGTTTATAGTGTAAAAAATCTGTGGACTTGGAATTTGAAAATTATGCCTGAGGTTAAAATAATTGAAACTGAAAGTCATACAGAATTAATGGTGATGTGGAAAAAATGCACCTCTAGAAGATTTATTAAATCTTTTAGAAGATTCAGAAGAATTTCAGAAGGTACTGAAATCATCAGTATTGGAGGCCCAATATGAATCTATCTGGCCCAACATGACAGAATTAATTCCATAGTAATGATAGAAGATGCTACATGCTGTACTTTTGGCTGATCTAAATTCCTTAAAATCCTATTCTCAGGTCAAGTGTTCAGCTGTCCTATTTGGTAAGACTTTTATTGACTCTTGGCTTTGAAAAACCCAAACATAAGCTTGCAACCAAAAGAAACTACAGGTTTGAAATTTATTTATTTATTTATTTGTGTGACTTCTAGTCACACCCTCCATAAGTAAAAGTTCTTGTTAAAAGCCATCTTGGGAAAGGCTTTATTTTTTCTATCTATTTTTGAGCTAGAAATCTTATAGAGGACATTTTATATCAGAACAGGAAGTGGCTTTTATTTGTAAAATGTGGTTTCCTCAAGTGGATTTGGGGAGCTTTCCCTCTGTTATGTAGCTTTAAAGCAGATTCTTGGGTTGCTCTTGATAGAGCATCAGCAGCAAGGGAAGTGACAAAGCTGAGATTCTAGGTACTTTGTCTAGGGGCCTACCACTATTGGATTGTGTCAATTCAATAAAAAAAATAAATGGATACTTAGTGATAATTTTGTGTGTATATATTAGAGAGAGTTTTCATATTTAGTTTAATAACTTGTTTTTCATGTGTTATATTTTTGCTAATAGGTATGATCATATGCCAATATTGCAAAATGTTGCTCTACTATAATTACTGGCTTAGTAAAAAGCTGAGAAGTATTGAAATGTGTGGTGTTAAGTTAGAACTTACAATTTCTAGAAGAGATCTCTACATGTAACTCATTATAAATCTAGATATTCGTGTGAAAGATGTTTTAAAAGCAGGAAGAAGAAAAGAGATGTAGCGTATAGTTTCTCACATTCAGAAGAGGGGAACTGTATTTTAGGAAGGAGATAGCAAATGACAAACACTGTCACATGAACACATAGTGTGTCAATCCAAATGCATGACATAGGTATTCAGGTACATAAAACTACTTTCTCCTTCATACTGTGTTTAAGGTAGTGCCACCTGTGGCCAAATGTTGTTATTGTGAACTAGTCTTGAGGCACTACATACAGTAATTAGCAGCCTATTGAATAAAGGCTGTTTTAAGCTCTGTGTTTTAGAAAATTTAGAATTAAATACCTAGGTTTTATACATCTGTAATACTGTAGGTATTGTTTGGGGATTTTTGGATGTAATCATACCAGGTTTTTTACTGAAATCTGTACCATTTGTAAAGAAGTATTTCCGTATGTCACTTTACAAATCAAATGGAAATGCCTCCTGTGTTAAAGAAAAATGGGGAAAAGCCTCTGAATGGTATAAAAAATTCACATATACTATTTCAGATTGTGTATAAAAGTCTTTGGGAACTTTAATTTTCTATAATAAGATCTTGTAGTAGTTTGTGTAAAAGAATTACATTTCAAATGAAATGTTGCAAATCTATAATGGTGGCATCAGTGAGTCTAGCATAGTTCCTCGGCACTTTTTAGTTAAATGTTGCACTTTATGCAATTGCAACTTCTTCACTCCACTATTTAATGAAGTAGAAGAATGCTATATAAATGATTTTGCATTTTAAAACATAAAGAATAGCCTTTACAGACAGTAGCCCTTCTGACAGAAAAAATCCCCATAATGTAGTCTAGTAAAGACCACACCGAGAGAGTGAATTTCACAGAGGCCTCTGCATACAAGAGGCTGGTTTCAATTCATAAATTTTCCTGCTTTGTCTATGGAAACCTTTCTAAAAAACACACACATGTCCCTCTGCTCAAAAAAGAAATCCCAAACTGACGAGCTATATTTTATGATCTGTCTTTTTATGACGTTAAACAGCAAACTTAGAATTTCCAAATTTAGGTCTGTGATGAGCAAAACATGTAAATCATGTCCCTTCTCTTAAGTTGAGGTGCTCTTGCCCTACTGGCAGATTCATACTTATCCACCTGTTCACTAGTTTTAATGTCTTAATGACTTGGTAAGTCAGGTATTTTTCTGTAGATGCTGTTTCTTTTTATACATAACCCAATGTATTCTTTTTATACATAACCCAATGTATTCTGGCACGAGTACAGATAAAAGATTTTTAGAGTTAAATAATAATTCTACTATTTTTGCGCTAGGTAACAGTGAATCCACCCAAGAGACCTCCTGATGCTGTAATTTCTGATGTCACAACGGTTGATCAGGTAAAATTTTGGATGCTTTAGGTGTGGAAATAATTGGTTTTTTTGGAGAAAGGAGTATTATGTGGTGATACCTAATAGTTCAAATTTTATTATATACCTCAGGTATTTATATTTGTGTGTATGTATATGTAGGTATATATGTGTAAAACATGACGGTAGTGTTTGTGGTAGGTTAAGTTGTGACCATGTGTTCAAGGTACTAAGTCATTCTTTTAACAAGGCTGATGCAATTTTATAATCATTTATTGCAGAGGAAATGTATGCTTGTATTCTGTCCTAGGTTTAAAGAAACGAAAACCAACAGGTTCAAAATATATGAAACTTACAAATGGTGCAAGAAAACACATTGTGAACCAAACAAAAGTGCTTAAAGTTCACAATTTTGGAAGAATTAAGTTTCTGTAGTAGTAGTCAAGGAAAGTTGAAATACAAATAGATGTCTATCCAGGTGCTTTTCCATGGATGCACAGTCCTACAGGTTCACAGGCATCTACTTTCGTAGACAAAAAACTGAATAAATAAGTATATCCTTCTCTGAAGGTAAACATATGGCAGGTGTCAGAACAATAAGACCAGGAAAGTTTGATGCTACCTGTATTAAGACACTGAGAAGTATTTTTGAAAGCAGCGCAGTCATGGCAGAAGAGTGGAGCATTTGGAGATACAATTAAAATGCTGAGCATAAGCTTATCATCAACTGTTGATGTGTGCTTACCTTCTGATGAGATACAGAGTAATTAAACTTAAGTGGTTGAAGTCCAAGGTAGCCCTGCCTACTTAAGCCCAGAAAGAGCTTATATCAGCACTTCTGTTGCTATTATTAATATACTTGCTGCATCCTGAAATTCACAGAACTTCTCTAGGAGATGTCTTTCATTCTTCTCAATAAGCTTTAATGAAAGTTGGCAAGATGACCAAGGAGAAGGGAATGTTGTGAGGGTACTTCATTCTTGGGAGATGGTTAAATGCAGTGGAAGGTGCTCCATAGCAGCTGGTATTTTATTAGGTAAGACGTAGAGACCTTAATGGTCCAGTAGTTACAAGTATTTACTTTTGATATTGAAAACCTTGTTCAAATGATTCTCTGCCTGATTAAATCAGAATTGATTACAGCTGCTGTGATTTTCAAATGATATTTATGATCCCCTTGTTCATACAGTAATTTTAGTTTCTGAGCCTTTTACTCTTACATCTGGAATTCACAGAATCACAGAGTTGGCATGGTTGGAAAAGACCTCTAAGATCACTGAATCCATCTATCAATATCCACCCCTCCAGCAAAATAATATGTATATCAACACGCCTACCGTAGCATGTCCTGAGGTTTTTAAGTACCTCCAGGGATGGTGACTCCACCACCTCCTTGGGCAGCCTGTTGCAGCACATGTCTGCTCTCTCAGTAAAAAAATTCTTCCTCATATCTAGTCTAAGCCTCCCCTGGTGCAACTTGAGGCCATTTCCCTTAGAGGAAAGAGGGCAGCACTCACCTCCCTACAACCTCCTTTCAAGTAATTGTAGAGAGCAGTAAGGTCTCCCCTCAGCCTCCTCCAAACTAAACTTTATTACCAGTTCCCTCAGCCTCTTCTCATAGGAATTGTTCTCCAGACTCTTCACCAGCTTGGTTGTACTTTTCTGAATTTGCTCCAGCAGCTCAATGTCTTTCTTGTAGTGAAGGGCCCAGAACTGGACAGAGGACTCAAGGTGCTGCCTCACTAGTGGCAAGTACAGGGACATGGTCACTTCCCTTCTCCTGCTGGCCACGCTATTCCTGATACAAGCCAGGGTGCTATTGACCTTCTGGGCCACCTGGGCACATTGCTGTCTCATATTCAGGTGGGTGTCGACCAGCAGCCCAGGTCCTTTTCTGTCTGGCAGCTCTCCAGCCACTTTCCCCAAGCCTGTAGCATTGCCTGAGATTGTTGTGACTAAAGTGCAGGACCTGACACTTGGCCGTATTGAACTTGGTATTATTTGCCTCAGCCTACTGGTCCAACCTGTCCAAATGCCTCTGCAGAGCCTTCCTACCCTCTGTAGGTAGGTGTAATTATGGTGTAATAATTTGGATACTCTACACACGGACAGGATTTGGACTTGATGGTCCTGATGGATCCCTTCGAAATTTTCATGTTCTGTGATTATACGAACACTCCCACCCAACTTCGTGTCATTTGGAAACTTACTGAGGAAGCACTCAATCGTGTCATCTAGATTATTGGTAAAGATACTGAACAAGACCAGCCCCAAAACCTGAACCCTGGGAAACAGCACTGGTGACCAGCCACCAAATGGATTTAACTCTCTTGGCTGCAACTCTCTGGGCCTGGTCAGGCAGCCAGTTTTAACCCAGAAAAGAGTGCACCTGGCTATAACATGAACTGCCAGCTTCTTAAGGAGAATGCTGTCAAAGCCTTTACTAAAGTCCAGGTAGACAACATCCAAGCCTTTCCCTTCTACACTAGGCAGGCCATGTGGTCATAGACAAAGATCAGGTTGATCAAGCAGGACCTTCCTTTCTTGAACCCATGGTGGCTGGGCCTGATTCCCTGGCTGTCCTGCACTTGCCATATGAGCACAATCAAGATGAACTTCTCCATAATATGTCTCAGCACCAAGGCCAGGCTGACAGACCTGTAGTTCCCTGGATTCTCTTTCTGGCTTTTCTTGTAGATAGGCATCACGCTGGCAATCCTCCAGTCATCTGGGACCTGCCCTGTTTACCAAGACTTGGTAGATGATGGAGAGAGACTTGGTGGGTTCCTCTGCCAGCTCCCCCCATACTCTTGGGTGGATCTCATCCAGCCCCATAGACTGTCCAGATGCTGTAGCAGGTCCTTAACTGCTTCCTTCTGGATTATGATGGGATTGTTCTGTTCTCTGTTGTATCTTCATCTTAGGGGGATGAGGGTAGCTGGTAGCAGGTCTGACTAATAAAAAGGGAGGCAAAGAGGGTATTTTACTCCCACTTTCTTCTTTAAGCTACCTGTCCTGTTTGTCTGTGTGGAAAAACTAAAACTGTAACATTTTTATTTGTAACATAACACATTTGCAGGACTTCTAAGTTGTTGGGATTTTTTGTAATTGTAAGATCATTTCAGTAAAGTGTCTAATAGTTTTAAGAATTGGTGGCTAGATGAAATCTTTGCTTGCATCAGGGTCTCCCACTTTAAAATCTGACCGTGCATTGACTGAGGATTTTAAGAAATTGCTGCTTTTTAGTGTTTTGGTTTCTTTATAAGATACAGTTATTTTGCATTTTCTCTGAAGAGGGGAAAATAATTGGTACCTGCTGTGTTTCAAGTAGTGTCATCAGCATCCTGTGATTAGGTCTGCAGGAGTGTCTTTCCCTTCCTGAGCCATTCTCAGTCCTACAGGTCCTCTGTCTCATAGTGCTGTGCTCTTGCTACCTAAGTTTAGTTTTTCACTGTGTCAAGTTAAGCTAAAACTGCAGTTCTTAATGTTACTGGAAACAGTTGTGGAGGCAACGATGCATTAATGTAGTTTGTCGTAAAAAGACTGGACTTGGCAATACCAACTTATTAAACAGACATCCTGAAAGAAAAAGGGTGAATGAGAAACATTTAACAGTCTAGTGAATTACTAAACTAAAACCCACTGTAAAATGTTTTCTGCCTGTTGTCAGCAGTTTCAGTCTTGTGATTTAGTTCTTTACTTTGAAGATAGTGAAATAAAACACTTAAAAGCTTCTGTGTAATTGGCATGTTGATACTTAACTGTGGAATGTCATCTTTTATTCTACACAACTTTAATTTGTGTTTACAATTTGAGAATATGTAAATACGTGTGCATGTATTTAGAGAACATACACATAGAATTTTAATCATTAATATTCTATTTGGAAAAAAATTAGTTATATCTAGTTTGTTTGATTTTTGGAGAAAATTTATGCTTATTTTAAACAGATCAGAATAAAAAGTTGTAGGAAGGTGTTTTGGTGTTTTGAGTTTAGGCCAGTGATTGAATGAGTGCAGTAGAGTCGTATAAGAGAAGATGAGGGAAACGTGCAGGGATGGGGAAAATATGGTTACAGGACAAATGTATTTTTTCATGTCCTGAGCTGCAAGGACTGTAGTACAGTGTTGCCTGAAAACACATAAATTTATATTCTCATGTGCTGTTCTCTGAAGTTAGCTTCCTGAGAGCCTAAAGTGATGTTTTTCTATTTGTAGCATAAATAATGTGTTTCGTGATGGAGAAAATAAAGTGCTGCAGTAGGTTCACAGATGTGGAGAACATGCCAGAAAAAAAGGTGTTTAACAGCAAAGGATAATACAAGCAAAACAAAGGGAGATCCAGCCATTGGAAGGATTTCATAATGATTTCCTAATTTGTCTAGAGATTTCAGGATGCAGAGATGATACTCTCAGAAGTCTTGATATTGTGTAGTGAGTGAGCCTTTGGTGATTGCTCACTTTAGAGTGAGCAATAGTAATTACCTTAAAACTTTGTTACATGTTAGTAAGCTAGTTTCAACATTTATGCACTCACCCACATGGTGTTTGTTTCTGTTAGGAAGATCAGAATATAATTTTCTAGTTGTGGCAACTTGGAAAAATAGCTGAGGGCTTGGATTACAGTAGAATTTTGTGTGGTATGATGGTAAAAGAAGAAAAAGTATTAGCCTGGAAGTAATTTAATTTTTTAAAAAATGCTTTTCATTAACAAAAGTTTACTTCTTCCCTCCACCTATTCATGTCTTAGTAAAGCATATAAAAAGTTAAAGTTCCCCAAACCAAAGTAATTTGACTTTTGTATCTCCTCATGTGATTATTTGACTGCTTGCTTCTAAATAAGCTGTTTGATGAAGTGCGTGTATGCGCACACATATGTACACGTATACCCGCACACATATGTACATGTGTGCCTATATATACACATAAAAGTAAGATAATCTTTTGACCAGAGCATTTTTCTCTCCCCATTTAGAATAGAAAATATATGGATATTTGAGTTCCTTTTTTGTTAGCTTTACCTTTGACATTTATTGCAGTCTGCAGGCAAGACTGAAAAATTGGCAGAGACAGGTTGGATATTGCCTTTTCTTTTGTGGTCTGGCAGAACTCTTAAATTGTTAGGAAATGAGACTTGACAGTATGTGTTAATCTAACCATATTATAACTGACTTAAATCTAATGCTCCACATCGGTTGACTCTTGTCATCCTTCAAATATACATAGCTTTTCTTCTTTTCTTTTCTTTTTGGTGGTGTTTTTATTATTTGTTTTGTTGTTTTGGGGTGGTGGTTTTTTTGTTGTTGTTGTTTTTTTGCTATCACTCAGGCCTTCAGGAAATATCAGAATTTGAGGGATATAGAAAGTAGAGCCAACAAGGCTTTAAAACAATTCTTTCCTCATGTGGAATGTAATTTATGTAATGAAGTAATACCAAAGAATGGTAAATGAAAAGAATGTTTTTGGCAGACCTGACGTGACTGCACTGAATCTCAAGTAACTGCTATGGAAGTTGGAAGTGTTTTATTCAGTTCAGCCTGTGTGTTTTCTAGCCATGACTAGTGCAACTCAACTTGTTGCAGGCACAGAAAAAATGAGTGTTGTTTACCATAGCCATGCATCAGACTTTTAGTGAAATACATTGATCACATTTATTTATCTGAATCTAGATATTTCTTAAATGCTATGTTTATTTTCTTAGTGAAGCAAAAGTATTCTTCACCATGTTTTGAAAAGCATTTGAGAGAGGTATTGTCTCCCAAGTAGTGCTTATTATCACAGCAGATACCTGGCTAGTTTTTATTACAACTTCAGTAAGCTCACACTGCAAAGACAGGTTTGAGATTTGAGCTGAAAACAGAAATGTCATTTTTATATGGGAATGTCATCCTCATAAAAAGAATTTTTTCATTTTGCAGTGAAATGTTATGTAGTTTGAATTGAAATTTATTACAACAGCTCCTTTGTGGTAATAACCTCCTGTCGGCTTTCTTAAAAAGCCAAGTTAATGGAAGAATTAAAGTGAGACATTAGAATTTCATAAAAGTTATTTTATTATTTAATTTATTTACTAATATTTGGTAATTTTTATTTTCTAGGTTTTAAGACCTAGAAGATTTACATTTTAGACTTTTAGATTTTAGACTAAAACAAAACTTCAGTGAAGAGGGATCATATACTACTTTGTGGAGTTCTATCATTAAATTGTCAGCTATAATATGATTTTTCTTTTTTTTTTTTTTAAGGGCACTAAGGGTATGGTCCTCACTAGAAATCTCTTTCAAAGTGTTATAACTTTGATCATGGTGGCAGTAAGACCTTAGGCAGCTCCTAACAAAGAAGGTAGTGATACATCAGAGCTGCTCATCTCTGCCTTTTGACAGTGAAACACTGTTTTAACAGCTACTTGGGAAGAATGGGACTGAATAAAGGCACAGCAAGTCAGAATAGTAGCATGTGCATGTTCGCTGAACCCCTGCTGTTGTGGGGATTTTATGTGTGTGAGTGGGCATGTGATGCCATCTCGGTACCCCATTGTTTTTTCTATTTGTATGAGAATTGAGATAAGAGAGAACAGTAAGTGAAGGAAGCAGGGGCTCTCTATGGGTGGTAATTGGTAGCCCATATCCACCTGTCTCTTCCCACTCATCACTTCACTCCATTTGCCTTAGTAGTGTAGTGGAGTGCAAATATTTACTTTACTTTCCTGTTCTACCCTTAACCAGCACTGTGTGTTTCACCACACACTCCTTGGGTACCCCCTATGGAATGGCCTCTGTGGCACAGGATTTCTGGCACAGGCTTTTTTGGATTTGATTTGGCTTTTAGTTTGCTAGTTTAAGAGTCCTAGCACTGCAGGAGACTGCCTTCAGGAGATCTTGACTTGATTCTTCTCACTAAGTGAGATATCTCAGAGCATCACCATTGTTTTTTCCTCCCATTAAGCAGCTGTATTTTTTAAAGTACCAAGACCATACATAGTTTTTGGCACATCTCTCTGGAGCGTGGACATTTAGTTTGGACAACATTTAATTTCTGCTGGTTTGTGTTTATGTAATCTAATGAGTAATAAAATAAATAGTGATAAGTTTGCTAAACTATCATAAATGTTTTGAGAGATGCCTGCTTGTTTCTGCCAAGCAGAGCTAGGCACCCATTTTTGTTTCTCTGTTCCCGCAGGCTGCGTTATATCGTCTGAGTGGAGATTTGAATCCTTTACACCTTGATCCAAGTTTTGCTGCTCTTGGAGGTGAGCTTGGGGATGCCATTGTATTGATGTCTGGACAAAGGATGATGTAAATGTATTTTTAATTTTATTGTATTTCTTTTTTACTTAGAGAGTCTTTAACAAGCTGGAGGAAACAGTGCTTTTTTCATAGCCGTTCTTAGAGTCACCGTTAGATGTCTTCAAAGCTCTGTGTGTCGCTTCCCTTCAAAGCACTGCTTCTTGTAGCTACGAATGCAGAATGATGCTTGCACTCCTACCTATTCACCCCTATACCATCTTTAAAATCTCTTTCATAAGCAGAAAAAAGTGACTATCAAAAGCTTCATGGGAATTCCATAAATTCTTTAGGAGATAATTGTTTCCATCTAAATAATTTTGAGATTATGTTGGTCTCAATAGAATTTTTTATACATCTATCAGTCTTCTGAATTCCAGTAGCTCTTAGGAGTGCAGGAGAGAGGGAGTATGTTAGCACTATTTTTTTTATATATAAAAATGCTGAACTGTTCCTCTTGCTAATCGAGTAGCTTGGTTGTTTGCATAATGAGTACATGCCAAAGCAACCACATTAAGTAATTCCTACAGAGATCTGATTAATAAAGACAGATCTGTTTTCTTAAATTTCTGTTGTAAAGGTACCTTTCAGAGTAGGCTTTGCAAGCACTATAGTGTGATTGTTCCAGGCAGACATCAATTGGATTTACTTCAGAAATTTTCTTAAATATGTATGCTGTCATCATAAGCTTTACATGAATATAGTGATCTGTTTTTTTTGTTATTTGCAGCAACTGGTCTGCAGTATTCTGGTGACTTCTTTTTGATATATAAAATAAACAGAGCAGAGTTATGTGTCATTGTTCAGTTCATACTTACACATATTGTCTCTCTTCATAAATACATCCTAATTGTTTGGTTAACTTTGTTTTTTATATTTCTTTTTAAATTTGTGAGATAAATAATGATAATCAAATACTAGAGTCCATAAAGATTTAGACTCTCACCCATACAAAAGAAAAGGAGTAGCAGTCTTCCACAGGGTACACAAAGAGCACTGGCACCTAGACACGGTGAAAAATGAAAACTGCCCCCAGTGGATTTTGGATCTGGGGCAGTCTCTTACTCAAACACCTATATTAAATGCAAGTTTGAACAAAGAATAAATCACTGTAGAGATATTAAAAAAATATTTTTTATAGTTATAAAAAAATTATTAGCTTGGGCATGTTAACACACCTTTTTGTCTTTATTTACTTTAAGTGTTCTCTTTGACATTGTTTCACCAATGTGCACTGGAAGCAAGCATTTGGCATAATTACCTCAAGTTATTACAGGATTACTGTTAAACTTTTCTGTGGGTAATATTTCACAGGAGATACCCTGCATGAAAACTCTTGTTCACATTCTTGTGCCTCTATTCCTATAGTTTGTGAGTATATCTGAGATACTAGAAAGTCTAAGCAACATTTATTTTGGTTTTGTTTCAGCCTAGATAAAAAGTAACCTGATTGCCTTGTGGATTTTCCCTAGTTTTATAAAGAAAATGCCAAGGAGAATAGGATCTTACACACTTTACTGTTTCTGAGTTCTGAAAATAGTGGCAGGTTTTGGTTCGTGCACAGGGAATTTAGCTAATCTTTTGAAGAGCTAAATGTTACTGTAACATTCTGTATGAGAGATACCAAATACTGATACTGTTACTATAATGCCAGTAATCTGTTCAAAAATGGACTATATGGTGTCTTTGTGCTTTCAGAAATACTCTGTGCACAGTGTAGAAAGAACAGTGCTATTAAAAATGAGCATATTCAAATATTTTACAGGGAAGAAATGGCAGAATGATCAGTTATATACAGCAAGAAAACAGATTCATGTTCCTTTCCACCTGTCCTTCTGTCACATCTCCTCTCCCAACCTAACAAATCAAAATTTCTTATCCTCCCTCCTTTTGGCCATGTCTCTGAATTCCCATCTTTACCAGCACTGAGTCCTACTAGGTTTTTTGTCTCTGTCTTGAAGGTGGTTGTTTTTTCTACTACTGATTCTCTGCAGTCTAGACTTTCTTCTGTCTCTTTTTCAGTTGTTTGGATTTGCTTTTGCTTCTGCTTTTTTCTCACAGCTTTTTTTTCTCTTGGCACAACTTTTCCTGCTCTCTAGATGCTATGAGTTGTTTAGAGCTCAGGAAAAACAGATTGGCAGCTGAGAGTGGCAGAGTTCCAGACAAAGCAGTTCCAGACAAAGCAACTGGTTTCAGAGCCAAAGCTGGACAGATCTGTCTCAAATGCATGGGCTGTTGCAAGTGTGATCAATTACTGTTCACAAGCCCTGTCAGGTCAGAGCAACCTGTTAAGTGTAAGGGATCAGAACATACTCAGTACAAGCAGTATGTTTAAAAAAAATTAAAATCTGTTGCACTTCAAGAAATCTCAGGGCAGTTTTCAAAGGTTTATTTTGTCAGACTTGGGAAAGACTGGGAAAAGTTTCAGTGCTAATACAAAGATGATCCTCTGCCAAGGTTCAACTTCTGTTCCAAACTGCAAGGAAACGGGACAAAAAATGTCAGTATAAACAAAACACTTTTTTCCCCTCTTCTTTGTTAGATGTGGTCAAAATGTCTGAAATATTTTCAGGTTGGGATTTTTTTCCATTTTTAAATAGAGAAGAATTAATCCTAAAGTGTGCACTGCATTTGAAGACTTTTCACAATTGAGAATTAAAACCAGGAAGCCTCAAATAATTTTGATATCATCATATTTAATTATTACAAATACCTCCTACTGTTGATAAAGTTCTGTGTTACTATGTAACTGATGTACAGAAACAGCCAGTCTCCTTGTTTTGGTTTTTTTTTTTTCACCTACACAGGGTGGAACCAAGACTTGGTGGTCTTACGTAGCATAGGCAGTGTTGAAGTGCCATTTCTCAGCAATCACTTTCCTTTGCCTCAAAGTAGAGAAAAAATAAATGGTAAAGCATGCTTTTTCAGTGAGGTAAATCAGGTTAAAAATTAAAAAAAGATTAAGAACATTATTAGAGGAAAATACAATCAGTAAGATACAGATATTTGTAGAAGCAACGTGCAAACTTCTAATATTGCTGACACTAAAATGTTACTTTTTGAAATAGGATTTGAGAAGCCTATACTTCACGGACTGTGCTCCTTTGGGTTTGCTGCTAGACACGTTTTGAAGCAGTTTGCAAATAATGATGTCAACAGATTCAAGGCAATCAAGGTCTGCATGATCATTCTTTGCAGTTAATTTTCTTTATTTCTGGTTTTAGTAATAATTCTTTAGGGTGGGCAATGGATATTATCTTAAGTGCCACATTTGCTTTTTACTTTATTGCTGCCCGGATTTTAATGCCTCTGTCTGTATGTTTACTTAAATATTTAGGGTTTCTGCATTTCCAGTTGACTTTTTCTTGGCTTCTTCTCATTTAAGTAGAACCTATGCTTTTAAGCTTTTCATCTACTTAAGACAGATCTGTTCACAACCCTACTTTTTAAATTATTTTTTTCAGGTTCGCTTTGCAAAACCAGTCTTCCCAGGGCAAACTTTACAAACAGAAATGTGGAAGGAAGGAAGCAGAATCCATTTCCAGACAAAGGTTAGAACACACTCACTGTTATGGGGTTTGGAGAAAGATGTCTGTGTTAAAGACTAGGAATATAAGGGGAAAACAAAAAATGTGGCTTATCAAACATACCATTGAAGAATGTCATGTAAAGAAATTAAGTTAATAGAATTAAATAGTCATACCTATTTTATGATGTTCCAATAAAAATACTAGTATACTCATAGGACATAGTACACTCCTAATGTTAAACAGTCATTTTATTGTACTGCATTTTCTGTGTTTGTCCACTGTGGAAGAACAAGAAGCAGTCATTCTCAGGTCAGCATAGTTTATACTTGTTTTCTGCAGTTAATCATAACCTAACCTTTCTTTAACATTTGTTTATCTTAAATCAACTCCTGACAGTTAGTTTAACCAGGTAAACTTACACAATTTCTGCTTAAGTTGAACACTGCCTTTACTCAGAACTGAATACTTTAAAAATGGAAGTTTCATAGCAGTTTGACATAATAACTACTATAAAACTGTGTTTATAAATTCAGGTTTTTGATTTCTCTATTTTGTTTGGTATTGCTGTTAGCATTATGTGAGGATATGCTGTAGCCCTCTCCTACATTTGATAGGATACTTACTGGAAGCCTACGGGTAAAATACTACATGTTGAAGCAAAGTACGTTCTCATCACATCTGCTGTAGTATCCTGTAACACTTTTACTTTCTTAAACTTTAAGTTGCTACTGGTATTCGTCAATATGTATTGGCTTATGCAAATACGATTTACACTGCTTTGGATGGTGGAAGTTTTGTATCCCCATCTCTATAAAAATGTAGTCAGCTGTTGATGAGTGAGTAAAGATGCAGACATAGTTGTAGCTGCAGGGAAGACTGGGCATGATAAGGTCATAGGATTGGTGATTCCACAGGGTTACAATTTTGTGTAATAAATGTTGACAGAAGGAGGTAAATTTTGTTTGCAGATGTGGTGAGTGTTGGCAGCTATGGAATTTCAGAATGACAACAAGACTACTATGTACAAACTCCATTTCTGGTTACTAGTAGTAAACAAGACAGTATGTTACCTCAAATAAGATTTCAAAATTACTGTATTGGAGATTGCATAGCTATATTTAAAAGGTTCTGCCACCCAGTCCTCACAGAAAATTTACAGTTCAGGTATTTACTTCTGAGTATTTGCATGTACAGTGTAAATTAATATAAATTATCATATGCCTTCAGGCCCTTTGGAGTCTGTGAACAAAGAGAGATGTTTTGTTGTGTTTAAAGGCTGTGTTTGTTTTTATGCTTGTTTTTGTCAAGCATATGCAGAGCATATGTCAAGCTAATATGCAGAGTTTGGGGAGGATTTTGGTACAAGTTTTTTCCACCAGTGTGCAGTAACTTATTTTGGAGAGAAATTACAATGTTTGGCAGGATTCTAAGAAACCACATTGTTTCAACAGTTAAGAATTACACAGAATTCTGTTTCTTATTGCATGTTGAATTAGTTTGAATTAATCTTTGTACTTACAATGAAGTCTAGTTAAATCCAACTAAAAGGAGAGGTACAACTTTTATATTCTGGTTTCCTTATCTAAAGTGCAGTGGTGGCAGGTGACAAGCTGTTAGGTGTGATTAGAATAATAGTCATTATGGAGTCTTCCTGTATTAGTTTCACTTGTTTAATAAGCTAGGCTGAGTTACTGTATGTTCTTCCACTTTGACTGCTCATTATATAACTATGCATTGTCAGTGAATCACTTTGCCATCTACTGTTTCCTGCTGTAAGTCAGAATGGTTTGGCAGACCCTAAAGAGACAAGGCCTAAGTGGAACCTATTTTCTTGTCTGAATTAACTGTTTCAAATAACTAAAACAGAAGAGAATTCGGGTATTTTTCATTATTCATTGTGAAGTATATCTGATTTTTACAATTTGTAAAAGGTTGCTTCTAGTGCAAGTTTCAGTGTAAGCCACCTGGAGATAGTGAAACTGTCTAGATGAACTCCAGCATATCTACTTCCTGGAAAAAAAATATCTTAGAGCAATGTAATTTTCAGAACTCTTTATGAATAATATTAACAGTAACATTAAGAGTTTTTTCTACCATTTTATGCACAGAAAATCAGCAATACATTTGTGTTATAATTCCTCCAGAAGTGAGTAGTTATTTTGTTCAAGTAGGTGTTCACAAAGCAGGGTATACTAACTTTTCTCAAGACCACAACATGTTTAAGGAGTGTTTTTTTCAAACTCTGGAAATTCTATGTTTTCTCTTTTCTTTGTCTCTGATTTTAAAATGTAAGGCATACTCCTTGGTTGCCCTACTGTTGTGAATTTTTTTGAACGTACTAATTCTTTAATGCAATTTTTTTCCCCCCACCACAGGTCAAAGAGACTGGAGAAGTTGCTATTGCAGGGGGCTATGTGGACATAGTACCAGCTTTGGATAAGCCCTTTGCTCAGGAGCATCTGAAGGTGGGGAAAGCAATAAACTTATTAACTTGCAAAGAGCATAGTTAGGCTTTATTCTTGTGAAAAACTTGGGACAATACCTGCATCACTTATATTTTGCAGTATATGAGTTCAGAGATCTGAATACACATTTTTTAACACACAGAGGTCTCATGGATCTATTTTAGGAGCAACATACAGATGTTTGAAGATACACAGAAAGGCTGGTGAAGTTTGAAGTGCTTAATGCCAGTTGAACTCTTAGGTTAAGCATTGTGCTGTATGTAACAAAACAAGTGAGGCATACACTGATGAGGGCAACTTGTTTTGAGTACTTGCAGAATTTGAGATTGAAATTAGTCCTTTTAATTTGAGGCTGTACTGGTAGAGCAAGCTTTTTGTTGTTATTTTGTGGTTGTTGCAAATCAAATTCAATGTAAATTATAAAAGTGTGTGACCTTTCTCAATGCTTTTCAGATAGGCAGGGGGACAGTGGCAGGAGGGCATTAAAGAGCAGAACAAATAAGAGAGTGAACTCATAGAAAAGGAAGGTTTGTCATTGAATCATTTTCAAAGAAGGCTCTTGACAGCTGTTTGTGCATATGGTTAGGCCTAACACATGATATATGCTTTGTACTATATATATATTTTAAGAAATCCTCTGCATGTTTGCATTAAGCCTTGAGTACTGAACTTGCAGCAAAAGACATTGTAATACCAAGGATATTCTGGGTTCTTAATGTGATCTAAAAGACATCAGTGCACTGTGCATTGCTTTAATAAATTACATTACTTTTTCCCTCATTGATTCCTGCCTGCAAAGGATGAAATGTAAATGCCTTGAAATTTGTGAAATACTGAGGTAGTGGTATTGGCATAAAGCATGTGATATATTCCTGGGACTTGGTTTCTTTTTGCTGGTAATGTTTAGTCCTCTGACATCACACATCTATGTACTACCTGGTATAGCTATATAGGTATATATAGGTACCTATAGGTATAGCTGACCAAATAAAGCTATGAGAGCTTCCTTGCTCTGGTTTCAGTTAAATCAAAAATGTCACTGGATCAGATTGCTAATATGTAACACTTTCTTTAACAAATATTTGTACTGAATAAAGACAGTGAAAGGCTTGAAAAGTAATATGTGTTTAGAAAAATTGAAAATCCCACTCTTAAATGATAAACACATTGTGTCTATCACAAAGTTTCAACTTCTGACAGTAGTCGTAGTAGTATGTTTTGCACATCTTCCATGTAAAATTAAAGTAATAAACTTGTCAAAGCATTTATGTGTTCTCAAAACAATCATGCCATTCATCATGAAAAAAATGATAGCTTAACTCTGAAGGAAATAGACGGCAATGTAGAAGCCCTTACAACCCTAATTATTAGTGAGAAATGATAAAAATTGCTAAAGCAAGATTTGATAACTTTCAATCAAGAGTCCATGAAGTGTTTTCTGCTTGAAATGTACTCCAATGTTGATAGTTGCTAGAGCTGATTATTTATAGTGGAAGAAATCTCAGTTGCATTTAACAAGTCTGCAGTAGACTTTCCTGAACACAGTGCTTGAACTATAGACTTTTAAAATGTAGTTTCTTTTAAACTTCTTTTAAACTGTAGTACTTTTAAAATGAAGTTTCTATTCTAAATTGTTGAAATTCACTTTCTTTTTCAAGACTGCAGTGCTGCAGAGTGACCTTGTGTTTGAAGAGATTGGTCGTCGTGTAAAAGAGATTGGAAATGAATTGGTAAAGAAAGTAAATGCCGTGTTCCAATGGGACATAACTAAAGATGGAAAAACAGCAATGCAGTGGAGTAAGTTTGTAGCTTTTTTGTAATGCTTTGATGACTTTTTTAATGGCACGAGATTAATTATATTCATTCTAATTAAACTGACATACTGAAAATAAATATCAGGTAATAGACACATATTCACCTGGAACCAAAAAATCTGTTTCCGTAGTGAATGCACAAGTGACAAGTTGGTCAGATCAAATTCCATAATGGCAGTTACTAACCTTTCTAGGAATACTCTTCTGTTACCTGTTTATTTAGATGCAGGCATAGGCAAACCAGCCTCTAGAACTTCAGTGAATGTCTATTTACATTTTCCCAAATTGACTGCCACTGCACTTAGAAAAGCAGGCTAAATTAACCTACTAGGAGCTCTATTAAAGTAATTAGCTTAATGCTGATGTAGACACTAAGTAATGTAAAACAAATAACTATTTGTTTCTACTGTGTTGTTCTTGTCACTTGAAAATATAGCCCAGTTTGTTTCCATTGTGTATTTTAGTAACTGGATTTTTTTTTTTTTTTAAATTATTGAACTGTTTTTTCTGAGGTTTTCTGAATGATCTATTAAAGAACATGAAGTTTTTCCAAAGGGATAAACCATAGTCATATTGTAACTTCCAAGCCCTTGGTTTTTCCTTTTGTGGAAAAATGCAAGTCTATCTCATAGATGCTTTTTTTTTTTTTGATTGATCTGAGTGATTGGATCCAATTAGAGCAGTTCTGGGGGAGATAATGATGAAGGGTGGGCTGTCCAACAGGCTGATGGGGTAGACTGACATTTTAACATTGTGCTTTGTCCTACTGGCTGTGACTTTTTCACATAAGTCTTTCCCATGCCTATCCTCAGTAAGTACTCCTGCTTTGGGTAAACCAAAATTCTGTTTACCAAAAATAGCTTGTCCTCTCTTTTATTTCCTACTGAAGTGGTGGAACGAAAGCAGTGCATTCTTCCAATGCTTATTTCCCTAGTTAAAAGGTATTAAATAAACATAATTTTTCTTTGTCCTGACCTGTTTGCTTTGCTTGTAATGAACAATATCTGTACTTTTATACCAATCTTAAAACTCAATGCAGTATGCAGAATGGAAGAGGTAATATAATGTTTTCTAACACTGACTGGTATTAGGAATTTGAATAAAACATTTTCAAAATCTTGGAAAAATTACTGCACATTTTTGTACAGTGATCAATTCCTTCAAGTTTAGGTGTCAAAGCAGTGGCTAGCATTTGCGAATTACTATAATCTGTGTTACAGTAAATATGCAAGGCTGAATGTAAATATCTAGGTGACAAGAAGGGTGTCTATACAAAATGCTGCTTACTTTGCTCATCAGGATTGTTGGTATGCAAGTACTCCTCCTGCATATCAGTTTTTCAAAGTTCTGGCCAAACTCACTTGCAGAGTGTTTGCATGGGGATTAATAACATACTGTTCTTGCTGTCTGTGTTACTCTAGTGGCCGATTTCTAATGGCAAGATACATATATCTGCATGATGGAATTTTTATTTTGGGGATTTTAAAAAACAGTATTTGTTTGGGCTTTCTTTAATGACCCAAACACAAAGCAAAAAACCAGGTCTTCTACAGCCAAATATTCAAGATGTATAAGCAAATGCCTTATAAATTCTTACTTATTTGCATACATTGTTGTTTGGTACTCAAGAGCATCAGCATGTACTGTTTTTTGTACCAGATGCTAACATAATTCATTTACATAATTCATTTTACATAATTTAATTTTACATGGCCAGTATGGAACAAGAGAGAAGTTTCTGGCTTTCCATTTAAAGGACATTAATAATTAATAAAGGACATAAAGGCTTTCCATTTAAAGACAGCTTTTGTGCAGTTATGCTGTCATCGATAACCCAAAAGACTTCTGACAGATTTTTATATCATCATCACCTAGACTTTTGTAATACACAGAAACAATGACAAATCAGATTATGTAACATTGCCAATGCCATTTACTGACTTGGATGTTGGCTTTTTCTATTGCTAATGAATTTAAGGTTCTGTACCTAATTAGAAATTTTAGCCTTTGTGAAAGTATTTTTTTTTACTTCAGAAACTGAAGATGATGGTACAATGTTACTTTTGTTGTAGCTTGAATCTAATTATATGTCACTATTTTGACTAGTTTCAAATCTGCTTCAAATTTCAATGTTGGTCAAATAGGTAGAATTGCATATATTTAACACTGCTTTCAAGTTTGGCCTGCTGATTATTAAGTGATCTCCTGTGGACAGAAATTTTTAATCAGTTTTGTAAATGTTATGCTAAGTTTGGTTTAAACAATTTCACTTCTTTATCTCTTAAAGTAAAAATGCTGTTTTGAGAGCTATTTCTTATATGTACATAGCCACAATAAAGCAAAGTGAAAACTGACTTGGAATTTGGTTCCTGTGGATAAATACCACATGCTCCTTCAATGTACAGTCAGAATTTTCGACATGTTATCACTGAAACAACTGACATGTTGTGTACAACAGGGGGTAGATTAATTCGAGGGAGTTCTTTGATTGTTTTAGAACTTGAGTTGATGCCAGTTGTTTCATTTTCTATCTTCATTTTGGATCTTTGTTTCTAAGGGCCTCCCAGCCCTTTACAGGAGATGTTTGTGGTTCTCTTGAGCTACCTGCTGGGCCTTTTCCCCCTGTTAAATGTGTCTTGTACTTGTGCTGGCTTGTCTTTTAATTTTTTGACTTGACACTTTGCACAGCTTTGTGCTGCTATGAAAACTGCAGCAGCTGACAGCACTAAAAACAATCTACTGTCTTAGCCAGTTATTGCGGCTCCAACATCTTCTGTTGATGTCCTTAAGCCTCTTAAGATCTGCGAGGAAGCAGGGAGTGAAGCAAAGGAGGGAAAGAAGCAGTATTACAGACAGGTGTGAAATTTGTTCCCATGTAAGCAGTCGTTCTGGTGTTTTCCGAACTTTCAGAAACCAAAAGTTTTTTTTTAAGAAATTGTATTTATTTTTAGTATTTTGTTTTAATTGCATCTCTAATATTGGGATTTGTATTCTTCGCAATAAGCCAAAATTTTTGTTTATTACTTTAAATGAAGAGGGATTTGTGAACTGGGTTTTGGCTCTTTTTTGTTACAGACCAAGCTTCTTCATGGTAGCACTAATATTAGAAACACACATCTGTTTAATTAGCAATGACCTGTTATGTTGTTCTCTGTGGTCAGTGTGAAGACATGGACAGGTTTAGAACGACTGATCTTGCATTCAGAATGTGAAATTTTGGACAGCTTGTTTGCTGTCTAAACTACATTGAGGTGTAGCCACTGACAACTGGTCTGAATTAGCAGTATTTCTTTACAGCAGCCAGGTGTTCTAGTTTAAGTGGGTGCTGAAAATACTTTGAAGATGATAAAGCAATACAGATTTTGTATCAAAACCTAAGGAATAATCCTGATAGTACTGGAGCTATCTTCTTGTGTTTTTTAACAAAATCATAGAATCACTGAAATGTAGAAGAGTTTAGTTGGAAGAGACCTCAAAGATCATACGGTTCCAACCCCCCGACATGGGCAGGGGCACTTTCCACTGGACCAGGTTGCTCAAGGTGCTCTCCAACCTGGCCTTGAACACTTCCAGGGAGGGGGCAGCCACAACTTCCTTGGGCCACCTCTGCCAATGTCTCACCACCCTCACACTAAAGAATTTCTTCCTAACATCTAATCTAAATGTCTCAGTTTGAAATTGTTCCCCCTCATCCTATCAGTACATGCCCTTTGAAAAGTCCCTCCTGAACTTTCCTTTCTGTCCTCTTTGAGTACTGGAGGGCTGATAAAAGTTTTCCGTGGAGCCTGCTCTACTCCAGCCTGATCAGCCTTCACTCTCGCAGCCTGTTTTTTGTAAGAGAGGTGCCCCAGCCCTGTCATTGTCTTCATCACCTTCCTCTAGACTCATTCCAAAAGCTCAAATGTCCTCCTTGTGTTCTAGCCTCCAGAACTGGATGCAGCACTCTAGATGGGTTCTCATAAGAATGGAGCAGAGGGAGAAAATCACCTCCTTTGACTTCTGTGCAGCTTCTTCTGATGCATTCCAGGATAGGGTTGCAAGTGCACATTGCTGGCTCATACTGAGCATTTCAGCACCTGGTTTAGGGCAATCCCTGGTATCAGTATAGGTTTGGGAATGAAGAGATTAAGAACAGCCCTGTGGAAAAGGCTTAGGTAGACAAAAAGGTGGACTTGTACATCTTCAGGTTCTTTAGATCACCCTCAAACTGATATGCTTCTACCATGGGTGGTGCGTCATTCTCCCAGTCCCTGCCTTTGACTTGGGCAACTTGGGTGGTGTGGCCAGAACCCTTTCTGGGGAAGACTAAAGCAAAAAAAGTCACTGAATACCTCACCCTTCTCTATATTCCACATGACTAGGTCTCCTGTTTCCTTCTGGAGAGGGCCCACATCTTCTCTAGTCTTCCTTCTATCATTAATGGACCTAGAGAAACTGCTCTTGTACCCTTAATGTCCCTGGCCGGATTTAATTCTGTGTGCCCTTTATCTTTCCTAACCTGATCCTTGGCTGCTCCCTTTTTACATCTAGTTGCGTCCAGGAGTTCCTTGTTCATCCATGCAAATCTCCTGGCAACCTTGCCCACCTTCCTCTATGTTGAGACTCATTGCTCCTTGGTCTCAAGAAGGTTATCCTTGAATACTAAAGTTTTCTTGTCTGCCTGCTCCCTCCATGGCTTTATCCCATGCCACGCTACCAAGCAGATCCCCAAAGAGATCAAAGTCTGCTCTCCTGAGGTCCAAGGATGGACCAGCATGATGATCTCCCTCCTTGTTGCCCATCTTACATATCTTGAACTCCACCATCTCATGGTCACTACAGCCAAAGCTACCTTTGAGCTTCACATTCCTCACCAGCACGTCCTCATTGGTGAGAACAAGTTCCAGCATAACACCTCTCCTCATTGTCTTCTCTGTCATTTGGAGAAGGCAGTTACCATCAACACATTCCAGGAACCTCTTGGATTGCTTATGCTCTGCTGTGTTGTCTGTCCAGAAGATACTGGGGTCATTGAAATCCCCTCTGAGGACCAGGGCTTGTGAATGTGAGGCTGCTCCTATCTATCTGTAAAAGGCTTCATCTGTGTGGTTTTCCTGGTCAGGTGGTCCATAGAAGATCCCCACTGTAATGTCCCCAGTCCCTGCCCTCCCTTTAATTGTGACCCATAAGTTCTTTAGTCCAAGTTGGAGCTCCATACACTCAAGCTAGTCATTGACGTCGAGGGTGACGCCATCCTCATCTCCCCTGCCTGTCCATTCCAAAGAGCCTGTGTCCTTCCATTTCAACACTCCAGTCATAGGAACAGTATCTCAGTGGTGCCTCTACAGGTATAACCCTGCAAACACACTTAATTGGGTGCCCTCCAGCTTTGACTTTTCCTGTTGGTTCACTACCCTAAAGAATGCTTTGCTTTCTCCTGTATATTTATTACTGTACAATTGCCTTTGTTTTCAGTGATTGTAAGATATTTATCTCAGAGTTAAGCTACTTAATTTCAAGTGTTATTTCCATAGAGAAAGCATTGCCATTGAGATTTTTTAGCTGATAGCGTGTCTCTAGAGCAGTACTCAGAAGCATTTACCCATCTGTTGCTTTTTTGTCACGCTCTGAAGCCACTGCTGATTCTTTGCAGTCCTCAGAAGAAGGAAACTTTGTTAGGAGAATATGAGAGAATTTGTTTTATGCAGTAGATTGTGAGCATCTGAAAAATTACAGTGATACTGCTTAATTTATGATGCAATATGACTTCAGGTAATGAAGAGCAGGTGACACTTTGTTCTGTTTGTTTTGAGAGCAAGTCTGGTATTGCAGTTACTTACACTCTGTAAATCAGAATTTAAAAAAAAAGAAAAAAAAAAAAAAGAGAATTATAACAGACATGAATGGTCATGGTCCAGAAGGCATTCTCACAGGAGCAATGTTTAAAGTTTATTAGATATATTAGATCCTTTGGATCACAAGAGTGTTATATAGCTTCCACCCACAAACATAGAAGGTGTGGATTGTTCATCTGGTGTTCATTGTTTTGTTTTTTTCTTTCTGTTTCTCTTAATGCATCAAGTTAGTGATGTCCATTAAACCTGTTCCTGAAATTATAATTTACCTTCAAATCAAGTGGATAATAATCCAACATGTCGCTTCTAACTGAGCATCACTGTGTACTTAATTCCCCTCCTGGTTTTGTTACAATATTAGTTAGAGCAGATTTCCAAAACTGAAAGATTTAAGTCAAACAGACCAAAGCTACTTGCAGTCTGTGTAGTTCATCTTACCCTTTCAGAAAAACAATTTGGGAAAAAAATATGTGAAATAATTTATGCAGAAATAAGACTCCTTAGTGAGGCGAGTGTCTTAAAATTGGCAGGTAAGAGGAACCAGCTGACAATATTAGTATTGGCTATGCAGCCATGATGCCTTGATTAGAGATGTCATTTCCTTATGGGAACATCCACCTGAATAATGTGTGTTTTTTGCTTAAAAATTAGGGGGGGGACTATGAGGAAAAAGGTGTAATGGGAAAGACTGAGAATTTTCAGCATCTGAGAATGGTTCAGTGAAGTGCATCCTGTCAAAGTATTCTTCTAAACAAATGACAGAGCAGTGTTAGCCTTGTAATAGATTATTTTGGCAGGCCAGTTGGTGTGGGAAAAGAATACTCTGAAGCTCCAGACACTTTGAGAAATTTTTGGCTTTCCAGAAGAGAAAGACAGACAGATAATTGGCAAGGCTTCAAATGCTTTTTGCATGTAGCAGAACCACTTATTGCCTGTTGGGTAGAACAGGGAAAATGCAGCAACATGTTGCTTTCTCTGAATAAAGGATGCTATTTTAAAACATTAGAGCTTTATTACCATCTTTAACATTTTTGCACAAATTGCACTAATTAGTATCATGTGAATCAAAAAGGTTTAAAATTAGGTTTTGCCATCCATGATAGAATTTTTGAATGGAAGTCCATGCTGTAAACCCTTTACCCCTTCATACAAGAATAAGTTTTTTCTGTTCTAATTTCAGATATTTTATTTCATTAAAGAATTAAAACACCTTTATTTTATTAGTGAGTGTTAGCTCAAGTTTTTAAGTTTATGAATAATTCATAATAGTAGATAAGGAGGGTAGTGTTCTCTAGACTGAAAATTTTGTCTGTATTTTGAAATACGCTGTCATTTGTGCTTTTTCTCAGCAATTGACTTAAAGAATGGCTCTGGAGCAGTGTATCAAGGACCTGCAAGAAGCTCTGCTGATACTACCTTCACTCTCTCAGATGAGGATTTCATGGACGTGGTACAACAAAAGACCAACCCACAGAAGGTAAAACATGTGTGTCACAGACATACTCAGTTGCACAGGGACATTCTATTTGTCTTGTATCAAGTTCTGATTCATTCAGAAATCTGCAACACTAGGTATTTCCTTAAATCAAGCTCTGGTCCATCCGAAATCCCTAACACCAGATGTTTTGATGGTGCAAACCAGAGTCAGAAGAGGTATGAACACATCATTGCCTTCTATGGTATTAGTCAGAAGACATGATGAGGAATTTTGGCCATCTTGAGACAAAGATAATTTGAATGACATAAAGTCTGACAGTACAAAGCTGCAATACAAAGCAAAGTTCATATGGTTCCTGACGTCTCCTGACACAGTATGATTTGCAGGGCTAGGGTTTGTCAGTTTGATCAGTCAGGCAGTTTTGATTTACCGTACTGCAGGAAGTTGGTGTTTGTTTACAGTATTCTGATTTATTCCTACTGCTGCAGCAAAGAGCATCTCAGATTATGTATGTATGTAGATCCATGGAATAGTCAAAATTCACTCAAACAATGTAGATTTTCAAGGAGAGAAAAGTATATAATCTGGGGTCTGCACTTTTAACTTCTTGGAGTCATGGGGACGATAGGCCTGACAGTCTGACCTTGGTGCCTGTATGGAGCAGATCATCCTGAGTGCCATCAAGTTCCACGTAGAAGACAACCAGGGGATCAGGCCCACCCCACATGGATGTAGGAGAGGAAGGTCTTGCCTGACCAATTTTGTCTCTTCCTATGACTGGGTGACCTGCCTAGTCGGTGAGGGGGAGGCTGTGGATTATGGGAAGGCTGTGAATGTGGTCCATCTCAACTTCATCAAAGCTTTTGACAGTTTCCCACAGCATCCTCCTGGAAGAGCTGGCAGTCCATGGCTTGCACAGGTACACCCTTCCCTGGGTTAAAAGCTGTCTGGATGACCAGCCCTAGAGTGTGGTGGTGAATGATGCTGCATCCAGCTGGCATCTGGTGACCAGTGGTGTCTCCCGAGGATTAGTACTGGGCCCAGCCCTTTTCAGCATCTTTATTGGCAACCTAGATGAGGGGATCGAGTCTACCCTTAGTAAATTTGTGGGTGACACCAAATTGTTTGGTGAGTGTTGGTCTGCTGAAGGGTAGGAAGGTGCTGCAGTGGGATTTGGACAGGCTGGGTCAGTGGGCCAAGGCCAGTGGGATGAAGTTCAAGAAGACAAAGTGCAGGGTCCTACACTTTGGCCACAATAATCCCACACATTGCTATAGATGTGGACAAGAGTGGCTGGAGAGCAGTCCAGCAGTGAGGGACCTGGGAGTACTGACTGACAACTGGTTGAACATGAGCCAGCAGTGTGGCCAGCAGGACTTGGGATGTAATTCTCCCCCTGTACTCAGCAGTGGTAAGGCCTCACCTCAAGTACCCTGTACAGTTCTGGGCCCCTTACTTCAAGAAGGAGATTGAGGTGCTGGAGTGGGTCCAGAGGAGAGCAACAAGGCTGTGAAGGGACCAGGGGGAGAGTCTTATGAGAAAATGATGAGGGTGCTGGGATTGTGTAGCCTGGAAGAGACTCAGGGAGGACATTATCACTCTCCACAACTACCTGAAGGGAGGTAGTCAGGTGAGGGTCAGGCTCTTCTCCCAGGCAACGCGTGATAGGACATGCTCTCTTGTCCCAAAGCTCTGCCAGGAGAGGATCAGGTTGGATATTAGAAAGCACTACCTCATGGAGAGGATGATCAGACATGGTAATGGGCTACCCAGGGAAGTGGTTGAGTCACCATCCCTGGAGGTGTTTAAGGAGAGGATGGCTATGGCACCTAGTGCCATAGTTTAGCTGATGTGGTGGTGTTAGGTCATAGGCTGGACTTGATCTCAGAAGTATTTTCAAGCCTCAATAATTCTGTGATTCTGTAAGCAACTCCTTAAAACTACTAATTTTACGAATAGAAATGCCTTGTGTAAAAGTAAATTAAACTCTCACAAATGTAATATGTCAGCTTGCAGATTAAAGCTTGAGCAAATGAAATCTTTAATTAAGCTCATCATATATCAGACAGTTCCTTTCCTTTGATCCCAAGCAGAATCTTTGAGACTTGGTTGTAAAATTGGAGACTAAAGGTGGTGGCAAATGTTTTTTAAGTCCTATGTACCACATGAGTAAAATCCCTTGTGACCCTTTATATAGCAGCCATAAAGCATAAACAAGATGTCTGATGTATCTTCAGAGTGATAAAGAACAGTGACAGCAATTCAGGAACATTATCTGTTCATAGACATTAGTATTTCCTTCGACTTTCTGTCAAGTTTTTAATCTAAAAAAGCTCAAAGCATCTATTTAGACTCTTCTCTGCTAGCTCTTTCTGTTCCTTATTTTAATTTATTTCAAGATAATGGAATTATGCAAAAGCACATTGTTTCAGAGCTTTCAAAGAGATTTCAAATGGCAAAGACACGGTAAAGTAAAACTAGTTTAAAAAACTTCTGAACTACATTAAGACAAGGTCTACAGCTCTTTGAAGCAGGGACAATAAAAATGCAATACACTTGTGTTTCAGTGAAAATACTGGTTGATTTATGACTCTGTGTTTAGTTTCTTTGTAGTATTCAATGTAGCCAGTACATTTATTTGGATTATGCATGCATATATTATGAAAGTGCCTATTTGAATTCTTGAGTAGCTGACCTTTTCATGAGGCCTTTAATTTTCATAAAATGGTTCTTCTCATTCCATTTTCTCACTTCATTTGAGGATCTGTAGATATCTATAGTATAGGGAGGGGAGGACTGGGAGCTTTTTTTTTGTGCCCTGGTGAAGTTGTGCCATCAAATACTGTGAAGAAGTTCAGTTTATACCAGAAAAAGTGCTCTGTGCCCTTTGTAGAAAAGGAATGGAGGCCACTCTAGTTGCTGTGTATTTGTTTTTCCCCTGACACTTGTGTTTTCTCCTCCTCTGCTTTTTGTAGGCATTCTTTTCTGGTAAACTAAAAGTGAAGGGGAATATCATGCTAAGCCAGAAGTTGGAAATGATCCTGAAAGATTATGCCAAGCTCTGAAGTGCTTGATCGCCTACCAGAGCAGTGAATAACCTGGGAAGACAGAAACTTCAGTTAGTTCAGAACCAATGAATGAAACATACCCACCCACTTAACAGCAATGTACTGATTCATTATAATATTAATATCCTGCTGATCTGTTTTAATTGCTGTAGACAAAGTTATGAAATTAACATAACTTTTAATATTGTACTTTTTTTGTTTCCTAGCAGTGGCAAAGAATCCTACTTTTCTCATTGCATATCTTATTCTAAATAAAATGTATGTACTTCTTACAAAGATGCATATATTTCTATATTAATTCTGAGAAAGATTAAACCAATACATATCTTTGATACCTGCTTCTATGTGTATGTCAGTCTTCATTTATATTGCCTTAGATAGACTGTCTAATTTCTATTAACATTTTTTATCTTAAGTTCTCATGATCCCTTTAAAACAACTGGAAGATGAAATTCAGTTCTATTTATTTACATATGTCGTTAAGTAATTGTTTCTGTATCGGAAAAATTCCTTGAGCTTTAGCTCCACCCATCTTATATAGACAGTCATTTTTATCTAAGTTTACCTTTCCATGAAAACTACATGGGAAGTTGTAAGCATTAAGTATTTTGAGGAAACTTTTTTCCTCTGAGGGGTATTACACTGCACTGAAGTCTGCCACTGCAGCAAAATTGTTCTTCATGTACATCCATTCCCAAGAGGGCCAAGGTCATGGTGGCAGGGAAACATAAAAGAATGAATTGCTCATTTTGTACCTATGGCCAGAACTGAAATAGCCACTACAGCCATATGTTTTCCTGAAGAAAGTATGCTCTTAATTATGATTGTCACATGAACATCTGGAAATTTGATTTCACTGATGTGACCGACATTTTGTATGCTTGGTTTTGTTTTTTACCTTTGGAAGAATTAAGATTGTCCAAGGCATTTCTCTTTGCTCAGTATAACAAAATCTTTTTTTTTTTCTGTTTACTGGGTAATCCTGTGACAGAGATAAAGGTGTCTTCTGGTACTTTCCCCTAAAAAACTGTATAATTGGTTGCTTATGCATGCTTATGCATGCACATACTACACCAAAACCAAAAGTTATCAGCCTATATCTCCTTTTGATAAATCTATACATAATGCCATAAAAATGTGTATTAAGAAAAAAGAACTGTGAGAAACTAACTAACTAACGAGGAAAAGCAATTATCAATACACCCATTTTAGGAATATCATATTTACTGACAAGTTTTTCTCTCAGCACCATAGATTGACTATTACCTTAAAGCACTGCTCTCCAAGGAAAGGACAGACTGCTAATAAGCTTATTTTTCTCCCTGTTGAAAGTTGAAAGCAAATATATTCGGGCAAGGGAAGTTGGTGCTGCTGAAAGCTGTTGTAATTTAACAGATTGGAATTTAGTCCACTAAAGAACATCAGTTTAATAAATGTGTTGGACAAGGATGAAAGAATAACCCAAGAACCATGTAAAGTATAGTTACTTTTGTTATGATCTATGTTCTGCGTAGTTTCAATTGAACATAAAATCCACATGCTCCAGTTTTATCCCCAGTACTGGCCTTGATTAAAAACAGAGAGGATACACCCCAAAGTTACACTGCTGTTTGATATACATCCCCTAGACTTTAGACCGATGTGAGGTTTTCATTGCATCGTGGCTTGGTCATAGGTATTAATCTTGAGGGGGACAGAAACGCCTTCCTACTTAACTGCTGAAGGCTCGTCCTTTTTCTCTCCTTGCCAAAGTTAATTGAGCACACCACTAAGTATTGTGGTAGAGTCTTTTCTAGGAGCATAATTCAGGTGTTTAATACTTTCTGCTTTGTGGCCTGAGCAGCCATTAATGTTTTTATTAATTTAATTTATTATATATTCATATATTAATTTATTAATTTCATTAATAAAATATTAATTTCAATTGTATTATTTTATTGATTTTATTAAGCTCTATGAGCAACAAGAGAACTGGTTAGAATAGCTAAAGCTCCATTCGATCTATATCTAGCCAGAGAGATCAAGGGGAATAGCAAAAATTTCCATATGTATATTAACAGCCAAAGGAACACTAAGGAAGGTGTGGGCCCCATCAGAAAGGAAACAGATGAACTAATGAAATGTGACACAGAGAACGCTGAGGTTCTCAATGACTTCTTTACATCAGTCTCCACTGCCAAGGGCTCCAGCCACACTCCTGAAGTCACAGAAGACAATGGCAAGGGCTGGAAAGAAGAATCCCATTGTAAGTGAAGATCAGGTTTGTGACATCTGAGGAAGCTGAACCCAATGGGGTACACCCACAGCACTGAGGGCACTGGCACATGTGGCTGCTAAGCTGCTGTCTATTCCAAAGGTCATGGCAGTCTGGTGAAGTCCCCACTGTCTGGAAAAGGTTCAAAAAGGGAAAGAAGGAAGATCCAGGGAACAACAGGCCAGTCAGTCTCACCTTTGTGCCCAGTAAGATCGTGGAGCAGATCCACCTGAAGGCACTGCTGAAGCAGAAGAATGATGAAGAGGTGACTGGGTATAATCAACACAGCTCCATCAAGGGCAAATGGTGCCTGACAAACATTGTGGCCTTCTATGAAAAGGTCACAACAACAATAGACAAGGGAAGAGCAGCCAATGCCATTTAGCTGGACCTGAGCAAAGCCTTCCACACAGTCCCACACAACATCCTGGTCTCCAAGCTGGTAAAACATGGGTTTGATGGATGGACCATTTGGTGGATTCGGAACTGGCTTGATGGCCGAACCCAAAGAGTGGCTGTCAATGGGTCCATGTCCAAGTGGTGCCAGTGACAAGTGGAGTCCCTCAAGGATCAGTGCTGGGACTGCTCTTCTTTAAAATCTTTGTTGGTGTCATGAACGGTGGCACTGAGTGCACCCTCAGCAAGTTCCCTGATGACCCCAAGCTGTGTGGTGTGGCTGACAGGCTGGAGGGAAGGGATGCCATCCAAAGGGACTTTGACAGGCTGGAGAGGTGGGACCATGAGAGCCTCATGAAGTTCAACAAGATCAAGTGCAAGGTCCTGCATCTGGGTCAGGGCAATCCCAAGCACTGATAGAGGCTGAGCAGTGACCTGAGGAAAAGGACTTGGGGGTGCTGATGGGTGAGCTGTTCAGCATGAGCTGTCAGTGTACACCTGCAGCCCAGAAAGCCAACCAGATCCTTGGCTGCATCAAGAGAAGTTTGGCCAGTAGGTCGATGGAAGTGATTCTCCTCCTCTACTCTTGCTTTCATGGGATCCCAGCTGGAGTGCTGCATCCAGTTCTGGAGGGACATGGATGTGCTGGAATATGTCCAGAGAAGAATATGTCCAGAGAAGGGCCAAGAGAATGATCAGAGGGCTGGAGCACCTCTCCTGTGAAGACAGTCTGAGAGAGATGGGGTTATTCAGTCTGGAGAGGAGAAGGCTCCAGGGAGACCTTATTGCAGTCTTCAGTATCTGAAGGGGGACTAGAAGAAAGCTGGTGAGGGACTTTTTGGATGTCAAGTAGTGACAGGACTAGAGGGAATGGATTAAAACTAGAGGAGGGGAGATTTAAATCAGATGTTAGGAAGAAGTTTTTCTTCATGAAGGTGGTGAGACAGTGGACCAGCTGCCCAGAGAGGTCGTGGAAGCCCCATCCCTGGAAATTTTTAAGGCCAGGCTGGACAGGGCTCTGAGCAACCTGATCTAGTGGGAGGTGTGCCTGCCCATGGCAGTGGGGTTGGAACTACATGATCTTAAAGTTGCCTTCCAACATTGGAAATTCTGTGATTCTATGATTTTGGTATGTTGATTTAATCCCTATTCCATTTTGGTTACCTTCAGAATGTTCTGGTTAACTCACAGTAACTAGGGTCTTAACCCATTTCTCTTGAAAGTAAGGCCACTTAGGTATGCTAAGCATATATCTGAAGTGATTTGGAGGCTTTGGCTTCTGTTTTCTTCCTATGTGAAAGTCTCCTGTTTTGTAGTTGCTAGGTTTCAAGAGGAGCATTCTCTGAAAAGAGTAACAAACGTAAGTATAAGGATACTGAAAGAAAATCCATACAGGGAATGTTAACCCATTTGATAAGATGGTTGTTCAGTCCTAATGATTCTCCAAAATGGTGTCATTCTGTTTTAGAGGCTCACATTTCAATCCTATCCATGTTTTTTTATCCTTTCTTGTAATTGTGTCTCTTTCCACACAGGACCTATACACATGGAACAGCAACCCTTTTTTTTTTTTTTTTTTTTTAACTCCCCAAGGGGGATAGCTGGATCTTTGCATCTTTTTTCTTTGCTAGGAATAAGTGTCATTACCTTGGATTGGAAAGGGCCATTTGTTTGCCTGACACCTCGGTGTCACTGGCAAGAATGCCTTGAGGTCACTTAAAGAATCACTGGCATAGGAAATGGTGATTTTTAATACAGATTTACAAAAAAGTGAATTAACAGAATTCACTCAAGGTTCACTCTGTTACTGTGAGGAAGGGGCATACAGAGGTTGGGAATGGATGGTAGTGATTTATACAGGAATCAAGGGGAAAGATTAATAAACAGGGATACAGGAAACTGAATCAGGAACAGATTGAACAGGGATTGGGGAAAAGAATGAGGAAAGCCCTCCTGTTGAGTCACAAGGTTCAGAGAAAATGCCTTCTCAGAGAGGAATCTAGGTGCTGCTGAACCCACTCCTTGTCCCAAACTTGGTCACTGGTTTCCATCTAAGGATTTTAAGTGTAGGGATTCCAATATATATGTGTAACACATAATTATAGGTATGCTGAGATTTAGAATGGCGGTAAAGTTAAGCTTGTTTAATGGTGTTTTAACAAATCACAAAATTAGATCATATGATTTTCTAATAGCTTAACCAATAATCCAGACTCAATTAAAATCAATAAAGAAATTCAAGTAAAAAAACTTGTGCCCAAGTTTAGATATTGGGCACAATATCTAAAATATATTGTGCCCAAAATCATAAACACACATTTAGAGAGGTTAGCCTCCCTAAATTTTGGTACCTGATATAATGAAAGAATCTGAATTCTTCTCCCACCAATTTACCAGCAGAATCAAATTATATCTACCCAATATAATTTAATTTTCCCTCATGTTTAAGAGGTGTTCAACAACTTTCTCTATCAATTGGATGAAGCAGTTACCTTCATGAAATGTGTGGCACAGGCTGCAGCTCAATGAGATCCCTGAGAGCTCCAAAGAGTCTCCCTCTTGAAACCATAGGTATGGGGCCCAAGATGATTGACTTTGGTCGGGATTTTTCCATGATAAATTTGGGTTGAACAATTTGGGTTGTTTGGCAACTTTCAGAGTGGGCCTGTGTTGTGAGTCACCAAGGGTATGTCACAGATATGTTCTGCAAACCCTGTTAGAGGTATGGTTAGGGAGTGCCTAATCACCCCAAATTGCTGTATTTGCATTAAAATGAAAAGACACCCAATTATTCAGGCTCACTTCTCCAGTAGGCAAGATCAGAAAGTGCAGGATGGTATCAGCCTGCTGTACTTGCTATTAAAACAAGAACAATGTTAGACACACCACTCTTGTTTCATAACTTAGAGCAAGAACAATGTTGGGTAATGTCAATGCTGCGATGTGGCTCAGTGAACAGGGAGTGTCTGCACCACTACACTCAGAGAGCACTTCAGTGCTGTTGCTAAATTCTCTAGCAAATAAGGAAGCTTTTACAAGCTTCTAAGCAGTAAAATTCTCAACAGTGCATATGCTCTATTTAATGTAGAAGAGAACAAGAGTTTCTGCTGTTTAATACAATGTAGGCTTGATAGTGTTCTGAATCATTCTCTATGTTATAAATAAGGAGCTGTCTGGACATCAGTATAAAGACAACAGACTTGTTAGCTGTTGAAGGTAAGCATTCACTTGCTTGTCTTTCCAGAAGTTTTTTTTCTGGAATTAGTGCTAAATCTGATCATGTGAATAGATGTGAGTTTTAATCATGTCAGAGGAGTGATTCCTCTTTTTCCTTTTTTACATTCAAGGCAGTCTTCCTGCTGCCTTGCAATCAATGTCCATCCACCAAAAGGAAAATTGCAATTCCACTGACGTATGTCCTTTTCAGTCATTTATGGGTCCTCTAATTAAAGCAGAAGAGCTCTAAGAATGGATAGGGAAAGTTATATAAGCTTTCTGTCTATTAATATTGCCTTCAGAGAAGCCTGTGCTGATTTTATGCTTTCTTGTCACTGGAATTCTTCTTAATTAGCTTATCCAAGAGTAGTTAAATACACCTTCCAGCTGTAATCAATAATTACAAAAAACAGCTCTTTAATTATTGACCTTCATAATAAGAGAATATTATGTAATAATAAGAGAATATATATATATATATTTATATTAAGAGAATATTATAATAAGAGAATATTGAAACAAGTAAAATGAAGGAGGAGACGGGGCATGAGAGAGAGAGAGAGAAACTAGAGCACCTTCAGGCATAGAAACTTACATGCTGTCTCCTCTAAAGCTTATTTCCACCTCCCTAGGATCACAAGGCTCCTAAAGGCTGTTTGTATTCCAGTCTATTGGCTCTGAAACTTGTAAAAACAACTGCCCATTGTTCAAGAGTCACCTTGATAAATTAAAATGTTTCATAAAATGAAAAAATTCAGATGCTTAACAAACTATTCTAAACTGGATAAATATGTGTTTTAAAATAACATAATGTATTTTTATTTTTTTTTTTTTTTTTTAGAATAAGGCTCTTCAATACAATGCAATATACCCTGACAGAGGTCAGTGCCACTGAGATTATATCTTCTATTAACATCCACACAAATCTTAGGAGCATTCATGAGATGATGACTTAGTCTTTGCATATCATAAACTTTAGGGTAAAAGGAGAAAGGAAATACTAGAGTCACCCAATTCCTGCAAAGTATTTTTATTTCTGCTTCAGTTGGGGTAAGTATGCTCATAATCATGAGGATGAATAGACAGACACAGCATCAAGCATCAGCAAATCTTAAGTTAGTTATGGAAAATACAGTAGGCTATCAATGTGGTTCCATGTGCCTGACTTCTAGATTACCCTCATAATGCAACTGGAATATTTCATCTGGAAGCAGGAATCATGGCTTGGCCCTTGTGATCCCTCAAATTTATATTGAGTATGACGTATATGGGATGGAATCCTCTCTTTGGTCAATTCTGGCATCTATCTTGTCCGTTCCTCCCCAAAGGAGCAGGTGGGACCTCTTCCTTCCTTCTGAAGGGTAAAAGTTTCCCTCAGAGCTGAGCAGTGTCCTTGGTTCTGCACACCAGTCTCTAGAAGTAACTATAAACATCAAGTGTTACCAGTCCTAGAAGCACACACTGTCTGAGAAACTTGCTGTTAATTTCAGCAAGTGCAGCTACTTACAAGAGACTTAGCTAAAAGCAAAAGTACAAGACAGAAAATCACCTTTATCCTGGCCCAAACCAGGACAAAGAAATATCTGGTTTAGGTTAAGGTTAAACATTTTTTTAATTTCAAAATATAAAAACATATAATCTCATACATTCTTAAAACACTTTTTAGAAAGTTTCAGCAAGATACTATACTGAATTTCTCATCTTTTTATCTCATACTTACTCTTTGTCCTCCCCTACCTATGCCCTCTCCCATTTTGCCAGTTCTCTCATGAATGCACATCAAAAGGAGCACAAGAATAGGTTAGCATAGTGATGTCAGTTCTTCATCAGGACTTGGATTTGCAATGGAGAAGATAGACTATTGTGGCACCTAGACATCATCTGGATCTCACTCATCCTTGAGTGAGGACAGAAATGATATTTCCAGAAAATTCTTGGAACTGGGGTTCCAAGAATTCTATGAAATAAGTAAAAAATGGAATAAGTAGATTAAATAAAAATGGAATAAATTTGTCTTTCAATCTCACCCCCCCTCAAAGTTGTATATATACTAAAAAAACAAACAACAACAACAAAAAAACAAAAAACAGTGAATTGCTGAGATTTGATTGCATCCTCTAACTTTACCAAAATAATTTGTTTAGTTATTCCAGTGTTATTCAGACACAAGGTTCCCAACAGAAAATAGAAATTAAATTGCTGCTTGCATCAGTCATTGTGCGTAGGTTAAATCTTGAAGCACTATACTTGTATTTTTCTCTTACATCACTTTGTGTACTGTTCTTTACTTGTACTAGTCTATTGAGATGAAGTATATGAGACTCAGGAAGCTGCCTGACCTTTTCATGAAGATGTTTTCTGCACCTGTTATGCTCCTGTTTTCTGCTCCCTTATGTCTGTTTCTTTTCTGCAAAAAAATGTTTTGTGCTCTGCACAGGTCAGCCCTCTGCTGTGTGAAGCTCAGCTTGATTTTTATGAACAATGGGAATGCAGTTCTGGATATCCACTGTAACTTTATTAGAGCTCATTATATCTTTGGTGTTGACAGGATCATAATCCTGTTAGAAAATGATGATAAAAGGTAGCAGAGTTTCTGACTGAATGTAGGTCATGTGGTTTTTTAGGTGTTTCTTTTAAACAACAGTTATCTTTTCTTTGAAAGATAAAATGTGGCCACCTCAGGACTATTTCAGGGAAAATATAACCTTCCTAGCTCAAAACTTATTTTAAGTGAATTTTTTATTATTCCACATATGTGACCAAGCACAGTAAGGAAAACTATGATTGTGTAAAAGAAGAAAAAAAGCCAAACCGATCTTACCAGTTGGTTGGCTTTTGTTTTCTAAAGGAAAAAAAGAAAAACATAAATGAGGAAATAAGTTCTTTGTGTGAAGTCATCTATCTGTGAGTATGGTACTGGTCAACACTGACCAATCTGTAGTTTCCTGTGTGAACCTTCTTGCTATTTTTGAAGACTGGAGTAATATTGTCCTCATTTTCATAATAAGACTAAAATCTGAAGCTAATGTTAATTATTGTAAAAAAATCTTATTTTGAATGCAAATACCAATTTAAAGTCAGAATTACATGCTTTTTCAAAATTTTTTTCTATTCCAAAAAGAAGGATCAGAACTGGTGAAACCACTCTTCAGAGACTGAGTACTTGGTTCAACAAATGCCAGCTTGATGGTATGAGGTCATATGATGAGCTTTTGCTATTTCCTAGCAGTATCATGATCAGCCTAGGATTTTTAAAATTTTTTTATGGAAGTTTCTGTAAGCAGAATAGCCAGTGATATTAAACAAGGCTTTGAGACCCTACAGCACACAAGTATTTTCAGTAAACTTTCAAATGAAGTTCAAAGCAACCTAAGAAAAGCTAACTTTTAAAAATTTGTTTGTTTGTGTTTGTTGGTGTTTTTGTGGTTTGTTTTCCCTTCCCTTCCCTCCCCTTCCCCTTTTTTCCCTTCCCTTCTTTTCACATTTACACATCTTTTATATACCTGAAGGTAACTCAACTACTACCCTGGGAAACCTGTTCCAGTGCCTGACAACCCTTTGGGTGAAGAAATTTTTCCTAATCCCCAAACTATACCTCCCCTGGCACCATTTCCTCTTTTCCAGTGACTTACACACCAGAGACTATAAAGTATGTAATACTTAATAGCACCCATAAAATACGGCCATCAGGTAGCTTTGGGCTCAGAAGATTGTAATAACACATGTATGTGTTTCATCTCTATAGATCTGTCTGCAGACCCCTGCCAGTACATGTTGTTGCTATACCCAGTTAGCTGTTTTTTATAGTGCCTTCTCAATGTCAGAAGTCTTTAAGGAATTTGCCTGGTTATTGAGATTTTATATCTAGGAGAAAAATTGCATAAAATATTGTTTTCCTGGGCTGCTAAAACACTGTTTGTAAGTAGATCAAAATGGAGACATTAACGCATACCAAGCTGGGGACAGTATTATTCCCATACAGTTTGCCCTTACTAAACTGTTCCCCCTTAGAAGAGGCCAAAAATAAAAACAGCAGTGAGGTCCTGGGTTTTGAAACACTGCTGGGTTGTAGGTGCAGAGTCTGCTCTTTACATATAAATTTAACCATCAGGAAAACAAAGTCTGGTTGTAAACATTCTCTGTACTTCAAGAGTTTTAGCATGTATATTCAATGGGTAACTCTGTGACTCTGTTGCTAGGTGATTGATTGAGTGACAAACAAAAGACAAGGTAGATTATGGTTTGAGGTTTTTTTCCACTTATTGTTAAGTAATTCCTGGAGGAACCAGGCTGTACTTTAACAGTTTAGACACCGGCATTATTACCTTAAAGTTGTTCTGTGAACAGCATGCAAAAACAGACCTCAGAAGATCATAACAGCTCTAATGAATTTGCACATGGCTGATAATGAACTGAAGAAACATTTCTCTTAAAAGCAGCAGTGCAGTTCCTGGCCTCTTGGTTCTGCTCCCCTAGAGGATCTTGCACAGGCTGCACTTTCCAGAAGCACATTTAGGAGCAGAGAGCCTGACTTCAGCCAGACTGGAGTGTAGCCCTTGATATCAAAATGACAGATTTAATAAAAACACTGGTTTCATATGTTCACATTTCCCTCACAAAATCTCTCAGCCAGATCCTCAGATAGCAATTACCTGTGTCTCTCCCTCCCACTGGGGATAATGACTTACCATGTTTATTACAAGCACTCCTCTGTTCTATTGGTGCCAATCACCTTTCTTTTTCAAGTGCTTTAATTATCATGGTTACATTAACTCAGAATAATAATTAATGTTCTGCATTTAGCTCAGAATTACCCCTCGTTCATATCTGAAACAGAAAAGTGTTCTTGGATACATTTCTGGCTTTTACTACAGTTGGCAAGAGCAAGGTTTCTACTAACCTTAGCCATTTAATACTGGCTAATTTCCTATTTTGATCGCCTCGTGTTTAGGTCTTTCAGCATATTTGGGCTTGTGAGATTACTGAGCTGTTTTGCTCATTCATGTCCTTTTTCATAGGGAGCAGTTGTCCTATGCTACATGCATCTGCTATGAAAATCTCATTGTCAGGTCCAAAAAAGATGTATGAATTTCAGAAATTCTAATTACATTTTGGAACAGACCTTAGCACATGAGTTTTATAAAAACTGAAATCTCTAATGGGAAAAAAAAAAAAAAAAGTTATCCGTACACTGTTTTAACATGATTGTTTCTCTAGTTCCTTCTGTTCCTGGCATTGAATTGGTGTTTGGAGCTCACGGTGTGTTTTCAGATGTGCTGCCTTTGCATTCCAGCCTCCTTGGGTTCACTGTCTGTACCTGTGTCTTCCTGAGGGCAGCTTTGCTATGCCACCATTTTGTGCCTGTAATCACTGATTTTACCAGCATTGTTCCATTTGCTTTCTTCTTCATAGATTTGGCTTCTTCTCTCATAGTCTGAAATTTCTAATCCTTCTTTCTTAGATTTTTAGCAGTTATGTGTTTTTTTAAAAGATTGTTTTGCAGAAAGAAAAATGTTCCGTGAAGTAGCTTAAGTCCACATGGCAGTAAAAGCTGCACTTCATGAAACACCAATTTAAAGCTTCTCAGTTGACACATAGCTCTGTGAAGTAATTAGTGCCTCACAAAATTCTACTGATACAAAGACGATAATACATATTATCAGTAGTTACGAAATTCAGTGCTAAAAATAAATCTCAGTTTGCTTGTCACATTATGTCATCACTCTTTAACTCCAAGCAACAATTCACCTTTTAGCAATCTATTGATTAGTGGGTTTTTTGTGGTTTTGAAGGAATCTATAAGTGTATAAAGAGTTTGAATTTCTGATGTGCTTAATTAGTATACTTATGTAGGCTAGAATTAATTATACATTACATTAACTTTATACACACGCTGCTTTGCAAAGCTGCTGATTGCTTCTTTTGAGCTTATAGGATGAAGAAATGGATTTCAAATATATCTAAATACTCCTGATAATCTCAGGATTACAATTTAAAACCTATTCTGGTTCATCTGTTCAGGGATCTGGGACCTCCTCTGGGCATTTCTCTGCCAGCTTCCTCTGGCAAGGGGAAGGAACTGGCAAGGAGGGTTGGCTCTTCTAACAGATGAAGCTGGAGTCCTACTTGTTCCAGTCATGGGAAATTTTTCTGTGGGAAATTAAGTGCCTCTGCTATGGTCCTGCCATGAGCTTTTATGTGGAAAGCGACAAATGCATCGCTTAAACTTTTAAGAACCGTGTGGTAAAAACCATCACAAAGGTATTCTAGGATGTAAATCTTTCAGATGAGGTCAGATAGACCTCAATGGTGCTTTCTGTGTAACCACTTCTTTACATCAAAATGAAGATGGAAAGTATGTTGCTAGTCCAGAAACCTTGTTTGTGTCTTGTGCAGTTTGAATATTAATATTGTTTTTATGGTATTCTTTATGGCCAGAGAATGAAAACAATGTTCAGAAAAAAACAACAAAAAAACCAAACCAACCAACCAACCAAACAAAAAACCACACACACACACACACACACAAAAACACAAAACAAAAAAACCAAACCAAACCAAAAACCTCACAAAAAACCCCCACAACAGAATTACAGGCACATCAGAACCTGTCATTACACTACAAAAACCTGTTACGTGAAGGCAATATTCAGTAATCCAAGATCAGGGAAAAGCCAGAAAGTGCACGTAGCCTGTCTAATTAACTTAAAAACTGCTTCAGCAAAGAAGGACTCTTTAGCAATATAGATCATTGGTATAGATGGAGTTTGTTAGCAATATTATTTAGCTACAAGGGTATTTGATGTTTTAAATGGTCATCAAACCTTGTGTTTCTCTGTGCATGCTACTATGATCATAAATGCTTTCGTTGATTGCTAATACTGCTGCAAAATAAGTGGAGTGATGCTAATCAGTCATTTCAGAGAACAAGAAGAACAGAAGCTGATAATAAGTTGTTTGAAATTTTTTGTTTAATTAAAAATCCAGCCAGACAGGAAGGAGAATTAAATCATCAGCAGTTCTTGTGGATTGCTTCTTACAGATTTGTAGGTGAATATTAATTCTGTTCTGGAAATACAGTCAGAGGGAACACTTTCCTTGGGAAGGTCAACCATCATCTTTCTCTATCACTTCTTTATGTGATTATGGTAAATTTAATTGTCATTTAATTACAGCAAAAAAAGTTCTCAAAAAAAAAGAAATTAAAATTGCGGATGTATACTTTTAATTTGAAATAATTAAGCCACAGTATTAGTTATTTTTCTAATCTAAAGTTATTAATGGCTAAAATACTTTTTTTGCATCCTAAATTTCCTGTTTTGGTTTCAGGAGATCATAAAAAGGAGTGGTATCTAGATTTTTTGGCGGCGGGGTTACATTTTGGGTTTTTTTTTTTGTTTGTGGGGTTTTTTTTCTTTGTTTGGTTTTGGGTTTTTTTGTTTGTTTGATTTTAGAATCTTTTGCATCAGGATTCTGGTTTTGATTTGGTACTCACACCTTCCTTGAACAGTACTTATTTTCCTTATGGTATTGTCTATGTAGCCCCACTTTCATAACTTTTAAATTCCTTAGAGTAATGGACAGATTTGGTTCATGGAAGCTACCTGACTGCTCATGGTTATGTAACGATGCATAGAGCAGGTTTTTAAACTGTTTCACAAGTGCTACTGCAGAGTGCAAACAACTGGAATTTTTTTTCCTCTTTCCATTTCCCATTTCTACCAGAGACCATAATCTAAAGATATGCAAATCAGAACTGCGTAAGAATTCCTGTCTTTCATGAGTTTGAGGGTATGTAATAACTTCTATAAAACTGGGTCTAAAGCATCTGAAAACATCATGAATACTTGGGCTTGAATATCTTTCTAATAATAAAAAATCATACTTTCCTTCCAATGATGTGCTTTTTCATTCATTACTCTGATCTTTGCTGCATTATTAATACTCTCTTAAATATTTGAAATATTTTCCCAATATGCTGATGACAGTACCCTACGTAAATCTCTCTTTCAAGTCCTGCATAGACAACTGTTGCAGAATAACTGATTTTAAAAGAATCAGAATGAGTGAAATCTGAGGGAAAGGGTTATAAATAATTAATATCATAAATACAGTAAATCTTGTCTAAGAGCTGAAATGAAAATTCCCTTGTTGGGCATGAATGTAGTGTTTAGCAAAGGCAAAGATGGTAACTACAAGACTAATTTGTTAACAGTTCTATAGTAACTTAAATGAGAAATCAGTTTACAAAAATCCACATATATTAGTCAACTGGTTTGTCTTGGTCCTAAAGTGACCCAGGATTTGCTGCATGTGTTATTGCTGATTTCTTCTTTGTCAAGTGCTATCATAGGTGCCAAATGCAGCCAATAATGATTTGTTCTAGTTTGTCAGTTTCTCACTGAAGCAGTCATTGATTATTATTTTCTTTTATTTTAGAACTGAACCTGTAATGTTAAGAGTGTGAACTGAGATGTTCATGTTACATAAATTTTACCTGGATCTTGGCAAGTCCCACTACATACTGGCAAGAAAATTCAACATTTTTCACTCTTTCCCAGACTTGAGTGAATTACACTAGTGCACTGCCACCATTTGCATTCACACGGGGCAAATAAAATTTAGATAATCTGATTGAATTGGAGCTGTCACATTGCAAAGATCAGAAAAATTGCCCATTACACCTTGGCAAAATTTGAGTAACCTCATCTTATGTGATTTGTTATTCAGAGGGAAGATTTTCACTTTTATAGTGTCTTTATAAAATCTGTGACATTTCTGTCTTGTCTTCTTAGGCATCTGTTTTTGTCTGTTTAAGATTCAGTACCTGTATGAGTGAAGTCTGCTGATAATCTTATAGCACTAAACTGTGAGAGGTAGAAGCTGTACTGAGAATTTTGCGCTGAAAAAACCCATGCATCTTCCTGCCTTTCCAAACATTCTCTGGCAATAACAACATTTCTTTCTGTTTGCAGAATTGTGAATGTCTTATGAAAGATATATCATATCAAATTCCACAGTGTCTGGATCTCCAGAGTAGGACCTGATGTCATCTTCCCCTTTCTCTCCTCACTAAGAGAGCTTGAGATTTCTCCCTATGATTTCTAGTCTGAACTCTACAAATCATGTGATCTGGTGCTTTGCTTGTACCTAGGAAGCTATCTTACCAACATTTAACGCTGCCCTTTTGAAGTTATATTTACTCTTTCTGATAAGAGAGAGAATGATACAATTACTTGCTGAGGTGTTTCCAGAGCAGTATCTAGGCTGGTAATTCTCAGAGTTGTGAAGCTGCAAGTAACCTTTTGAATAATTATTTTCCTCATTAATGCATCTTGATAGAAGACTTCTCTCCATGGTAAAATGCAAGAATTAATAATTATGTTGATGACGTTAAATTCATTGAAAGTTCATGGTTTCAAAAGGTCTGTAGCACTTCAAGGCCAGCACTTCAAATTAAGGAGAGAGAAATCCAAATTTGGATCAAATTAGGAAACTGCAAAAATAAACTAGATGATGTTATAACAATATAAGTTGTCATGTTATGGTGTTTAGTTGTCTAGTACAGCCCCATCATATTGATTCTATCTGTACAGTACTATTCTTCTAACATGACAAATACTGATATTCTCTGATTACAGCAACATCCATTTAACTGGCTTATGTATTGAGCAGAATAGAAACTATCAAAACTATTGTGTGGCTTTGTAGTAACAATATCTGTGCTATTATCATCCTCTCTTTTGCTATAATCACATTTACTAAACACACAATATTTCCCATAGCTAACCTTATCAGAGGATAGAGAAATGGTTATAATTTGCCATCTTTGATTCAAAGTGATATATAGGACATGACTTTTGTGCTAACTATTAAATTACTTTAATAGGTATTACTTCAGAGAAAAGCTGCTTATCTGGCAGAGTAAGAAACCATGAAAAGTATATGTTCTGTTTTAATGCCCTTCAACTTCATATTTTAAGTACTTCCATTAGGGAACTGTATTTTTCATTTGAAGTATTACTGAACCTCCACCCTTGTCATGATGAACATTCCTTCACTGGACAAGGTCAGATTTCTTGTACTGTGTGTCATGGACTGTGAAATATAATTAAAACCTGTCAGAGCTTCTAAAAACTAAGGGAAAAATCTTCTGGGTTTGGTTTTGGAGAGTGGAAGCAATTCATCATGCTGTGAAAACCAAAGCAGCCATGAAGAATGTCTGTAAGTCTTTAGATGACAAGCATATTTTTATTTCTATATTATGTATGCTTTTCTATTCTTGCTGTTTCAAAACTTGTTTGTTTTGTTTTTTTTTTTTTAAACAGTAAGCTATATAAAATTATGATCTTTATGAATGGATCCTTTCCAAATGCAAAGAGGTATTTCCAGTGTTTCTGCACTACTTCAGTAAAATATTTGAAAGACATTACAAATTTTTTTTAAATAGTGATCTGGCTTATCAACTCTTTTTTAGGATGTTTTTGCATTCTTATATGAATAAAATAATAGAATCACTCAAATTGTAAAAGATCTTTAAGATCATCAAGTCCAACCGTTACCCTAGCACTGCCATATCCACTACTAAATCATGTCCCTAAATGCCGCATCTACACATTCTTTACAATATCTCCAAGGATGGTGACTCCACTGCTTCCACGGGTAGCTTGTTCCAGTGCCTGACAACAATTCTGGTGAAGAAATTTTTCCTAATATCCAATCTAGACCTCCCTTGGCACAATTTGAGCTCTTTTTCTCTCATACTATCACTTGCTACTTCCTGTCAAGTAGTTTTAGAGAGCAATAAGGTCTTCCCTCAGACTCCTTTTCTCCAGACTAGAAAACCTCAGTTCTCTCTGCTTCTCATATGACTTGTGCTCTAGACCCTACACTAGCTTTGCTGCCCTTCTCTGGATGCACTCCAGCACCTCAATATATTTTGTGTAGTGAGGGGCCCAAAACTGAGCACAATACTTGAGATGCAGCCTCACCAGTGCCAAGTACAGGAAGATGATCACTTCCCTTCTCCTGCTGGCTACACTATTTCCAATACAAGCATATGGGCATGTTGATCTTCCAGAATGTATTAAAATTCATGTTTTTAAATGAAGAAGGAAGTTCCCGAGTTTTTAAGGCAACAAAGAAAAAGTCTGTATGTCTTTAGCAGTCTTCAATATCTCCTTATTATATTTTCTGGATGTGGAAAAATGGTAACTGAAATCAACTCAGAGCTAATTTAAAATGAAAAAAAAAGATCTAAAAACCACTGACAATGAAATGAAATTCTGTTCATCAAATGAGAGCAAGAATAACTCCTCAGTGCTAGCTTCATGCATAGTGACAACTCTGTGGCAATGAGGTCTGATACCTAAAGCAATTACTAGCAGTCAGTGGTGGTCTATTGTTCCAGAACACTCAATTCAGCATCTAGCGAAACCTCTTGAGTTTCAAGATTCTCATACGAGTTGGCTCTTTATATACAGAATTTATATGGTCCTACCCTTTTTTTCTTACCTGACACTGTCCTCCTTATTTTCTTTTTCTGGAAGTCTCAACATGTAGCTGAGTATGCACAGTAGTGTTTTGAACAGTTAAATAGATTCCGATAGAACAGTCATTTAAGTTGGCTTTATTGTGAATCCTTGGCAAGTCTGGGTTTTGCATCATACCATTATCTCTGCTGATCTGAAAGATACATAAGGTAGCTGGACTGCTATTGTGAATATTATTTCTTTTGGAGAGGACAGAAGAGTAAAAGGACATGGATCATCCACTCTTAAATCTGTTCAAACAGAAGCGAGAACTAAGTCCTGGATTTCTCCCAGTCCAAGGGCAAGAGACATAGTCATTGAAAAAGGTGATTCCCAAGCAACAACAGACTTAAAATTTCAATGTTACAGAGAGGGAAAATGCTTGACAAATGTAGGGTGGTTTGAACAGGACATGCAGGGAAGGCAGTAAGAGGATGGTGGTGCAAAACCAGTTAAGTATGTGTCTATTCCTTGGGTTACTTTACATCATCCTATTTGGTTTGCTAAAGGCAAAGAAACACAACAGTTATTTCAGAGAATGAGGTGGTATGAGAGAGACTGTTTCACACCTTACAAGCTGTTGGAGTGCTGACTACAGATCACAACCATTCCATGCCAGAAGAGTGACCATCTGGGTCTGTACCTCCAGATGAAAACCTGTGCTGGTTTTCTGCCTTATGCTTTCTTCTAATGCATGTCCTCAGTCCTGTATTTCATAGAACCATAGAATGTTGGCCTTCTTGGCCACAAGGCACATTGTTGGCTCATGGTCATCCTTCCATTCACCATGCCAATGGTGTCCTGGGGTGCATTAGAAGGGGTGTGCCTAGTAGGTCAAGAGAGTTTCTATTCCCCCTCTACTCTGCCCTGGTGAGGTCACATCTGGACTATTGTGTCCAGTTCCAGACCTCTCAGTTCCAGAAGGGCCAGGAACTGCTTGAAAGAGTTCAGCACAGAGTGACCATGATTAAGGGAGTAGAATATCTCCCTTATGAGGAAAGACTGAGGGAGCTGGGTCTCTGCAGCTTGGAGCCAGGAGAATGGAATTAAACTTTTGTCAGGGGTGACTAATAATGGGACAAGGGGCAATGGTTATAAACTGAAGCATGGGCGATTCTGTATAAATATTAGGAAGAATTTTTTCATTGTGAGGTGACAGGGCACAGGCAGAGGCTGCCCAGGGAGGTTGTGGGATCTCCTTCCTGAAGACATTCAAAGCCCACCTCGGTGCGTTCCTGTGTGACCTGCTGTAGGTGACCCTGCTCTGGCTGGGGGAGTTGGACTAGATGCTCTTTTGAGGTTTATTCCAACCCCTAACTTTCTATGATTCTATGATTCTGGTCCACCACCACACTCAAGTCCTTCTCCTCAAGGCCATCCACAATCCTTTCTCCTCCCATCCTGTATTTGTGCATCAGATTGCCTCGACCCAGGTGCAGAACCCTGCACTTGGCCTTGTTGAACTTCATGCAGTTTGCATGAGTCCACTTCTCAAGTGGACCTGTTAAGGTCCCTCTGGATGGTATCCATTCCCTCTATAGTGTTGACTTCACCATACAATTTGGTGTTGTCAGCAGACTTGCTGAGGGTGCACTCAATTCTACTTGAATTTCCTACAGAGATATTAAACAACTGTCAGACCCCACAAGGATGGTGCAGCTCTGTCATGTCTCACAGATGGATTAGTGAATGAGGCCTTCACCCAAGCACAACATCCATTTTATCAGGGTGGCTGTTTTGAGACATATATTCTTTTTGGGATTCTACAACACTGCTCTGAGTGCCGACCCTTGAGGAAAACCACTCATCACACATCTCCATGTGGACTCTGAGCCACTGATCACAATTCTCTAGTTGTGACCATCCAGCCAATGAGTGATCCATCCCTCAAATCTGAATCATTCCAGTTTAGAGATCAGAATGTCTTACAGGACAGCACTGGATGCTTAGCACACGTCCAGGTTTTTAACGAAACTAATGGACCCTCAGTCTTTCAGCACTGAGCAATGTCTTATAACAGGGAAATGTTTTCTTGTAATCCTCCAGATCTAATATTTTTTTTTCTACTCAGTTAAAAGATTATTGATCAACAGCATTTATTTACCAACAGGATAAGTTCAACCAGATTCCTGGAGCCTGGAGGTTTAGAAATAGCGTAATAATTCTCATTTCTAGGGTACTCAGTGTTGTCATGGATCAGTATAAATAACACCTTTCTTAATTTAGCCATTTTTTACCAGATAAACCTGACTGAAGTCTCTCAACAGTGAAAAGGTATTTCTCATAATGACCTGGATCTCATTTTTGTAGAAAGTAGAGGATAACGCTGACAGCAGAAATGCCAGATGTATAAGAAGCACCTTTCTTTTTTAAGATGAAGAAATGACAGAAAAACAGCATAGAGACCAACCACAGGAGAAGCTACACTGTACTGATATACCTGTGTCACTTCTAGACATCACTTCTAATGTTGACCCAGTGTTTTTTATAGACCACCACAGGGCAAAACAACATCTGTCTTGACTTTTCTTTGGAGCAATATAGATGTGCCATTTGCTTACCCCTCTACCAGGGATTTTAAAAAACATTTTGCTGAACAGGACAGTGATTTCATTTGTATTTGTTTAGTTATATTTATTTTCTAGGTTACTTGAAATTACAGAGGCTGCTTGTACCTATTGCAATTAAAGCAGTCTTGTTTGGTTTTTTGCCATGCATACAATTTCAATAAGGTTGCTTTGGACAATGAAACCTCCAAAAATGTCTTTAAATTAAGAAACTGTTTTTATTGGTGAAGTATTTTTATATTTTAGGTTGAAAGTTTTTGTTTTGAAATTACTTTGAAAAGTTGTAGTAAATCCAGCCTATTTCATGTATCTAAAGAGCATTTTCAGCATATAAATGTGCATTTGTTTGCATACCCCTTGCTATTACCACAGGATGTCTCTGTCCTTGCGTTCCCTTTAAATGTTTATTTTGTGTTCTGCAGTCACATCTGTAAGAGAGAAAATTCAATGGAACTTAAATTATTGTAAACCAGAAACAGTTTTCAAGTTTTAATGGTCTCTTAATCAGTTTTGGGCTATAAATTATGTATGTACTATATTACTCCCTGACATTGTTATATAACTATCTGGGAACCTTAAATATAAATTTTTCCTTAGATTTAAAAGCATAATGTTGTAGATTGGTTTTAGTCTGTATTTTTATAATGGGGATTTCTACATCTATTGTGCAACAATAACATTTTGTTTCAATAAACTGAAATAAAACACTCAGCAAAAGCAAACAGGAAATAAGATTAAAGGCATTAGAGACAAAAAAAGTGTCTAAAAAGAACAGACAAAGAGAAGAAAACTGCTGCAGTGCATGATCAAATTCTGAGGAGCACTTTGGAGAAAAAGTGTGACTGCATTTAGTTAACTCATAATTCTATCCAGTAACAAAATGTTCACATTAATGGCCACAATATCTATCTATTTTCTGTCTGTCTTCCCTCTCAAATCTGTTGTTTCATGACATACTCCCTCTCTGTTGGCTGTAATGAATACTCTAAAAGCAATGCTCCTTGTGGGACTGTGCTCGGAGGAACACAATGGTGAGCAAATCAGAAGGTACCGTAGACACCACCATTAACACTTAGAGAAACCAAACAGGATTGTATCCCTGCATGTTTCAGGATTATGTTCCTGGACATTACAGATTTATAATTCCATGATTTTAGTCTCATGGGACTTAAATTAACCATACTGTGTAAAAATTTGTGAAGTTTAAGAGTTCTTACTGAAAACTTTCTATAAATAGATTGAAAATGCTTTGTATACTATTTAAATATATAACCACTGGAGAAAAATGAAGCTAGGTGTCTGACTTTTCTTTTTTGACTGTTAGTGTTGTAGGAAAAAGCCTGACTTTTCTACTGCCTGCCTCTGTTAGGGAAACTACCCAAAGCAAAATGAAAGAAAAGTTGGAAATACTAAAACTTAAAGAGGAACTTCCCACTTCACCTCTTGCTCCTTTCCAAGTCCCAGGGTGAGAAATACTTCTCAACATCAGCCCTTCTAGATTGTTTTACAGAGTGGAAAGGATGAACTCAAATGCTGCAGCAATCAGGTTTTTTTGTATAATCAGTGAGGCCTCGAATATGTCAGGTGTGTCCAGACATTTTCAGAATATAACTTTTCCTCTCTGCTAATCAGGAATTCAGGAAAAAAAAAAATCAAAAATAAAAGTTACTTTCTTAGAATTTGAGACTCATAACTGTTTAAAACCTCAGCAAATACCACAGTATGTGTATACTCTAAATGTCAGCCATATTTTTCTGGGGAGATTGGATTTCTGCAGGAAAGAGTGAAGAATATCTATCACCTGTAGCCCAGTGACCCTTTCGTCTCGAGCTTAACAGCTGATATGTGTGACTTTTGATCAATGGCAGAATGGATTGATTTAGGAAGGATAACCTCTCTGAAGTGTGGAAAGGACTTTGGGATTCTAAAGCCTCCATCCTTTCACCTTTTTTATTTTCACTTCACTGCCTTATAAATGAAATTTGATCTCCAATATTTAAAATATTTTCTATGCATGTTTACTTGCTCCTAGGGGACTGAAAAATTTACTGTTATCTCTGTCTTGATAAGATAATGATTTCTCTTTAGTTTTCACCTTTTGTTCAGTAGGTAGTAGTTTTCTCTGCCTACAGTTTCTACAATCTTCTGGCTTGTCTTTAAAAAAGGCATCTCTGGTCAACTTGAGTTGCCAGCTCAGTATCAGCGTTGATTCTCCATCTTATCTTGCACGTAGTGCTTGTGAATATTCTCACTCATGTAATGATTATAGGTATTGCTCCCAAGTGATCCCCCTAAGAAATCTAATAAGGCAGGAAAAGAATGCATTTAAGCTGTAGTGCTCAGCAAGATATCTTCTAACCCCATAGCAGATCTTTGAAGATCCTCTATCTAAGCAACTAAGAGAGCAGGAGGGGGCTGAAGTTGAACAGAAGGGATCTGACCTACAGTTGGTTTTACTCCTGTCAGATTTTATTTTCAGCTCCTGCGAACAAGCAGAGCTTGGATACAATATATGCTACCTTTAACAGTGGAAGAGCTGTTTTAAGTTTCTTTTTACTGAACTGCTTGACCAACACCAGATTCCTGTAATGATTCTCTTGTGCTAGGAATGTGTTTTTTCTGCTTTATACTTCATTTTATAACTTTTAAAAGAAAATTCTGATATCAGGAAGTAAATTTAAATACATTTAAAAGCATACAAAGAGAACCATTAGTCTGTCAAGATTTCTTCTAGATGCAATTATTATACTTGCTTTGCAAAAAAGCCTCAGTCATACCTTGGCTGCATTTTTTCATTTGAACTGCATGTGTTTTATCTGCTACTAGTATTTTGGTTCATTTGCTGCTGCTAGATTCTGCCCATCCAGAGCAGTAGCAGAATGTTCCATGTAGCATCTGAACAGTCCCAGAAGAGTTTTGTCCATTTCTGTTCTTTTTTGTTTCCTAGCAGACATACCTGCAGCTTGCACATTTCCCCCTCATTTCCAGATCTTTGATCACTGCTTCTTACCAGTATAGAAACCTTCCCCTTCAAGTGCACACTTTGACTGTTCTTCCTCTTCACAGGGTGTAATAACTATAGGAGGATAAAATATTCCACACTGAAATTTTAATAAGCCTCTTTCTAGAGACAAAATCTTTGAGCTTTTCATGCTTTAAGATAAACAAGAACCACAAATTGAGACAGTGTTGTGAAAGTCTGTGTTGTTAAGTTTGTTACTAAGAAAGCCAAGGAGGAAGATGTATTTTGTCAGACCTGCATGTAACATCCTACAGAAAAGGTTATATGAAAATGTCTTGAAATAAAAAGCTATTTTTTAGCACATTCTTCCACTTTTTGGTGGATCCTAAATGTTAACATATTGAAAGCTAAAAGCTGCCAACACCAGCACATGGTTGATTTTGTAGATTGACAGTCTGTAAGACCTTGGGAAATTTGATCATCTAGTCTGAACAGCTATACTAAAGTAATTTTCTGAATTAGAATTTAAATATTAGGGGAAAAGATATGATCCTGAGTTAATATGACCAATCAGGGAGATTATTATGAATTGTAACCTAATTTTGTACTCTGTGATTTGACTTCAGCTTCCATCCACTTGATGATATTATGTTTATGGTGCTTATGCCATATAGAGATTATGTAAATTTTGTTAGATACTTATCAGCTTTTACCCATTCTTTGAGAAGTAAAGGAGATTAAAACTACGCAGTTTCTCATAAAGTGTGCTCTAAAACTTTACAATTTGTGGTGGATTCTTCAACTTCCCTCTGTTTTATTAAGTTCTGTTGACACCAAACTTGAATGTAATTATGAAGTGTTTGTGGTGGGTGATTGAAGTCCACAGAATTTCTCTGTTAATCCAGTCACAAAGAGCACTGATCCTCTTGACCTAGGAACTGAATAGCTTTTTACCTACCATGATTCCCAAGTCTTGCTTGGAGTTACAGCTTCCCAGGATGATGCCTTATATTGTAATCATACACTGTGCTCTCATATTACTTCATTTGCGTTAACATAAAACACAGGCTGTGGTCTCTGTGGCAGCAGAAAAACACCAATTTCATGCAATCCAAAATGTTTCATTCTTAAATAATGATGTTTTCTCCATGATGTTATAACCTGTGCTTGTGGGTTTTTTTCATCTATTTAATTTCTGTCATGACATTTTAGACCTTTCTCATTTCATAATTTGGAATTTTTGTGGTTATGTTAGGTTATGTTAGCTGGTTTACAAAGGTGTAATTAGGTTTCACTGACATTTGTTTTGGTGTATTGAGGCACAGACAGTCACTCTTTCAACTTGAGATAAAAGTTTATTAAATTGAGGATTCTCTTTATACTCTAGCCTTTCCACATGGTCCTCCCTAAGGTCCTTCCCCAAAAATCTCTGTGTTTTTTCCACTGTTGTTCAATAATTTTTCACCTTTCTTAAGCAAGTGGCCTCATTTGCACATTCATTTCTTATCATTCACATCATCTTCACCACTTCCCACACTTTGTGATGGGTTGACCTTGGCTGGCTGCCTGAAGCTCACCAAACTACTCTATCACTCCCTCTTCATCAACAATACAGGGGAGAAAAATATGATTAAAAACTCATGGGTTGAGATAAGGACAGGGAAGACTCTTATAATTTACTGTCACAGGCAAAATGGACTTGACTTGAGGGAATCAACTTATTTTATTGCCAGTAAATGTCAGAATAGGATAATGAGAAATAAGGACAAATCTAAAAAAAACTTTCCTGCACCCCTCTTTTATTCCCAGGCCCAGCTTCACTCCCAATCCTTTTGCCTTCTCCCCATGGCAGCACAGGAGGATAGGGGCTTGGGGTTGGTTTCCATTCATCAAGCATTGTCTCTGCTGCTTCTTCCCCCCCACACTCTTGCCCTGCTCAGAGGTGGAGTCCTGCCCATGGGAAAAAGTCCTCCTCATACTTACCCAACATGAGTCCTTCCCAGGGGCTTATAAAGCTTCACAATGGGGTCCTTTCCATTGGGTGCAACCCTTCAGGAACAGACTGTTTCTATGTGGGTCTCCCATGGGATACCAAGTGCAGCCAACAAACCTGCTCCAGTGTGGGATCCTCTCTCCATGGGTCCAGAGGTCCTGCCAGAGACCTGCTCCCTTGTGGGGTCAGAGCATCCTTTAGGCACATCCACTCTCTCTGGAGTGAGGTCCTCCCTGGGCTGCAGGTGGGTATATCTTCCACCTTAATGGACTACAGGGGGACATCCTTCTTCACCATGGTCCTTTTAAGGGGGTACAGGAGAATCTCTGCTCTGGTGCATTGAACACCTCCTGACCCTCCTTCTTCACTGACATCAGTGTCTGAAGAGGTTTCTCACAATGTCTCTCCCAGAAGCTGTTGCATAGTTTTTTACCCTTTCTTAAATATGTTATTATAGAGATGAACATTACAGATGGGATCAGTTTTTGTCAGTGACAACAGCTTTTGGCATTTTCCCTACTATGGGAAAAAAGGAGATAATGTCAGATTTTTTATTTTCCCTCCTTTCTTCTCTCTTAGTTTCAGAACTGCTTAGATGTCCATGTTTCCAAGCCATTTTACTGTTGTTTATGCATCTTCAGTCACAGATGCTTTGAATTACCATATTATCGTTTTTACAGCACTCCGTTTTCCATATTCTTTCATCTGAAGTCTCTGAAGGGTGCTCAAAACTCTAGGATCAATTTGTACCAAGATCACAAAAACTATTATAATAGGGATAACAGATAATGAGATACTAAATATTTGCATTCATTGCACTAGTAGACCAGTTTGTTTCTTTGGTTTCCTGTTAGCAGTACACTGTGAATTCTTTTAATCATTTGTTGATTTCACTCTTGAAAGGCACATATTCTAGGTACATATTTATCAGCAGCCTAGTTTTTTGAACATTCTTTCAGGAAATATTTAGTTGTTATATTTAATATAAAAAACCAAAGTAGAATATCATCTTTAGCTGTTGTCTATTTCTTGCCTTTGAAGGAATTTGCTTCTGTTAGACTTTAATGGTTACATGATTTTTGTTGTATAACTCCTGTTGTATGATTACAGAGGAAAAGTTGAGAAATAGACATTCTACACAAATATACTAACAAAAATAATAAACCATTCCAAGAAATGTTTGTGGGTTTCTTCTTACTGATGTTTAAACATTGGCCTTAGAAGAACTGTAAATCAGAAAATAACATTGATTCGTACTTTTGTAAAACAGTTCTGAGCTTAGTTTTCATGGCACAGACAGTCCCTTTTACTAATTTAATTAATTTTTGGTTGTATATGCAATAGTGTGCAATGCTTTCCCACTTTACTTTAGTGTAAGTTTGATTGTACAGGCTACGACTCCATGCTTATTGATACCAGGTCTGTGTAGGTCATTAACTGCTCTGTTAGGTTTATATCAACTATAAGCCTATGGTAGCATTCCTGTAAGTTCTGCAAAAATGCAAGTAGCATCATGATGCTTATGGAGGAATATGCAACATGTGCTGGAAGAAAGTACTTGTCAAACAACTGTTTTGTCAAAATTCTTTTAAAATGTTTTCAACAAACTTGGGTAGAGTGAGAGCATATTGATTGAGTGTTTAATTCGGGCTACCTGTTAAAACATATCAACATGATCACAAGTCATCATCTGCTTTCCTTCTTAGGCATGTTCATAGCTTATAGAAAATCAAGCTGACATGTCTATGGCTGTTTTTTCCATATTGTTATCAACCAAACGCTTAAGTTTGTTGGGGCTTTTTAACAAGTTTTCTTCTTTTTTAAAGAAGGAGCACTGAGCAAGTGGAGGGTATTTGTGTCATGTCACTGTACTTTTCTAGAACAGTTTATGCTTTGTTAGGGGAGCAAATTGATTGGAGTTAATAGAAGGGTGTAGGAGTTCCTAGTGAGGGAAAGAAACAAGCCAAAGGGGAAAAAAAAGTGCAAGGAGACAGTTTGGGGCATATATGAGTGGTAAATTCATGTTGAAAAGGCAGGCTAACAAAAAAATACAGTGCTGAGAAATGGAGAGGGTTGAGTGCAGAATTGGACAGAACAGACTAGAAATAAACTGCAAAGACCAAGTGCCACAAGGTAAATTTGCTGCAATTTCCAGTGTTCAGTCCAAGCTGTTGAGTCCTTCGATGTCCATGCTCTTTTTCCTGTTAGAACTACTGGGCACAAAAAGACAGTGTGGGGAGGGAAATGGTGCACATAATAGCCCCCCTCTTTTTGCTGAGATACTCATAAGATACGCTGAAGTTTGGAGAAGAAGAAAGATGGAGATTTAGTACATGAACATCTTTGCTTACTTGACAGTTATTTCTTGTATCATGATATTGTGCATCTTGCAGAAATTTTGAAGTTTTCTAATCACACCATGCTATCCGTTGCATTCTGCCTGTGTAAGGAAGCCTTACTTAAATCTTGAATTGCTGTGAACAGCTGAAAGTTTGAAATATATTTCTCATGCACAGGTTTGAAATTGCAAATAATATTTCAAATTCCTTAAAGATTCCTTAAAGATAACATTTCAGAATTATAGTGTTGTTGTCTTTGACACAAAAATGCGTTTCTTTGAATTTCACTTTGCTTGGGTTAAGTCATACTGTTTCCTTAAATAGGATAATTTCATGCTTTGGATTTGTGAAAATGTGAAAAAGTGAGAACTTGCATCATGTTATTTCTGGTTTGTTGATTTCAGTCAGAATCAACCAGCACTCTGCTCTCTGGAGAAACTCCTTTCTACATTGGCACTTTCTTCTGTGTTTTTCACACCATTACTCCTGGCTCATCAACATCAAAGAATTAGAGAAGTGCTGGACACTAAAAAAAGTCACATTTGGGCTCTAAAAATAGCTGTTACTTTATGTGACTTGACCTTCACTTTGTTCCAGAGAGGGTCTTGAAAGACAGGAGGAGAGGAGGCTTTTTAAAACATGATTTTCCCCATAGCCTAGATTTGGTGAAATAGTTTCTTGGCTAAGAGGGACTGGTGATATACTCAGGTATTACATGTAATCCCAATTTGTTTGAAAAAATAAATGCAGATGAGTGCTTCTAAACACATAAGAATCAAAAGCAAGGAAATAGGTATTTATTTCACATAGTTCCATGTCCAACCCAACGAGTATTAACAGAACTCTTTTCTCACTTTCCTCAGAGTTAATCCGCCTGTCTTTTCTGGCATGTCTTGTGCCTGGTTCTATTCTTTTTGCATCTCTTTTATTTTCTCTACACATGTGCACAAATGTGAAAACTGCAATCAGGTCAGTCCTCCCACTTCAATATTTAACATCAACTCACACAGTTCAGATTCCTGAGGGACTTTCACCATAGCATGCAGTTTCTGTGATGTCTTTTATTGTTTCATTATGTCTAATCTAAGGGACATTTCACTGTTCTCACTGGCTTCAGATGAAAGGTGTTACTGTTTACCAGCTTCACACTGGTTTCTCCAAAGCTGTAACACCATTATTATTTTCAACATATTACAAAACCGATGATTGAGGATTGAACTGTCAGTGTGAATTATTCAGATGTTGTGTGAAGAACAAAGTAAGGCAGTATATATGTGAGGTTTTAAAAAATGGAAGAGGAATTATTGGAAAAAGCACTTCTGTAGTAATTTTGGCTTTCCCAAGTGTCAGAGCAGTAAACTGAGGAGAAAACATTATTTTGTTAATAGGAAGATTGTGAAGGTTTAGTTGCTAATCCAAGAGTAAAATCTGATGGATTAGAATGAATTTTCTGCATAAGAATGAAATTTAAACCACAGAAAGAAATTTATCTCTCAGATGAACTCAACTACCACATTCTTTCATTGAAATTTCCTGTTAAATTTCCACATATGCACTTAAAATTACTGTTGCTACATGACAGTTCTGCACAAGTTGAATTCTAATTATAGTATATGGTTCTTCTACATGTAATGTAGACAATTTTATGTATGTTAACTCAGGTTCTCTGAATAACACCCAGTATTTTATGTATTGACCGAGCAATCAAACAGCAATCATAGCAGTGTATGTGAGAAATAATTTTTACTTGCCCTGGAAGAGTTTGTTTAAAGTCTAATTCTCATTTTTTTCCTCTAGTAGAAGCTTACCTTAGTAACTACTTGCATGATGAAAATATTTCTGAAACAAAATGGGTAACTGTAGCTTATTTTATACTGTCCTTGGATAATACACCTGTTACAAACTGTGCTGTGCTTAAGTAGACTGCTTGGTAGCCACAACAATTTATCCTCATTAATAGAAAAATACAACCAGGATAACCCTACAAACACTAATTATATTTAAAAGTCCAGAGGATGTGTTATGAAGAGCAGAAAGTTTTGTGGGAATAATTCTTTTTAAACCTTGAAAATAATGTGGAATTGCATATCTTTGATGTTACTGATATTTTTAACTTCTTTTGCTCTAATAAGGATCCTACTAAGACAATAACTAACCTAATGAAATTACTTTTTAAATTCCCTAACATGTCAAGTTGACATTAATTTTCATTACTGTCTAAGAATTTAAATAAGTCAACATAATGTGCTGCTTTAATCTGCTGATAATCTGTTCTCTTTTATATTTGCTCTGGTTCTCATTAATAGGAAAACATTTTACAAATCTGTCTTGTTACTATTTTATTCCTATTTTCTTAATCAGAAATGGAAATAAGTCTGATTTTACAATGCAAATTACACCTTTTATGCTATATGCACAGAGTATGGGAAACAACTCTCAATAGGCTGGTATAAAAAAATGTAATTGTGAAGGCAGAATGAGTAATGGAGAAATTTCTTCTGCTCTTATATTCTTGTCACCAATAATGAGCAGATGGGTTGGAGAAAAACCGTCTGAGTCATGCTGGAAGTGAAGGCTTCTTGTGACTTAGGCTTTCTGAAGCCCGTAGCAGACTCAATCTCTCATACAGCACATTGAGGTCATGGTAAGCTGTAGCTTGGAGAAAATCTGAGCATGTAAATACATGTAAAAGAGGGCTGAGAGCTGTTTCATGGGAATAAGCAAGGTGAACCACAGGGAAAACACCAGTGATTCCATATGCATGATGCTTGGATTACCTTGCTCAGATCTGAGGCTAGTAAATCAAATTGTCAAGGCATAGGGAGACACTAAATTTGGTGCTTGAAAAAGCTTGGTTTTGAATTGGCAAATCTCCAATTGCCTTGACTAGTATTTCAGAGCATGATTCTGTATGTTTTGCCATACTTACATGCAATGGGTCACGTGGTTTTTGTAGAAGGTAAATTTTCATCTCCAAGAGTGTTCCACAACCTGGCTGTAAGATGAAGCTGCAGCTGGAGTGCTCTGCTAGTTATATGATAATGCCTTGACTTCTGAGACACTCTCTCACACAAGTAAAATCAACTCTGACTCCTGGAATAGGTTTCTTTTGTAAGACAAGGATCTGAGTTTATGTATTTTGGCATGTAATTAGTCCACTCTTCAGGGAACCTACCTGGAGTACTGTGTCCAGTTTTGGGGCCCCCAAACTGAAAAGGAGATTGTCGCGATCCGACCTATTATTTTAATATTTTGTTTGAGGAAAACCAGCCACTGCTTCAGAGACGCGCAGAATTACAAAAGAAAATAATAATACTTAGTGATTTTAACAAGTTATAGGGATTTATTTTCAGGGAACAAGAGAACAAGTAAAGAGAGGAGATTGGGTTACCGAGTCCGGGCCGCGGCGGAGCTGTTCTCGGCTTTGCCTTCAGGGCTGGTTGCTCGTTGGCTTCCTGGCTGCTTCTGGAGTTAGCTGCTCTGGTGGCTTGTCCGTCGCTTGCTGGCTCGCCGAATGCTTGCCCTCCGCTTGGTTCTTTTTTGTTGGGTTTTTACAATAAAACGGGGAGAGGAAGGAGGGGGTCTTCGTTTGCATAAATTGAAGAAATTCACGGGTTTCCCGGAACCGACTTTTCCTTATCTATTTGTTAATTTCCCTATTGTTTTCGGTAGGCGCCGGGGAGGTGGTCTGACCAGTTTTAGGCCTCAATAGGTGCTAACGAGGCATTCTTACAGGATTGGTGAAAGAATTTGCTCGAGAAACATTTGAAATTTTGAAAAGGTTCACATCAGAGATAAAGCTGTTGGAACGAGTGCATAGAGATGATCAGAAAATTAGAGCACTTCTCATGAAATTCGTCTAGGAAAATTGTGGTTCTTCAGCCTGGAGCAGAGATGGCTCCAGGTACACCATTTAACATCCCTGCAGTACCTGAAGAGGCTACAGGAAGGCTAGAGAGGCACTTTTTAAAACTCAAACTCACTTTCCTTTCCTGACAGGGTAAACCACATAGTTAACCGATGGAAGCCAGTGAATGTAATACTTCTGGATTTCAGGAAGGCTTTTCATACTGCTTCTCATTGTACCCTTGTGGACAAAATGCTACAACCTTGCTACACGATGGGTGAGCAACCGGCTCACAGGTCAAGCACAAAGAGTGACAGTGAATGGGGTAACTTCAGGCTGGCGAGTAGTCACTAGAGGCATCCCACAGGGCTCCATCACTGTCTCAGTCTTCTTCACCATTTTCATCAACGACTTAGATGCAGGACTAGAAAGAATTTTAAGAAATATTGCAGATGACAAAAAAAACTGGGGGGGGGGAGCGGTCAGCTCCCTGAGGGGCAGGCAAGGCCTGTAGAGAGACTTGGAAAAGTTACAGGGATAGGAAATCAACAACTAAATGAAGTTTATGAAGGCCAAGTGCTGAATTCTGCACCTAGGATGTGGCAAGTACAGACTGGGGAATGAGTGGCTGGAGAGCAGCATAGCAGAGACCTGGGAGTCCTGGTTGGTGGCAAATTGAACATGTCCTGGTAGCCAGGAGGGACAACCGTGTCCTGGGGTGCATCAAGCACAGCATCACCAGCCAGTCAGGGGCGGGGATTGTCCCACTCTACTCTGCACTGGTACAGCCTCACCTTGGGTACTGTGTGCAGTTTTGGGCACTGCAGTAGAGGATGGGGAAGGGTCTGGAAGGGGTGACTTATGAGGAGTGGCTGAGGTCACTTGGGTTGTTCAGTTTGGAGAACAGGAGCCTGAGGGGAGACCTCAGTGCAGTCCATGGCTTCCACAGGAGAGGAAGAGATGGGACTGCAACTGATTTCTTCACTCTTGTGACCAAAGACAGGACTCAGGGCAATGGCAGAAGGCTGAATCAGGGGAGGTTCATCCAGAGGGCACTTGAACAGTGCACCAAGCTTTCCAAGGAAGTGGTCACAGCACCAAGCTTCCTGAGTTCAATCATAATTCTGTGATCTTCAAATATTAAAGAGATTGTTTAGTTCTTGGAACACTAGTAGGGTGCTAGACACTTGCAGGCAACCATATTGGACCATCAATTTCCATATCCTTTCTTATCATGTTTTCTTTTCAAAGACGGGACTTTACAAGCAAAGCCCTGATCAATGAGCCCACCAATGCAGCCGCACACAAAACGCCTAAATCCAGAGACCTAAGGAAGCAGAATTGAAAAGTAAATTTCCAAAACTTAGAACAAAGTATCAAAAATGTAATCATTTACTTTTTAAAATAAAGACCTTTCCATGGAGGTTTGTTGGTTTTTTGGTTTTTTGGTTTTTTTTTTCTAAGTAGGTAACTTGTTTCTAAAACACTTAAGTCTCTCAAAGAAAAAAATACACATTCCACCTTCTGGCATAAAAAAATAACCCTCACACACTTTCTTCTCCTTTTACAATGTACTTCAGCCTCTTCAGCGAGTGAAAGACAACATAAAAGTACATCTCAATTCGTGCAGTTCATCAAGGTCTGGCTTTAGAGGCCATTACAAGAAATGTGATAGAAAGTTAAGGTAATTTTCTAGAACTTAGTTATCTTTTTGCAAAATATGATCAAACATGTACCACTGATACACAAATGTTTAATTTCACAGGCTGAAGATCTTAGACTGAATTGCTCTGAATTGCTTTTGATGCAAGAAGGACTGAGTAAATATACAGCATTGACTTTTATTGGTTGGTTACTGATGGTGAACAATCTTTAGACCATGATCAACATTTTATTTGCCTCAGTTACACTAAAAGCTTAAATCTACATCAGCAATTGGATGCAAGAGCTGCTCTGATTTTGTAAGTGTCAGTAACTTACAAATTCATTATGGAAAGAGATATAAAATGGCTAAAATTATGTAGATGATACATCAAAGAACCAAGGAAACTTCACAGCTATTCATGCTGTCTTCCTGTCATGCAAACTTCTCTTTGCAGCAACTTCCCATTACAGAAATATAAGAGTGAAAGATGAAAAACTCCCTTCTGGAAAAGGACGAATAGACAAAGCAATGATCACTAAAACTAGAAAAGGTCAGCGATGCTGAAGGAATGAGATGGTATCAGTAAGGTGACCAGCCATAAATCAACGGCAGGTGCTGCAGCTGGATTAAAAGCCTGTCTCTCCATGTAATCTGTCAACAACCAGACAGCCAAAGCTGGCAGCTGTGGCATGAGGGAGTCTCATAAATGTGCCAGTTCCATATCAAAGTACAAAGTCTTACCCATCAGGCAAAATTTAAGAGAAGTATTTGCTACTGTGAAGGTCCTGTTTAGCATTTCCTCCTCTAATCTTCTACAATCTGGTGCCTGAATGTAGCTCTGATTGTGAAGATTTCTAGACTTCATATTTTTAGTGTTCATTATAATGAGACAAATTTGCCATTGTGTAAGAAAGGTAATGAGGAAACCAGCTGGGTTCACTCAGTCAGATAACCTGTTCTGGAAGGTGACAGACAACTATATGCAGTGATTAGAAAATCATGAACAGTGTTTGTCAGTTTCACAGAACACAATGGTCAGCACTCAGGACAATTTAATGACTGTTATCTAGTTCTTATTCACCAGCATTTTAATTAAATTCTGCAGAAAACATAGGCCTTTAGAGAAATTACAGTAAATGTGCGTATAGTCTCTGGAGGGAAAAAAAAGGAATTAATAGCACTGAGCTTTTACACGTGGCATTGGCTGTCAGTGCATACCAGCCTCACAGCATAAGCGTGAAAGTGGATAACAAAGCTCATATACGGTCCAAGGTATGAGGTCCTCTGTCCTCATTTCTCCCACTTATTTGTGTCACATGTAAGCAGCAGGCTGCAAGGTAAAAAGATGATGAACTTACTTTATGAACTACTAGTTCTCGGCTTCCAAAATAATAAGACTTAATTGGAGCTGCTTCATGCTGTTCTTGCAGTCTGAGAAGAACTGACTCCAGGACGCAGGCACTACTAAGGTTCTTGTTCTCAGTCTGGAAAACAAATCATCTCTCAAGGTTAAAAAGGTACTCTGGGCAAGTAAACAATAATACATTACTGCATAAGATACGAAAAGTTCATTATCGGCCTCCACTAATGTTACAGAGACAGAAGGAAAGCATCTCTTATAATGTCATCTTATCGGTAGCTTTTCCTTCTTCTGTACATATATAAGAAAAGAAAATCAATTCAGCATTTGAAACTGTCAAAATGGCTGTAGCAGAAGCAGAGATATCTGACTTGCTGATAAAACCCATTTGTTATTGTCATACAAAGGAGGACGGATAAATAATTGCCTCTCAAAGGTCCATGGAGTACCTTGCAGAGCTTCACACCTGGCAGCCAACCTCAGCAGGTGCTAGCAACATGCTGCAATCAGTGACGAACCATAAAAGCTCCTCATAAAAACGGCCATTTCCTGTATGAAGGAGCACACAGGAGTGTGTGGTGAGGGAGCTTTTAGTCTGTCAGTATGCTAGGGCTAGGGGCAATGGAGTGAAACTAGAAGAGGGTAGATTTGAATCAGATGTTAGGAAGAAGTTCTGCACCATCAGGGTGGTGAGATGGTGAACCAGGTTGCCCAGAGAGGTGGTGGAAGCCCCATCCCTGGAAGTTCTTAAGGCCAGGCTGGACAGGAGTCTGAGCAACCTGATCAGTGGGAGGTGTCCCTGCCCATGGCAGCGGGGCTGGAACTGGATGATCTTGAAAGTCCCTCTCAACCCTGAAAATTCTGTGATTCTACATCCATGGTCAAAGCAGTCTTCAGTCTTGCAGAAGTCAATGACTATAGGTAGGAGATCAGAAAGCTGCTTGCATGAAGAAGAATTCAAACCCAAATACAGTTCTTTGGTGTCTGGCTTCTGGGTTAGTGCATCTAATCTGAATGGCATCAATTGAGATCCACGTGCATTCCCTTAAGACCTAAGTAAATTCCCTTAACTAATTCAGAGAAAAGTAGAAATTAGAAAAGAAAAGCAACACTTAGGACAGATGAAATGTGATTAGAGACTCAGCAAAATTACAGGAAAAGTGCTTTAGGAAATAAAAAAAAAAAGGAAAAAAGAAAAAAGAAGAAGAAATAGAATCTCTTCCTCTGTAAATCCACCACGCATTAAAGCTCCCTTTCAGTTGTGCAAATGAGTTACTGGAGAAAAGAATAACTATAACACTACAGAGAAGAACTGATAATTAAAGACAAATTGCCAGCATATAAATTGTACAATTGCATACAAATTAACTTGAGTTTGGATTAAACAAAAAAAAAATTAGAAAAGATACAGGTTTTGCATAAATATGATAATAGGAAAAAAAATCTTACAGGAATTAAAATTTTAAGAATAGTAACAAATTCAAGATGCAGCAAAGAATTTTAATTAAACTTATGTAAAGAAGTTAATTTCTCTTATCAGACAGGAATGCAATTTTAAAGAGTAAATACAGAAAGTGATAAGATGCAAAATATATTCCTTTCTTTACTTTCTTTTTTTTTTTTTTTTTTTTTTTCTTTCCTGCAAGGCACTGAATTGCATCCTGGGCTTCTGTAAATAAAAGTCAGTTTTACAATAATGAAAGCTGAGCACTTAGGAAACATTGATATCACAGCTCTGAATGCTTTAAAGGTTAGAGAGCATTACACTTGATGTGGTTTCAAAACCAGTCAACATAAAATCAAAAGTACTAAATGCCACAAGAGCTATGTGGACATTAGTAGGTATTTCATTACGTTATGTGTGGGAGATCTCTGTGAGATCTCCTAGGACTAGCAAGAAGACACCACTTGCCTTTACTTTTATGCTTTCAACTTTACTGTTCCGAGTAATGAGGCATATCATTGTCATTTTTATTTGTTAGCTAGATGGGAAGAATTTAACAAATAGTCATTTCTGCATTTGGTAACAGAAACGCAGTTTCCTAAGTCAAAGAACCCAAGCCCTATTTGAGGCAGACTAAAATGAAAAATAGTATTTTAGAATGCCACAAGCAAATGGAGACATAATGTTGGCTTAAAGCAAGAATATCTTAACACTACTTTACCCAGGCTGAAATCATGAATTGCTGGAGCAACAAAATTTGTCCAGACTTGATTATACTGAAGGCATGGCTAGGCAAAGTTTAGAAACACAGCTATCTATAGGCACTACAATATTGTTAAATATTTCAGAAATCTGAGCAAGCAAATAAGTGTCTGGATGCTGTTATATTTTTCTGTATCTGAAGGATTAAAAGACCTGTATGACACAGTTATTAAGTTAACACAGATCTCACAAAGTCAGAAAAACTTTTTTGCTGTGTTCGCAGAAGCTTCGGGGGTTTAAAACCACTTTGGTTTCTACCCACCCCTGGGATATCACCTGGGATGATACGAGCTACTTTTTTGCTTTTGTGTTACTTTATGAATACTGATGGAGCTGGCTCAATTTTATTAATCATGAGCTGACAACATCCTTCCAGTCTTCACCCTGTACTTGAGCATTTTTCAGGATATAGCACTTTTCTGGTCTAACAGCAACAAAGATGTGGTTAGCTGCAATCGAGGCTACACTGCTGAGAACTGCTGAAAACTGCTTCACAAATCAAAGTCAAAGAAACTCACCTGTTTTAAGCAAGTCTCAGCAGACACAACAGCCCACTTGCTAGACACAAGAAAATGTTACCTAAAAACTGGCTTCAGGATAATGCAGAGATTTAAGTGTGTTTGTTAGTTACAGCTAATTAGCAGTGCTGTTCCAAAGGCAATTTGAAGTTAATGGAAAGTCACAGAGACATGCACAGCCAAAATGTTCATCTGCCCCATGAAGAGCAAAATGTTCTCAGTTCAGCTTGGACTATCTCGAAATGACAGAAACAAGGGGTAAACATTAGAGTACCACATGGCTTTCCCTGCAGCAGGGAATAGAAGAGAGGGGAAAAAAAAAAACTCGATGTAAAAATTACTACTAAACTATAATGAGAGATTAACCGGGCTTTATACCTCAAAAGCCAAGATTGTTTTGTTGTTTGGCATTGGGTTTCTATTGTTTGTTTGGGTTTTTTTGTTTGTTTGTTTTTGTTTTCTGGACTTGTTTTTCTTTGGGAATGATAAAATTGAGATCTCCAAGGAAACAGCCTTTTAAAGAATTTCCAAATCAGAGTGAACAAAAAAAATTACTGGGAAAAGAACTGGGTTCTCAGTATTTTATTTTGCAAAGAGCAAACTATCTCTTTCTAAATTAAATTTTGAGTTGAAGAAAAGGTGAAGAGCACAAACATGCCATGAAAAGATATAGTGATCAGTACTGCCTACTGTACAGAATTCAGATGTGAATTCTCTCTTAATATAATAATCTTCTGTCATTAAACCAAAGAAGAACAGTGAATTCATTTACTTCAGAACATTAACAGTAAAGAATTTGGTAAACTTGTATAGGCTGCCTTGAAGACACCAATGAAGAAACCCAGCTTAGCTTCTGACACAAAAGGAAGAGTATGGATGAATAGAAGGCTGATACTGTGAGGACACAAACTAAGGTAGTGAATGACCTCTAGAGAATGTGGGCTGCATCACGCTGTAGTCTTGCTGAAGTCAAAGAGGGCATCCACTAGGGATCAGACCAATGAACTAGGAAAACTTATCTGATCAATAGGTGGCTAAGGGATTGGTGCCACTGGTGGAACTTTGGGTTTTTCGACCACGGAACAACTTCCATGCTACCTAGTGTCCTCAAATCAGATGGGCTTCATCTAACTAACAAGGGGAAAAGGACTCTAGCTTATAAGTTGGAGAGGCTGATAAGGAGGGCTTTAAACTAGGTTTGAAGGGGGATGGGGTTGAAACTGGGCTCTCCAGAAAGGAGCCTAAGGGTGGTCTACCCAAGCTAAGAGACAAACCAGCAGCCCAGCTGAAGTGCATGTACACCAATGCACGCAGCATGGGCAACAAACAAGAGGAACTGGAAGCCATCGTGCAGCAGGAAAGCTATGATGTAGTCGCTATCATGGAAACGTGGTGGGATGACTCCCATGACTGGAGTGCTGCCATGGGTGGCTACAGGCTCTTCAGAAGGGACAGGCAGGGTAGGAGAGGCGGAGGGGTAGCTCTATATGTTAGAGAGTCTCTTGACACTGTAGAAGTTGAGGTCAGCAATAATAAGGTGGAGTGCCTGTGGATTAGAATCAGAGGAAAGGCCAACAAGGCTGATATCGTGATGGGAGTCTGTTACAGACCACCCAATCAGGATGATGAGGATGATGAATTATTCTACAGGCAGCTGGCAGATGTCTCAAAATCGTCATCCCTTGTTCTCGTGGGTGACTTTAACCTGCCAGACATCAGCTGGGAACTCCACACCACAGAGAGGAAGCAGTCTAGGAGATTCCTAGAGTGTATAGAGGATAATTTCCTGTTCCAACTAGCAAATGAGCCCACCAGGGATGGAGCCCTGCTTGACCTTCTTTTCACAAACAGAGAGGGGCTGGTGGGAGATGTGGTGGTCGGTGGACACCTGGGACTTAGCGATCATGAAATAATAAAGTTTTCAATATTCAGGGTTACAGGGAGGGCTGTCAATAAAACCTTGATGTTGGACTTCCGGAGGGCAGATTTTGGCCTATTCAGAAGACTTGTTCAGAGCATACCCTGGGGAACAGCCCTTGAGAACAGAGTGGTTCAGGAGGGATGGTCGTACTTCAAGGAGCAAGTTTTGAAAGCACAGGAGCAGGCTGTCCCAGTGTGCTGAAAGGCGAGCCGGCAGGTAGACAACCAGTCTGGCTGAATTGGGAGACTCTGAAAGAAATTAGGGTTAAGAAGAGGGCCTACCAATTATGGAAAAGAGGGCTAACTACTCAGGAGGAATTTAGGAATATAGTTAAGTCATGTAGAAAGAAAATCAGAGAGACAAAGGCACAATGTGAACAGAATCTTGCAGCCTCTGTGAAGGATAACAAAAAGTCCTTCTACAGATACATCAGCAGCAAAAGAAGGGGCAAGGAAAACATCCATCCTTTACTGGACACGGGTGGGAATATAGTTGTCAAAGATGAAGAAAAGGCTGAGGTATTTAACATCTTCTTTACCTCAGTTTTCAACAGAAAGACAGGTTTCCCTGAGGACAGATGGCTTCTGGAGCTTATAGAAGGTGACAATAATCTAAACAGTCCCCCTGTAATCCTGAAGGACACAGTCAGTGACCTACTGAGATGCTTGGATCCCCACAAGTCTATGGGACCGGATGGGATCCACCCAAGGGTGATGAGGGAGCTGGCAGAAGAGCTCGCCAAGCCTCTCTCTATCATCTACCTACAGTTCTGGCTCACTGGGGACATCCCAAATGATTGGAAATTGGCAAATGTCACGCCAATCCACAAAAAGGGCCGGAAAGAGGACCCAGGAAACTACAGGCCCATCAGCCTGACCTCAGTGCCTGGCAGGGTCATGGAACAGATCATCCTCAGTGCAATCACACAGCACCTGCAGGATGGGCAAGGGATTAGACCCAGCCAGCACGGGTTTAGAAAGGGCAGGTCCTGCCTGACCAACCTGAGCTCCTTTTATGATCAGGTGACCCGTCTGGTGGATGAGGGGAAGGCTGTGGATGTGGTCTACCTGGACTTCAGCAAAGCGTTTGACACCGTCTCCCACAGCATCCTCCTGAAAAGGCTGGCAGCCCGCAGCTTGGACAGGAGCACCCTGTGCTGGGTTACGAACTGGCTGGAGGGCCGGGCCCAGAGAGTGGTACTGAATGGTGCTGCATCCAGTTAGCAGCCACTCACCAGTGGTGTCCCCCAGGGATCAGTGTTGGGCCCAGTTCTGTTCAGTATCTTTATTGATGATTTAGATGAGAGGATTGAGTCCATCATCAGCAAATTTGGACATGACACTAAGCTGGGGGGGGACCGTGGATCAGCTGGAAGGCAGGAGGGCTCTGCAGAGGGACCTGGACAGACTGGAGAGTTGGGCTGATTCCAACGGGATGAGGTTCAACACAGCCAAGTGCCGGGTCCTGCACTTTGGCCACAACAACCCCATGCAGTGCTACAGGCTGGGGACAGAGTGGCTGGAGAGCAGCCAGGCAGAAAGGGACCTGGGAATCTGGATTGACAGGAAGCTGAACATGAGCCAGCAGTGTGCCCAGGTGGCCAAGAAGGCCAATGGCATCCTGGCCTGTATCCAGAACAGCGTCGCCAGCAGGTCCAAGGAAGTGATTCTGCCCCTGTACTCAGCACTGGTGAGGCCACACCTCGAGTACTGTGTCCAGTTCTGGGCCCCTCAGTTCAGGAAGGATATCGAGGTCCTGGAGCAGGTCCAAAGGAGGGCAACCAGGCTGGTGAAGGGACTCGAGAACAGACCCTATGAGGAGAGGCTGAGAGAGCTGGGGCTGTTCAGCCTGAAGAAGAGGCGGCTCAGGGGAGACCTCATCGCTCTATACAACTACCTGAAAGGAGGTTGTAGCCAGGTGGGGGTTGGTCTCTTTTCCGAGATGACTTTCAACAAGACAAGAGGGCATGGTCTTAAGTTGTGCCAGGGGAAGTTTAGGTTAGATATTAGAAAGAATTTCTTTATGGAGAGAGTGATCAAGCATTGGAATGGGCTGCCCAGGGAAGTAGTGGATTCTCTATCCCTGGACATATTTAAAAAGAGATTGGATGTGGCACTCAGTGCCATAGTCTAGCAACCGCAACGGTGGTTCAAGGGTTGGACTTGATGATCTCTGAGGTTCCTTCCAACCCAGCCAATTCTATGATTCTATGATTCAATGCCTGCCATATGGCTACCAGTGATCCACAGCCAGGATTTTCTCTTTTGATTTATATACATAATTTCTTTACTACAGTCATAGTGACGGGGACTTTATGAGTAAGGCTCAAAACAAAGGCTTCTTATATATCTATAATTACATTTAGATATTTATATTATATATATATATTTTGCAGTTATTTTAAGAGCAGGAAAAAGGTCAGGAAGTAAGAAATGGCATACTTCTTAACTTTACCCTGACAACAGTAGTAAAGAAAATAAAATCACATGTCAGAGTATTAGAACTTATGAACTGGAATGAGGTAGTTCTCAATACCTGTGATATCTTCTCTTTATGACCAAAGTGTGACTCAGATGTGGATGACAGAAGGACTACATTGTTCCCTCCATATCCTTCACATATTTCACTGTGTTATAGAAACCATATAACTTCTCTTCACCAGTTATGCAAGGAAAGGGGCACATTGTTTGCTCGTGGTCATCCTTCCATACACAAGAACCCTCAGGTCCCTTTCCCCTATGCTGCAGTCCAACAGCTCTGTACCCAAACTATATGGATACCTGTGGTTATTCTTTACCAGATTTAAAACCTTACACTATGCAACTTACACACATTACAACATGTGTTGCAGTCTCTTAAATTTCTCCCCACCCAACTCTCCAGCTCTCTAGGTCCCTCTGAATGGCAGCACAGCCTTCAGGGGTGTCAGCCACTCCTCCCAGCTTTGTGTCATCAGCAAACTTGCTGATAGTACACTGTATTCCCTCATCCAGGTCAATAAATGTATTGAATAGTACTGGTCCCAGTACTGACCTTTGAGGGACTCCACTAGGAAACAGACTTCCGACTGGACTCCATCCCCTTGACTACAACACTCCTTTGCTTTTGTTCTTCAACCAGCTCCTGGTTACCTCACTACCCAATCACCCAGACCACACTTCTTGAGTTTAGCTCCAAGAAATATGTGAGAAATGGTGTCAAATGCCTTACTGAAATCAAGATAAATTACATCTACTGCTCTGCCATCATCCATTTACCTGGTTATATCCTCACAGAAGGCTATCAGGATGGTCAGACATGACTCTCAATGACAGGTAATGAAAGAAAATACTACCCTTACCTTCATTTTCCCCAAAAAATAGATAGTTATGAAACTGCCTAATACAGGTGTCCGAGATGGTTTTTTTTTTTCAATATAGAATAAAAAGCGTCATGGAGGGTATGGAAACAATGTCTTAAGGTTAGAAATAACAATGTCATGGGAATGACAGCAAAGAGGTGTGTGTTGCACTGCCCTTTATGAGTTATAAAGCAGCAAAATCTTAAGTAAAAACTGTTAGACTTTCTTAATTTTTTTTTCCTTAACACAGCACAAGGAAAAATTTGCAAAGAAACAGCACAATAAATACTCTGCAAATACAAAACAAAATCAACAAAAGCTGTACATACATTATTTTCATGTAGTACATAAGGGTAAATTCCATTTGGTCTTGGTCTGAAGAAAAGGTAACAAACATGCCAATTATTTTCTCAGGCTGTACAGGACAGAAGATGTATTACTGCTTTCAGATGTGATAAAGACAATCTGAACAGCCCAGAACGTTCATAGTCCAGCTGTCTTCTAGAATCCAGTTATTGTCTGCCAGAGAAATCCAATTTCAGTAGATCAATGATGTGTAATCACAAGTGAGGAATTCTAGGCCACATCCCAGACCACATATATCACATCCTCATTCTATCTTAGGGGTAGCAGATTGCAGTCAAATTACATATATATTGTATAGCATTTTAAGTGCCTTTTCCATAATAATAAACCTTTTAATTGCATGATGGTTGTATATTTGACCTTTGCTTGCCAAACTATGAATTATTTCAGCTCCAAGTAACAGGCTACGCTACAGACATTAATCCTTAGATTCATGTAAAACCATTCATTGATGAACTGCCAAAAACTGACTTAGATAGATGTTAATGCATTCCTCATTTTTCAGTGCTAGTTTTTAAACTCATACGCGGTAAATAAAAACTGTTTCTAGTAAGTAAAATTTTAACTACAATGGGCTCTTCAGTGCTTAAAAAATACGAGCGAGCATGCTGCAGCACATTTGTTTTTCTGTCTAGGCACCTTCGAGATAAAATAATAGAATATAATTACTAGATTTTATCATATAAGCATTAAATATCTGCATATAATTACATAATAACACTATGGGTTTTTTTTACAATGCGAATGACTAGCACCTTTTTAGCACAACACTAAAATTTTTATTGGATGGCAAAACAACAACCCAACATGAATTCTAGTTTTCTGCTGTTTGCCAAGTGCAAATGTTAGAACTAGACACCTGGGAACTGATAAGATGGCTTTAATAAATTCTTTCATGAGGTTGAGAATTCTTGCTGATACAACAATGCACCTTCTCTGTGGCCAAGCATTTCTTCAATAGGCCAGTAGCAGGCAAGTACCCAAATTATTTAATTTTGTTAGTTACAAAATTAACTATGGTCAGATAGGGTAACTCCAGAGAAATAAAGGTTTTTCTGATTTTTTCTGGCTTCAGTGAAGTATGTAGTTTCAGTTTTAGGCTGTATGGGTTCCATATTGTGGTGTATATCTTGGCTGGGCAGTGGCAAAGGAAAAGAAAAATAGGGTGAAAAAGCTATAGAAACCAGTTATAGAAAAGAAAAGGAAAAAAAATTCTATTACTTTTTAAACAGGCAAAATGTTTCATATGATGTGACTTTCTCAGGACAGATCTCATGCATATTTCTAGATGAGTAATTGCCTGGAATAAGTTATTGAAAGAAAAACTTAATTCTTTGTTTATTTAGTCTATATTTGATGTCCTGAAAAACAGGGTGACAGAATAACATTCCTTCAAAATTTAAAGCCAATGATACACCAAACAAGTCTACTGAACACCTATTCTAAAGTATTCAGATCTGGAAAAAAACATAGGACAGATGCTGACTATTTCTACTTCAGCAGTGATCTTCCCACAATACATAAAACACTGTATCAGGTGAATCACAGGTGGTGACTAAAAACATATCCTACAGCATCTTGGTCAGAGCACAGAAATCTAATTGGCTATGTTTATAGCCAGACTTCCCAGTGACTTCAAAATATAATCCAATTCCTCTGGCACAAAGGTTAGTCAGTGCAGCAAATGTTGTGGCATTCTGATGCAAATAGCAAATAGATACTTGTATAATAGGTACTAGTTCCAAGAGCCAAGCAAAAATTTTCAATTTTTCTAAATTACATTTCCTTTGTTTTTTCTACAATTTCTCAAAATGTGTTCTGTCCTCTCCTCCAGGTAACCATTTATAAGCTACATTATCTGTTACTGAATTCTTTTCCCTTACATTAGTGGTTCTTTTTCCAAACCTTTCATCATCTTCAGCCATCACAGATTTTGTTAGCATGGCTCTGCCTGACAGCAAGATTGCAGGTGTTTCAAGCAAGTCTTTTCCTAATATTTCATCTACTTTTCACCCAGATTTAAAAAAAAATGAGTTTTCTATGACATTTACTGGACATGTAGAGCAGACTATGAAGTAGAAGTAATGCTACATCATCAAATTTTCAATAGGCTACAATGTTAGGGGGTAGCTGACAGACCTGTCATAATCATCATTCTGCCTAATCCTGAAGAGCAGCATGACAACACAAAAGCATGTCCCACACTTGCTGCACATGACACTCCCATCCTTCCAGTAGAAGTGTTTGTACACACTAAGGAGTCTTGGTCATCTTGTACCAGCAAAATGAAAATTAATCAGGTCTACTTTCATATCTGTAATTTCACATCACATGGAGATACATATGATTATTTGTTGCTTATTTTACTGCCTAAAAAATCCATACCATGAAATTATAATATCTCCTGAACTGCTTCTTTAGGCCACTGCATCTATTATCAGTTGTCATTGTTTAGGCCCAGAAGGAACCAACCAGGCTTCTGCTTGCTCATACCCCACCTCCACTGTGGGACAGGGAGAAAAAAATCCACCCAAAGGCTCCTTAATGAAGAAAAGGACATAGAGGTTTTCATTACCCAATTATGGTAACAGAAAAAACCAGCCAGGTTCAACTTGGGAATGAAAAAACTAATTTAATCTACAACAAGACAGAGAAAACATGGCCAGACCTTCCTCCTCACCCCTCCCTCCTTCCCAGACCCAGGTTGCTTCCCTGCTGCCTCTCCCTCAGGAACTACTCAGCCCGGGCTGCCTACAGAGCCATGACTGCTTTGGGAACAGTCACCTCATCTGGCAGCTGCACATCCATATCTACCCCTATCTATGATCAGGTACAGGATGCTTCTTCATGGCTGCCCACCTGTGACACTTCAGGAGCTACAAATCTACATTTAGCGCACCATGGTCCTTCAAGAACTGCTCCTTTGTGCTTCTTCAGGGAGTGCTCCTCCATAGGTTCCAAGGGGACAGCTTCCACCTCACCACTGGCTCTGGGAAAATGTCTGCTCAGGCACCTTTTCCCCTCCTTCTTCAATGACCCTGATTGCTCTGGCTTTACTCTCTCACTTTTTTCTGCTTTAGAGGTCTCTATTTTCATTTTTTTTTTTTTTTTTGTAGTTTCCTTTCCCTTTCTAGAATATGTTACTTGCAGAGGTGCATTCAGTTTCCCATAGCAGCTCAGCCTTAGGCAGAGGCGGGGCAGGGATTGAAACTGTGGGAGCTTTCAGCAGCTTCTTGCAGGGGCCATCTCTGTGGACCTTCCTCTTGCAAAACACCCCTGCACTAACCCAAGGCATCAGATAACAATGCAAATAATTCATAGATAGATGTGTGTGTGTCTGTTTAAGAGGTCAGTGTTAAACCCCTCCTTTTTCCTTTGCACGGAGGTACACAAAATTAGTCACAAGTTTCAAAACATAATCAGATGAATTCATTTGTATCAGTACTATGAGCTTATAAGTCCTCTACAGAAATGTTCTCAAGCTGCTTCTACCTTTTTAAACATTAACATTTTCGAAGATTTTTTTCCTCTTTAGACACACCACCTCAATAACATATACATGTGTAGCCAGTTATAGGCAGGGTTTTTCATATATTAAACAACAACACATGGTCATGATGTTACTGCAGGTATTTAATTACTATAAATTTTCTTAAGAGTGAGTCAAGAAAATCTTCTCATTCAGTGCTGAGTTGCCAGCTCTGCCTGTTAACTGTTCTTTTGGTTCTCCTCCAGCCCTCCTACCTAATGGAAAAGCACTTGTAACTTCTTTTTAGGCTTCCACAAAACCTACTGAGAGGCTTATAAGCCAGCTATAAAGGACAAGTTTTCCAATACCACCAATTTAGTGGTGGCTTATCTTATGAAGCAAAATTTTTTTTATGTCTGACAAAAAAAATGACCCTAAAAAGTAAAGATGCAAGGTTTTACTAGACTGATAAATACATTTTAAAAAAAAACAAACATAAACAAGGAACAAAAAAACAAACAAAAACAAAAACAAAAAACGTATATCTCCATAATTCTTTTGCATAAAAATATCTTGTAGTAAAAAATTTCAAATGGTAATATGTAAAATATAAACCAAATCTTATTTTCTTCTTCCTGTTTTACTTTTACTTAAAGGAATTCAAATGACAATGGAAGAAAATACATTAGATCACGTAATATATCAATAAGCCATTCACTTTCAAAATGAAGGATTCAGTCTGAGTAGGCATCTCACACATATTAAGGTCAAAGAGAACTAAGTGGCCTCAACAATGTGGTATTTTTAAATGCATATCAGAAGTCAGTGTCACAGGTTAATGCTGGGTCAGCAATTAGCCAAATGACAGATGTTATGTATTAATCCCCTGATTAAGAAAGGAAAGAGAATAAGGGAGAGATACGTATGGGTTGGAAACTAAACCTCGCAGCTTCAATGGAACAGTAATGATAAAAAAGGAAAATTATTATATAGATACAATTATACAGAAAATTGATACCACGTTCCTCCCAGCTCCCCCAGTAACTTTCACGTCACCACCAAGGCTGCAGGGCAGCCCTGGAAAAGTCCAGGCTGGACTTCTGGTGTCAGCAGCAGTTGGGAGATGGAGGCAGGAACACACAGGTTCAGGCTGGCATGGATCAGGACCACAGGCAGGTGAATGGACAGAATTCTCCCAGGATGCTGAAGCAAACAGGAACAGGGGAAGAAGAGCTGAAGAGAAGGGTGAGTGCAAAGGCAAAGGTAACTTGACCCTTGTGATCCCTGAAATTTATACCAAGCATGACATTTATGGGATGGAATATTCTGTTAGGTCTGTTTTGGTCACCTGTCTTGTCCACTTCCCCCTAACTAGAACTATCATCTATTTCAACCCCCCAGCATGAGCAGGGACCTCTCCCACTGGACGAGGTATCTCAAAGCCCCACCTTGAACACTGCCAGGGAGGGAGCATTCACAGTTCTCCCAGACAACATCTGCCAGTGTCTCAGAGGAAAAAATTTCTTACTAATGTCTAACCTAAATCTCCCTTCTTCCAGCTTAAAGCCATTACTCCTTGTTTATCACCACATGCCCCTGTAAAAATAGAATCACAGAATCATACATTATGACAAGCTGGAAGGGACCCATCAGTATCATGAAGTCCAATTACTTTTCTGGTGTAGGTCACGGCCATGATCACACCATGTGCCTGAAAGCATCATCCAACCACAAATATTCTTTGTTTCATGCTAAGAAACATTTAACAAGAAAATGAGAAAATGGAGAAAAGGCATGAATTAACTTAAGATCAAGCAAAAAGAGCTCAGTTTTTGGTAAATGTAAACACTGTAAGAATGTTGTTTGTTATAAAGACCAAAACTGAACCAAACTCAAGTTAATTTGTATGCAATTGTACAATTTATATGCTGGCAATTTGTCTTTAATTATCAGTTCTTCTCTGTAGTGTTATAGTTATTCTTTTCTCCAGTAACTCATTTGCACAACTGAAAGGGAGCTTTAATGCGTGGTGGATTTACAGAGGAAGAGATTCTATTTCTTCTTCTTTTTTCTTTTTTCCTTTTTTTTTTTTTTTCCTAAAGCACTTTTCCTGTAATTTTGCTGAGTCTCTAATCACATTTCATCTGTCCTAAGTGTTGCTTTTCTTTTCTAATTTCTACTTTTCTCTGAATTAGTTAAGGGAATTTACTTAGGTCTTAAGGGAATGCACGTGGATCTCAATTGATGCCATTCAGATTAGATGCACTAACCCAGAAGCCAGACACCAAAGAACTGTATTTGGGTTTGAATTCTTCTTCATGCAAGCAGCTTTCTGATCTCCTACCTATAGTCATTGACTTCTGCAAGACTGAAGACTGCTTTGACCATGGATGTAGAATCACAGAATTTTCAGGGTTGAGAGGGACTTTCAAGATCATCCAGTTCCAGCCCCGCTGCCATGGGCAGGGACACCTCCCACTGATCAGGTTGCTCAGACTCCTGTCCAGCCTGGCCTTAAGAACTTCCAGGGATGGGGCTTCCACCACCTCTCTGGGCAACCTGGTTCACCATCTCACCACCCTGATGGTGCAGAACTTCTTCCTAACATCTGATTCAAATCTACCCTCTTCTAGTTTCACTCCATTGCCCCTAGCCCTAGCATACTGACAGACTAAAAGCTCCCTCACCACACACTCCTGTGTGCTCCTTCATACAGGAAATGGCCGTTTTTATGAGGAGCTTTTATGGTTCGTCACTGATTGCAGCATGTTGCTAGCACCTGCTGAGGTTGGCTGCCAGGTGTGAAGCTCTGCAAGGTACTCCATGGACCTTTGAGAGGCAATTATTTATCCGTCCTCCTTTGTATGACAATAACAAATGGGTTTTATCAGCAAGTCAGATATCTCTGCTTCTGCTACAGCCATTTTGACAGTTTCAAATGCTGAATTGATTTTCTTTCTTATATATGTACAGAAGAAGGAAAAGCTACCGATAAGATGACATTATAAGAGATGCTTTCCTTCTGTCTCTGTAACATTAGTGGAGGCCGATAATGAACTTTTCGTATCTTATGCAGTAATGTATTATTGTTTACTTGCCCAGAGTACCTTTTTAACCTTGAGAGATGATTTGTTTTCCAGACTGAGAACAAGAACCTTAGTAGTGCCTGCGTCCTGGAGTCAGTTCTTCTCAGACTGCAAGAACAGCATGAAGCAGCTCCAATTAAGTCTTATTATTTTGGAAGCCGAGAACTAGTAGTTCATAAAGTAAGTTCATCATCTTTTTACCTTGCAGCCTGCTGCTTACATGTGACACAAATAAGTGGGAGAAATGAGGACAGAGGACCTCATACCTTGGACCGTATATGAGCTTTGTTATCCACTTTCACGCTTATGCTGTGAGGCTGGTATGCACTGACAGCCAATGCCACGTGTAAAAGCTCAGTGCTATTAATTCCTTTTTTTTCCCTCCAGAGACTATACGCACATTTACTGTAATTTCTCTAAAGGCCTATGTTTTCTGCAGAATTTAATTAAAATGCTGGTGAATAAGAACTAGATAACAGTCATTAAATTGTCCTGAGTGCTGACCATTGTGTTCTGTGAAACTGACAAACACTGTTCATGATTTTCTAATCACTGCATATAGTTGTCTGTCACCTTCCAGAACAGGTTATCTGACTGAGTGAACCCAGCTGGTTTCCTCATTACCTTTCTTACACAATGGCAAATTTGTCTCATTATAATGAACACTAAAAATATGAAGTCTAGAAATCTTCACAATCAGAGCTACATTCAGGCACCAGATTGTAGAAGATTAGAGGAGGAAATGCTAAACAGGACCTTCACAGTAGCAAATACTTCTCTTAAATTTTGCCTGATGGGTAAGACTTTGTACTTTGATATGGAACTGGCACATTTATGAGACTCCCTCATGCCACAGCTGCCAGCTTTGGCTGTCTGGTTGTTGACAGATTACATGGAGAGACAGGCTTTTAATCCAGCTGCAGCACCTGCCGTTGATTTATGGCTGGTCACCTTACTGATACCATCTCATTCCTTCAGCATCGCTGACCTTTTCTAGTTTTAGTGATCATTGCTTTGTCTATTCGTCCTTTTCCAGAAGGGAGTTTTTCATCTTTCACTCTTATATTTCTGTAATGGGAAGTTGCTGCAAAGAGAAGTTTGCATGACAGGAAGACAGCATGAATAGCTGTGAAGTTTCCTTGGTTCTTTGATGTATCATCTACATAATTTTAGCCATTTTATATCTCTTTCCATAATGAATTTGTAAGTTACTGACACTTACAAAATCAGAGCAGCTCTTGCATCCAATTGCTGATGTAGATTTAAGCTTTTAGTGTAACTGAGGCAAATAAAATGTTGATCATGGTCTAAAGATTGTTCACCATCAGTAACCAACCAATAAAAGTCAATGCTGTATATTTACTCAGTCCTTCTTGCATCAAAAGCAATTCAGAGCAATTCAGTCTAAGATCTTCAGCCTGTGAAATTAAACATTTGTGTATCAGTGGTACATGTTTGATCATATTTTGCAAAAAGATAACTAAGTTCTAGAAAATTACCTTAACTTTCTATCACATTTCTTGTAATGGCCTCTAAAGCCAGACCTTGATGAACTGCACGAATTGAGATGTACTTTTATGTTGTCTTTCACTCGCTGAAGAGGCTGAAGTACATTGTAAAAGGAGAAGAAAGTGTGTGAGGGTTATTTTTTTATGCCAGAAGGTGGAATGTGTATTTTTTTCTTTGAGAGACTTAAGTGTTTTAGAAACAAGTTACCTACTTAGAAAAAAAAAAACCAAAAAACCAAAAAACCAACAAACCTCCATGGAAAGGTCTTTATTTTAAAAAGTAAATGATTACATTTTTGATACTTTGTTCTAAGTTTTGGAAATTTACTTTTCAATTCTGCTTCCTTAGGTCTCTGGATTTAGGCGTTTTGTGTGCGGCTGCATTGGTGGGCTCATTGATCAGGGCTTTGCTTGTAAAGTCCCGTCTTTGAAAAGAAAACATGATAAGAAAGGATATGGAAATTGATGGTCCAATATGGTTGCCTGCAAGTGTCTAGCACCCTACTAGTGTTCCAAGAACTAAACAATCTCTTTAATATTTGAAGATCACAGAATTATGATTGAACTCAGGAAGCTTGGTGCTGTGACCACTTCCTTGGAAAGCTTGGTGCACTGTTCAAGTGCCCTCTGGATGAACCTCCCCTGATTCAGCCTTCTGCCATTGCCCTGAGTCCTGTCTTTGGTCACAAGAGTGAAGAAATCAGTTGCAGTCCCATCTCTTCCTCTCCTGTGGAAGCCATGGACTGCACTGAGGTCTCCCCTCAGGCTCCTGTTCTCCAAACTGAACAACCCAAGTGACCTCAGCCACTCCTCATAAGTCACCCCTTCCAGACCCTTCCCCATCCTCTACTGCAGTGCCCAAAACTGCACACAGTACCCAAGGTGAGGCTGTACCAGTGCAGAGTAGAGTGGGACAATCCCCGCCCCTGACTGGCTGGTGATGCTGTGCTTGATGCACCCCAGGACACGGTTGTCCCTCCTGGCTACCAGGACATGTTCAATTTGCCACCAACCAGGACTCCCAGGTCTCTGCTATGCTGCTCTCCAGCCACTCATTCCCCAGTCTGTACTTGCCACATCCTAGGTGCAGAATTCAGCACTTGGCCTTCATAAACTTCATTTAGTTGTTGATTTCCTATCCCTGTAACTTTTCCAAGTCTCTCTACAGGCCTTGCCTGCCCCTCAGGGAGCTGACCGCTCCCCCCCCCAGTTTTTTTTTGTCATCTGCAATATTTCTTAAAATTCTTTCTAGTCCTGCATCTAAGTCGTTGATGAAAATGGTGAAGAAGACTGAGACAGTGATGGAGCCCTGTGGGATGCCTCTAGTGACTACTCGCCAGCCTGAAGTTACCCCATTCACTGTCACTCTTTGTGCTTGACCTGTGAGCCGGTTGCTCACCCATCGTGTAGCAAGGTTGTAGCATTTTGTCCACAAGGGTACAATGAGAAGCAGTATGAAAAGCCTTCCTGAAATCCAGAAGTATTACATTCACTGGCTTCCATCGGTTAACTATGTGGTTTACCCTGTCAGGAAAGGAAAGTGAGTTTGAGTTTTAAAAAGTGCCTCTCTAGCCTTCCTGTAGCCTCTTCAGGTACTGCAGGGATGTTAAATGGTGTACCTGGAGCCATCTCTGCTCCAGGCTGAAGAACCACAATTTTCCTAGACGAATTTCATGAGAAGTGCTCTAATTTTCTGATCATCTCTATGCACTCGTTCCAACAGCTTTATCTCTGATGTGAACCTTTTCAAAATTTCAAATGTTTCTCGAGCAAATTCTTTCACCAATCCTGTAAGAATGCCTCGTTAGCACCTATTGAGGCCTAAAACTGGTCAGACCACCTCCCCGGCGCCTACCGAAAACAATAGGGAAATTAACAAATAGATAAGGAAAAGTCGGTTCCGGGAAACCCGTGAATTTCTTCAATTTATGCAAACGAAGACCCCCTCCTTCCTCTCCCCGTTTTATTGTAAAAACCCAACAAAAAAGAACCAAGCGGAGGGCAAGCATTCGGCGAGCCAGCAAGCGACGGACAAGCCACCAGAGCAGCTAACTCCAGAAGCAGCCAGGAAGCCAACGAGCAACCAGCCCTGAAGGCAAAGCCGAGAACAGCTCCGCCGCGGCCCGGACTCGGTAACCCAATCTCCTCTCTTTACTTGTTCTCTTGTTCCCTGAAAATAAATCCCTATAACTTGTTAAAATCACTAAGTATTATTATTTCTTTTGTAATTCTGCGCGTCTCTGAAGCAGTGGCTGGTTTTCCTCAAACAAAATATTAAAATAATAGGTCGGATCGCGACAATCTCCTTTTCAGTTTGGGGGCCCCAAAACTGGACACAGTACTCCAGGTAGGTTCCCTGAAGAGTGGACTAATTACATGCCAAAATACATAAACTCAGATCCTTGTCTTACAAAAGAAACCTATTCCAGGAGTCAGAGTTGATTTTACTTGTGTGAGAGAGTGTCTCAGAAGTCAAGGCATTATCATATAACTAGCAGAGCACTCCAGCTGCAGCTTCATCTTACAGCCAGGTTGTGGAACACTCTTGGAGATGAAAATTTACCTTCTACAAAAACCACGTGACCCATTGCATGTAAGTATGGCAAAACATACAGAATCATGCTCTGAAATACTAGTCAAGGCAATTGGAGATTTGCCAATTCAAAACCAAGCTTTTTCAAGCACCAAATACTATTTAGTGTCTCACTAAGCTCTGACAATTTGATTTACCAGCCTCGATTTTTTTGTCCACAAGGATAGTACGAGAAGTAATATGAAAAGCCTTCCTGAAGTCTAAAAGTACTACATCCACTGGTCTCCATTTGTGAACTATGTGGCTTACCTTGTCAGAAAAGGAAGCTGAGTTTGACAAGCAGGGCTTTCCCCTCATGAAGCCATGTTGGCTCTGAACTGTGACTGTATTTTCCTCCAACTTCAACTCCAACTAAGGTTTGTTATATGTGAAGATGTACGTAGTCAAATATTCGTTGTTTCATGCTAAGAAACATTTAACTAGCAAATGAGGAATGTGGAGACAGGAGATGCTATAATTTAAGATCATGCTAACATAGCTCAGTAAATGTATACGCGGTAAGAATGTTTTTTGTTATAAGGATAGGTAAGTAACTATGGTGACAACTGCATGATTCAAAATTGCATATTTTCTGTTGCTGGAATAATCTTTGTAGTATGTAAGAAAGATGCATGCGTTTACCATTTTTTCCAAAACATTGCTCTGTAAGAAATGAGTTTTTCCATATCAATCAATTTTAATGACTTTCCTGGGGATGAACTGTAATTTTTAAATAATTATTTTGAATCCTACCTCATTTTGATTTTTTTAATTTTTAATTTAGAAGTCTTTCAAACATAATACCCTTTTTTCTGATAAATATTTATCTCAGTCCACTAACCTGTACATCTCACAAGCCATGAATACATTTTGCCTTGGTAATTCTGGAAGTGCTGAGATTTGTTAAATTATTTACTAGACTGGGAAAAATACTTTTAGAAAAAGGGAAGCACCTCTCACACCACTGTTTAAGTGCCCTTATACTATTAAAAGCCTTATAGACCAGCACTAAACTTAACAATAGTACATTAATTAAAGAATTATAAAAGAAACCTGTAACAACACACCAGCAGTGTGCTCAGGTGGCCAAGAAGGCCAATGGCATCCTGGCCTGGATCAGGAACAGTGTGGCCAACAGGTCCACAGAAGGGATTCTTCCCATGTACTCAGCCCTGATGAGGCCACACCTTGAGTTTTGTCCAGCTCTGGGTCCCTTAGTTCAGGAAGGAGATTAAGGTGCTGGAGGAGGTCCAGAGAAGAGCAATGAGGCTGTGAAGGGATCCAGCACAAGTCCTGTGAGGAAGGGCTGAGGGAGCTGGGGGTGTTCAGTCTGGAGAAGGGGAGGCTCAGGGGAGACCTCATCACTCTCTACAACTCCCTGAAAGGAGGTTGGAGCCAGGGGAGGGTTGGGCTCTTCTCCCAGTAAGACAAGAGGGCATGGACTTAAGGTCTGCCAGGGGAGGTTTAGGTTGGATATTAGGAAAAAATTCTTTACAGTGAGGGTGATCAGGTATGGGAATGGGTGACAGAATCTCTGTCCCTGGAGGATTTTAAGAAGAGACTGATGTGGCACTCAGTGCCATGGTCTGGTAACCACAGTGGTAGTGGATCAAGGGTTGGACTTGATGATCTCAGAGGTCCTTTCCAATCCAGATGATTCTGTGATTCTATGATTTTTAATTTTCTTACACTATGCTACCTCCTTGTGTTAAATTCTGATAAAATGACACTAGGATTAATACTTATTTCTGGATCAGTAATTATTTCATTTAACATAGGTAATATGTTGCACTGCATTCTTAGGAAGATGTAAGACCTCTCTTATCTTATGCCAAATCTTTCTTGTACTGTGACAATGTAGTCAATTTCCCTTCAGCTCTGAGCTGTATAAGACAGGAAATGATTAGAATAGTCCAATAGACATTCCAGGGTATAAAAATATATTAGAATATGTGGCAGCCATTGATATCATTCTGTTCAGTCTTTCACTTTAAAAGATGAATCATCTTTGAGAAGAGGAGGCTCACAATAGTCTGCATTTCCCTAAGGAGATAATGAGTTTTTTAAAAAGCATAATAACAGTTATTATCTAACAATTCTATAGTGAGTCATGCAAATGCCAGTTACTTACTGATTATTGTGACAAAGATGTCATGATGTCAACCAACACTGGACTGTAGCAATCTTTCGGTAACAACCATCTAATTTCTCCAAAATTGGAAGCAGTGACACCAAAGCTGCTCCATCACCCCTTGCCCCAAACTGGTGAGAGAAAATACACTGAGATGCATGTGTGTTGAGATTAAGACAGTGAGAGATCACTGTCCAATTACTGGCATGGGCACAACAGACCTGACTTGTGAAAGTTTGTTCATTACCAATTATAATTGAGATGAGAAATGAACTCCAAATCTTAGAAGCACTTCCGCCTAACCCTTCCTTCTTCCAGGGTTCAACCATATTCCTTATTTCTGTATGCTATCCCCCCAGAGAGAGCACAGAGAGGGGATGGGAGTTGGGTTCCATTCATCAAGGACTGTCTCTGATGTTTGTTCCTCCACACACTCTTCCTCCCCCTCCAATGGGGAATACTGCCCATGGAAGACAGTCCTCCATATATGTCCCCCCTGTGAGTCCTTCCCAGGTGCTACAGTTCTTCATGAATTACTCCATCATGGGTCTTTTCCATTAGATGCTGTCCCTCAGGAACGGAATGCTATAGTGAGGGTCCCCCACGGTGTCACATGTCCTGCCAGCAAACCTGCTCCAGCATGAGCTCACAGCCTCCTTTAGGCATATCCATCATCTCTGGAGTGAGATGCTCCATCGATATCTGTAGGGTGGATATCTGCAAGGATGAGGAAAAGGATGAGGTACTTAATGCCCTCTTTGCCACCATCTTTATTAGACAGACCTGATACCCCCATGGTGTTCAGCCCCCTGAGCTGGACAGAGAATAGAGAACAGAACAACCCACCAGAATCCAGGAGAAACCAGTTAATGATATGCTACAGCATGTGGACACTCACATGTCTAAGGGGCCAGGTGGGACTTGTGACCTGAGCTTGCCAAACTTCTCTCCATCATGTATGAGCAGTCCTGTTTAACAAGGAAGGTCCCAGATGACTGGAGGCTTTCCAGTCCCCATTTACAAGAAGGGCCAGAAGGAGAATCTGGGGAACTACAGGCCTGTCACCCTGACCTTGTTGCTGAAAAATCATGTAGAGATTCATCTTGAGTGTGCTCATGTGGCAAGTGCAGGGCAACCAGGGAATCAGGACCAGCCAGCCTGGGAAGGGTTCTGGAGATGCAGATCCTTCTTGACCAACCTGATCTTGTTCTATGGCCAGATGACCTGCCTAGTGGATGAGGGAAAGGCTGTGAATGTCATCTACCTGTACTTTACTAAAACCTTTCACACTGTCTGCCACAGCATTCTCCTAGAGAATCTGGCAGCTCGTGGTGTTGACAGGTATACTTTTTGCTGTGTTAAAAAATGGCTACATAATCAGTCCCAGAGACCTGTGCTGAATGGAGTTAAATTCACTTGGTGCCTGATCTCCAGTGGTGCTCCCCAGAGTCTCCAGTTTTGGGGCTGGTCTCATTCTGGTACCTATCAATGGTCTAGATGAGGAGACTGACTGCTTCCTCAATCAGTTTGCAGACAACAAGTTGAGTGGGAGTGTTGATCTGCTTGAGGTTTAGGAAGGCTCAGCAGAGGGATCTGGACAGGTTGAATCTATGGGCTGAGGCCCATCATACGAGGTTTAACAAAGCATTTTGTTAAAAAAAAAAAAAATCATCCTGCATTTCCTTCACAACAATCCCAGGCAAGGCTACAGGCTTGGGGAAGAGTGGCTGGAAAGCAGACAAATGGAAAAGAACCTGGGTGTGCTGGTCGGCAGCCAGCTGAATATGAGCCAGCAGCATGCCCAGGTCACAAAGAAGGCCAAAAATGTTGTGGCTTGCATCAGTAATAGTGTGGTCAGCAGGGGAAGGGAAGTTATTGTGGATCACCTCCTATCCCTCCTATTTCACTGGTTTTGTTGTCTGAAATGTTGTCTCTCACATATTCTCATTCTTCTCTGTCAGCATCAAGCTGTTAGCCAGCAGTTTTATTTTTCCCTCTCTTAAATACTTTATCACAGAGGTCATACCACCATTACTGATGGACTTGGCCTTGGTCAGTGTCAGGTCTATATTGGAGCCTGCTGGCATTGATTCTGTCAGACATGGGGGAAGCTTCAAGAGCTTCTCCAAAAGTCATGACTCTAAGCCCTCCCCAGCATTACCTTTGCTACAAAACTTAATCCAGCCATTCTTAGAATCTCAATCTTTTGTTCAGTTAAAGAGCATAAACTATGCCTCAAAATATTGTTCCCCAACTTCAAACCACAAAATGGGCCTTCAAGAGTTTATTCCATTTGACCTGAGACCAGGACTGCCTATATTTAAGATGACTTAATAACAGCTAAGGTGTTTCTGATACATGAAATACAGATATGTTACTTGTTCAGTATCCTGAATTGATGAAAGCAAATGCTAATATAATTAAATGAAATTGAAAGATTCAAGGAATATCAAGTCATAAAATATGCTCTTCCTCTTCATGTATTTATTTATACCGATTAGAAAGTAGTCATAGTGGGAACAATTCAGTATTACTGGTGTCATACATATGCACCAGAAAGAGCTAGCATTTATCAAAGTACTTTTATGAAGCAATTTTTTATTTAATTTTGTTCCATTTTTGATTTGTCACTAGTCTTCTGTTTTGGATGTTCTCATTCTCAACTCCTAAAAGGCTATACTATCATATAAATGACTGCTCTGAAGATGGTACCACTGTTTTCACTGCTGTTTTCTTTTTCTTCATGTGCATAATTTACAGTATGTGGCTACAGGGAAACAAAAATTATTGTAATTTTAGTGAGGGTTATCTGCAACTGTAAGCCTGACAGAGTAAGGTGAATTTACTGATGGCCTTTAAATGTAAAGACTAAAATGTAACCATAGTGGTAAAATTTGCTGTCTAGGTTTTGGGAAACTAAGTCTATTTTTTTTCTCAAGAAATTGCCTAAACAAAGACATTACCTCAGTATATACTGATGTTTGTACTAATACCAGCGAAGAGGATGAGAAAGATATTCAGATTTATTTGGCATAGAATCAAACCACTAATGTGTTTCAATGTTTCTTTTAGTAGCATTTTGGAATAAACAGGCCCTGCTGTGTAAAATTAATATATGCTAGGTTCAGAAGACTTTCTCTCTTCACTAGTGGAAACCACAGTAAATTACTTCATCTTATGGCTATTTTTACTAGCTAACATTTTTAAATCAGCACATCTCCTGGATAATGATTAGAAAAAATTAAATATAGAAAGTATTTCTTGTGATTCTTAACATAGCACAATCAAGATATTGTGTTAAGCCAGTGCAAATAGAATCTCTAAGGTGATAAAGCTTATCACATTAAATTGTTGTGGCTATAAAATCTTATGGAACATTTGAATCAAAAATACATGAAGTTTTCAGGGAGCCATCCCTGAGGGGAAAAAAAATGTCAAAAAGAGCAAGTGGTGATCATGAACATATATATTTATATGAATGATAGGCGCATAGACATATTTTAGCATTTTCATGCTAGTCCAAGGGTCATATGCCATGTAGGAATGTAGAACACAGAATTGCATCTAATTCTCTTCAGAGCTTTACAAATGTTACAACATCAATTATTCATCCATGTTATTGTGATTATAAAATGGTCTGTTGAAAATGAAAAAAAAGCCACATTTCTTAGAAAGATTTTACTAATGCACTCCCCATGGAAGTCAGGACACTTCAAATAGTCTTGATGAACAGATGTATTGTATAAAGCACCACACAGAAGTATGTCATTTTAGGTCAGTTGATGGAATGAGAGGTGAGAGGAAAACAAATAATCAGAAATGTTAGTTTATTGTGGGCCCATGAGCTGCAGAGCTGAAATTTGTTGCTGCTGTTGATGTGATGAGTAGTAGAAGTCTATCACAATGAATGTTTAAATAATACATTAAAGAATTTTTGAAGTGGTAATATTACAAATAAAATTCTAGGGTTTTCATGGAGACAAAAAAAATCCTTGAATGATTTGGATTGCACAGGTTACCCAGAAATGCTGTGAAATCTCTTTCCTTGGAGTTACTTAAAGCTGAATGAACATGGCCCTGGGTCCCTGGGTCTAGGATGGCCCATAGTACCTGCACTAGATGACCCTGCTTGAGCAGGTGGGATGGACCAGATGACCTCTGGACATCCTTTTCACACTCCACTATCCTGCAATTTCAAGTATGTCACTAAAAATTGCTATGAAAATGTGAAATTACTGGAATTATAAGTCCTATTTTTATAAATGAAATAAACTTGCAGTCAGTAGCCATGGCTGTGTGGGTAAGTGACTCAATAATTTAAAAGTTTTGATGGTTATTTTTGAAAGGTCCCCCCTCAAGTACATCAAAGTTCTGACACAAACGTTTCCAGCTGGCCCCACAGCAGACCCAGCACAGGACACAAATGAGCTTCTGTGGAAACATGTTTAAGAAAGGTGATAAACACTGAGAGAAAGGAACAGCAAGAGCAGAGGAGAGGAGGGCGTTTCATGGTGAAGCAGGCACACCTGGACAGACTGCGGCCTGTGGAAAATTCACATTGTAGAAGAAGAAAAAACTAAGGAAGTAGCAGCAGGAAAAAGAGTGAGAAACAAGTAGCAGCAGAGAGAAACTGTTGTGCTTTTATCCCAACTCCCTGCACTGCCTGTTGCCTCACCAAGGGAACTGAGCATAGGCTCCAGTGATAACCAGTGGTATGGAGATTGGGAATGGGAGAAGAATGTTTCTGGGGGGAAGATGAGCCTAGGAAAGATGGAAGAAATGTTTCATAGGTGTTTAAATATTTGTCTTTTTTCCATACTCAATACTCAATTAAATATTTTAAATTAAGCTACATTCCTAATATTGAGTCTGGTTTATATGTGAGAGTAAAGCTCATGAGGTTTTTTCCTCCTGTTCTTCCTATTTTCTCCCTTTCTTACTTGGGTGAGTGAGTAAGATGCTATGTGGGTGCTTGGCTGCCAGCTGTGGCCAGCCTGCCACAATAACATAGGCTGATACACATCTTTTTTTTTTTTTTTTTTTAATGTCATACATTGTTGGTGGGTCAGTTTGTATACAGATGCAAAATCAAAAATTTCAACAGAAACAATTAAAAATAAAAAGGAAAGAGAAATGGAAATACTAAAAAACACTGGGGCAGAGTGGGAGAATAAATTTTCCAAGTATTCAGCAAGCTCAGGATGCTATGTCATGCTAGTTTACAAAGGAAGAAACCCGTTGTTATTGACTGGGAGATCAGTCCATTGAGAACAAAGACAATGCTGTGTGAGTGTTGGTTCACGAAGTCCAAAACTTCAAAGAGACGGAGAGTGGAAGAAATAAACTTGATCTCTTCTAGTAATCTCTTTCTGCCACCCAGTTTTTAAGAAGGGAGCTATATCTCTCTTTACTCTGAACCAGCACAGTAATTCTAATTTTCTCATCCCATCCAAGAAAGCAGTAAAGCTAATTTACTTTACTCTAGGCTCCTCTTTAAAGCAGCAGTATTAGATAAGGAAAAGGTTCTAATGTGTTAGTTAAAACATAACAGAAAAAAGAAAAGTATGAAGCCTCAGACGAATATCTTCATCGCCCTATTTTCCATTGTTCTAATCCTTATCTAGATATTATTTGCTCTGGTCTAATGAAAATTATCCTGGATAGTAGAAAAAAGAAAGACCTGTGGGATCCTCTGTCCTTCTCAAGATGATGGAGACCATTTGTCTCTAATCTGCACTATGGGCCGTTCAGAGTCTCAGTGTTTGCACCTAGGAAGATCCTGGACCTTATGAGCCAACCTCGAGCAAATCTGTGTGGAAAAGGAGCTGAGACTGAGAAGAGATCTTCTCTCCTGTAGTCTCCCTCTCCTAGCCTCTGACAGTGAAGGACAGGTAAGATGTAGAGACATGAAGGGCAGGGAGATACTGCTGGAGCTACAAAGGGCTCCTTTGGGTACAAATACATGATCCAGAATACATGCTGAGAAGCAAATTGTACAGTACAGTACTAGATTTTGACTGGCAGCTATGAAACACAGTCTTCCTACACATGGTAGACCTTGTGTAAGTAACCCATTATAAGGCTACTCAGATTTATAGAATATAATGAAAATTTAAAAATAGTTCATCCTCTGTTAAATACTTAGAAAGTTTTATTTTTAAGTTCTATCTGAGTCTCTTGAGTCAAAAGAAAATGCACCCTTCTTTAAAATATCCTATTGTCTTAAACACATTTCTGTATGCTTGGTATTGATTTCACATAAATAGCAGTATCACAATCAATGTAAATGTGATTAAGCAGAATATTATTAAGTTCAGTGAGGCACCAGGTTTAATTTTGTTCTTGGATGTCTGTTTCTTTATTCACAGTAAAGGAAGATTTTCACAACCAGGATGTGCATTTTACGACTTGAGAATTAAAAAAGCTGATGCAGTTTTGCTAAAGTTGCTAGTCAAGCAAAACTTCTAGACAATTAATGCATTTGACATTGTCTCCAGCATGATGTTACCTTCTGAAAACATCAGCTATATTTGAAAGTATTATACATTTTAATCATCTGGTACGCTGTCAGGAATGTCGCATGATACAAATATGACTGGTAAATACTTGACTCATCCTTAGCTGACTGGCTTGTTGACATGTTCTGCTGGACCTAAGTTATTTTTTTGAGAAGTTATATAAATTCCTTAAAATAGATATTAATTCTCTTGGTTAAAACTAAGGCATATTATTATTAAATAAGAGCTAAAGTGCATTTCCATGGCTGCAGTGCTGTTAACACCTTATTGATATTCTCAAAGATAAAAGCTGATCATTGTTTTTAATAACTCACCAGTGTTTTTGTTACTGACTTATTCTGTGACTGACAGAAACTTGTGGACTTGCAAGTAGGCTTTAAATCAAAATACAAACAGGCAAAATATTAATTTTATATAATTTTTAATGCATACTAGCATAGAAGTTTTCTAGACTGCTCTGCAATCCAGTAAAATAAACTGAGGAGCACCTTGTTCTAATATTCTTATTCTTACTTACTACTTAGTACTGACTGGACTTCTATTCCCCTACATTTTAGGTACTCACCCCCTTCTCTGACAGCTGGATCCCACCAGTCTCCAGAAGACCTAAACTAGTCCCAGTTGTAATGTTCTATTGCAGTTCGTGAATTAGCTTTAATAATTGTTTTAATCATATGAGAAATCCACACCCATAGCTCTCAGTTCCTCAGAAATTATGTTCCTCACTTCCTCTGCTCTTTTCTGGATATTGTGAGCTCTGTCTGCTGTCATAGCCCAAAAGAAGAACTCTATGGCTATGTGATTTCCAAATATACAGATTGACTAAAGGAACTTGTCAGAACATCCTAGAACCCGCCAACCCACTAGAATCCTTTCAGAATTTTATTGTTTCATTATAGCAAAACTGCATCAGTTTATGCTTATGGAGAAATATGCCATCTACACCTTTGATCAATTATATCAATGTACTTGTGTCAAGAATATTGATTTATCTCAAGTAAAGACATATAAGACAGAGAAGCAAAATTTTATAACTTAGTATGTAATATTGTTTTCAATTAGCAAGGTCCAGACGTTCCTGCATTTTAAACGTGCCTTTTACACTCATTTGGGCTCCTATTAGAAAACAGCTGTGGAGTATGTTCCAGAAACTCTTTTATCCTTTAAAAATTGAGTCTGAATGACTCTGAATGATTTGCTTTCCTCCTGACTTTGAATCATGATAGACTGCTTTGTTTGCATGTATTAAGTTTAATGTTATAATTTCTACTATTAGGCACACGTAAAATCCATCTTGCATATTAAATTTATTTCCTAGTACTGAAAGTAATTTTCTTATTTCTTCAGGATAAATTTAATAGGTCTCATCCTTCTGTGGCTGTCATTTGTTCATTTCTTGGAATAAAACTTTTAGAAAAGGAATGGAAATGAGTGATGATTCAGTATGCTCCTTATCATTGCTTAGATCAAAATGTTAGTAATATTTTTCTCCACTGACTGGACTTTCACCAGGGACCTTTCACCAGAGCAGAGCAGTGCCAAATTTCTAAATTACCTCCTTTGTATTTGCATACTTTATGTTGGTTTTAGATTTTTTTTACCTACGGGTAACTTTTTTCCATGCCTGTTAGATTCTTCATTGTCACTAGTGATCTTAAGTCACTTGGACAAAATCTTACAAACAAGCTAAGATGCAGAGAATTTGCAAAAAACCTGTAAAGTTCTCTTTATTTAGAAGCTTAACGAAAACATTTCTTTGGGGATGGCTAAGAATATATATTTTTTTCAGACTTTTAAAATGTATTTTTGAAAACTTATATAATGTTTCTCAGTTTCTTTTAATCCCATGAGAAAGGCATCTTATTTAAGGAAGTACTAAACTGATTATGTTTGCAGCCACAATGTGTTTTAAAAAATGTTAAGGTGGAGAGATTAAAGAAGGAAAAAATGCCCCTATGAACTTTCTTCCTTTGCAGCTCATTGTGACATATTCCTTCAGAAAGTGGAGCATACTAGTAACACATAGAATGTGAAGTATTCTTTTTTTGACAAACCACTACCATATAAAAACATTCTACAAACTGACCTTTTTCACTTTCTGTGATCTACAATTTTCTTTTACAAATTCTGTGATGTAGTGCTAGGCCAACTTGGAAAAAGTTAATATTTAATTACAATAATTGACAAGAAAATAAAAATATCTCCATACTTATAACCTGATTTTAGGTGAAACTTATTTTTATAAATTTTAAGATACAAACCCCCATGTTATTGATTTTATTTAAAAAATTCTACAGATTCTTATGTCAAAATATTTTAAAGTTATGTGGGAAAAAATTAATTTTAACTGATGTTTTAACATGTAGCTTTTATTTTGTTGTTTACTGTATAATTAATTTATATCTGATTTTGGGGTGAGGGCAATAATACTTGGTGTGTATTTGTACAGGAGAAAGAAGGTATACTGGAATAAATCCTCACTCCTTGTCAATTCTGAAATAGTGTGTGTGGGAGACAAATCTGATGGGACAAAATTATTGACATGCCCAATAAGGCCGTTAGGAGGGATTTTAAACTTAACAAAACTTCAAACAGCTCACTGCACATTCAACCCAGGTTTTAAACCAAGGGCAAAGACATTGCTTGACTTGCCAAGAGACTCCTCATCCAGGGAGAAGACAATTCAGAGAAGATTGTATAATTTAGGGCAGAATTATTCTAATAGTTTCCAGGGCTGGTTATTTCTTGTGAGGAAGTCGATTATTGAACACGAGCATTTAAGAATGATTACATTTAGCAAGCACTGCACTCTTGCTTAAACTAAGCAATCAGAACCTCTGTTTTTTGTTACTGTGATCAAGAACTTGTCAGTGCCTTTGTGGCAATATTATGCAGTTTTATGTGGTAGATGACAATATGCAGGCACTAGAAAACTTCTTTTGTTAAGGTGTCACCTGGCAATTTTTTTTTATGCAATGACTCTGAAGACATACAGCTCTTGTGCTACAGATTTGGTATTAGTAACACACTAAAAGTGTTTTAATCACCTTGAGTGGATGGAATCGTAGACATGTTCTCTGATGGAATGGCTACCTTGGATTTTGTTATGTCACCAGAAGTCTTCAGAGCAATGACCCATTTTTCGCATCGCTTATTAGCACAGCTGCAATAATTTCTCTGGCTTTATGAAAGTTGAAAACAGTGATTCTGTAAATTCCTTTACCAGATTTCTTAAGGGATGGGAAGTATTAGCAGCTCAGATAGCCTCAAGATAAAAAAAATTTGTAGCCAAGAATCACACAGAACAGTATGCAGGAAATGACCCATGAGTGTTCTCATAAATGTAATACTAAATTCTAGTTAATAAATACATTAATTATTCTTACCTTTATTTTAAATTAATGCTTTAGCAATAGATGTCCTACCATTTCCTGTCTTTGGCATTATCATAAGTCAGAAAGGTTGGTTCCTCTAATGACCTGGGAGTTTAGGCATTGTTCCTCTGTATAGCTGTTAAGAAATCATTGAATGATATCTGTTAGGATTGCAGAAATGTCCATTTTTTGATATTTATAAACAATAGGTTTAAAAACCAGCTGGAAAATATTTTCTGCCACAGTGTTGAAAAGAAAGAGCTAAACATTAATTTTTGCCAAGGTTTTTAAACATTGCGATGTTTACCTTGTAATGATAATGTATGCAATGAGACACATATTCCTGTCACTTTGGATTATTTAAAGTGATTCTGAAGTAATAGCTGTGTGCATGTATCTTTTCAGTTTTATTATGAAGCAAGGTTACATGTAAAACCACCACCAAACAAACAAACAAACAAATAAAACCCAAAACAAAAAAAAGCAAAAAAGCCCCACTAATTTTGCATGTTTGCAGCCTCTAATTACTAGAAAAGTCAAAATTCTTGCTAGACTAAGTTATATACAGTTAGTAATTCCCTGCAGTCTTTATTTGTCCTCAGAACTGGTAGAGGAAGAACAACTATATCATCACTGCCTGCAAATCAGATGCACTGAAATCTGGTATCTTAAACATACCACTGGAATAAATGGTAGTTGTATCTGTACTAACACCTGAACTTTATATGTTTAAGAAATTTAATAGCAGGGGATTAACATAAATTGCAACAATGATAGAATTCATAAGGTACTGTGCAGAGGGTGAAAAAGTTTATCTACTCTCTGTGTAGATAAACATAGCTAGATAATTGTCCTGCTTTGGGCCAGGATAAAGGTGATTTTCTGTCTTGTACTTTTGCTTTTAGCTAAGTTTCTCAGACAGTGTGTGCTTTTAGGATTGATAACACTTGATGTTTATAGTTACTGCTAGAGACTGGTATGCAGAGCCAAGGACACTGCTCAGCTCTGAGGAAAACATTTTACCGACCAGAAGAAGTAAAGAGGTCCCACCTGAACCCTCCTTTAGGGAGGAACAGACAAGATAGATGCCAGAATTGACCAAACAGAGTATTCCATCCCATATACGTCACACTCAGTATAAATTTGAGGCATCACGAGGGCCGAGCCAGATCTTTTCCGGATTTCCTGCTTCCCTTCCTTCACCCGGCATCCTGGAAGGATCCTGTCCGTTCGTCTGCCTGTGGTCCTGATCCGTGCCAGCCCATATCTGTGTGTTCCTGCCTCCGGTTCCCAACTGCTGCCGACTCCAGGAGTCCAGCCTGGACTTTCCCAGGGCTGCCCTACAGCCTCGGTGGTGACGTGAGAGTCACTGGGGGAAAGGGGGAGGAATGTGGTTTCCATTTTCCTGTATATTTGTATATATTTAGTAATTTTACCTATTTATCATTACTGTTCCATTAAAGTTGTGTAGTTTAGTTTCCAACCCATAAGTCTCTCTCCCTTATTCTCTCTCCTTTCTCTATCAAGGAGAGAGAGATTAATAGAGAGCGTCTGTTATTCGGTTTAATTGCCGGGCCAGTGTTAAACCATGACAATAATATAGTATATCTTCTTGCGAGTGTCACAGGAGGGCTTGAAGATCACCTTTCTGGATGGTCTTGAGTCAAGTGTCTATAGTAGTTGACAGACAACTTTAGTAAATTTCCACACCTTTAGAGTAACTAATTCCAGTTCTGCTCATTATGTGCATACCTCAGAAAATCAATATTGCTGTGGATATAAAGTGGCAGACTGCCCCAATATTTTCAGAAGTATTAATCAATTTTTTTGACACATCTAGTCATTAAACACTAAGTTAAATGAAGGAAAGAACAGAAGTGCTGAGTGCTACAAAATGTTGTATGTTTAAAAAAGTTGTCAAAGTGAGAGAGGCCTCTTTACAGGTAACTTTTTTGGCCTTTTCTATGGCTTGGATGTCAATTTTAGTGACAAAATTTTTATGTGATTTCTTTCCAGATGATGTGCCTACATATACCTTATATATGCCTATGCATAGCTTATATATGCCTATGCATATACACATATACATATACATATAAATATACATAAATGCCTATGTATACTCTTAAAAATCAGACTAGCAAATAATATGTATTTTTTTCTATTTGGTTTTACTGGCTTCTCAGATGGTCTACTATTTTATGCTTTAATTTCCTTTACTCTGTAAAATGAATGCCTTCCCAATTTGTTTTTGGTAGTTATACTCAAGCCAGCACCTTAATTCAAAGCAATGTCCTCCCTCATTCTCCCTCTACAAAACAGGGGCCTTAGAGATTTACTGTTTTGCTGTGGTCATGCAGCTACAGCATGAAGAATCAGGTCTGCACTCAGGTAAGGAGTCAATGACAAAGCTGACATAGTGAGGAAAAAAGGAGATATTTTGTCAGAATACTAAAGCAAAATAATAAACTAATAATTATCCAATTAACCATATAATTAACAAACACTGCTGTTGGTTAGCATTCCCAGAAATACTGTTCGCATATTCACAAATGAGTAATTCATGGGGAAGGTCAAGAAAGTCTTCAAATTCATGTAGCAGCACAAGGATGCCACGCTAACTGCACAGTGAATGCATAAGAACAACAGCAGAGCCTAAAAATCAGCTTGTGCTGGTAAGAAGGAGAATAGATTATTAACCCTTGTGAGCAGCTTTCATTTGCAAAATGAAATAGACTTTGCAAATCTAGGTAGAGACACTAAGAAAGGAATGTTAACAGTGAAAGTGAGCCACTCCAGTACACTTTCAGTTGGCTTCTCCTCAGTGTTTTTATTTTTTAAAACCTTTGCTGTCTAGTATGGTGTAATTATCACTGAAGTTACAACCTTTGCCTGTTACTAGTACTGTCTCATTTATATGCCTATAAACAAGCTGGTGGATGCACTGTTGGTGCTCATTGGCCATTATACAATCTTAGTAAATATATCATGCCAAGAATCTGTTATCATTCTTCAGACTGACATGTTTAAGTATGCTGTACTTCAGAAATTGCTACAAAATCCCCTTAATCTGTAGGAACACCGACATTTGCTTTGGCAACTTTCTGATATGTCTGTAGTCAGAAATGTTTCCTTAGGAAGAGTTCATTCATATACATGGTATCCATATCTGATACTAAGTGTGGTGACCACACTTTTATGCTAGCAGACTCTGCATCTAGGAAAGAGCATTAATTTCAACAGAGTAACTGGGAATTCAATGAGAAGGGCTAATGTCGTGCCCAACATGGCCAAAAATTTATCTTGTGCAGTGTTGGCGATAAAGGTGACTGACAGCGTAGACTATTTTAACCTTGGTGGGTTGGTATTTCACAGTATCTACTTCCTCTTTATCAGAGAAAATCAGTTCTGTACTGTTCTGCTCAGCTGTGGAGAGAAGCCTGCATGTGCACTAGCAATGACTTTGGAATATTTATGTTTTCTTCATTCCTTTTACAGCAATTTGATTACAAGTAAGGGCTGCAGGACCTTACCATGTATTTCACAATGCCTGTTAATTTTTGTTGTTTTATAAATTAATGTATCCTCATGTTTGGTGGAACCTGTTTCCTTGCTCTGGGCATCTAATGGCAACAGTATGTGCTAGATTACCAGTAGCTGCTGTCAGCCAGCTGTAAGCTTTATGTTTACAATTTTAACAACTATGCCTATTTAGTTACTGGGGATAGTATATGGTCTATCACTGGATAATTTTTTTGCCTCTGTAAACAGCATGATCTACAAATACTTTGAGTTCTGACTTAGCAAATGCACAGCTCTGTATGACAAGATGGTGATTTAAAAAAATAAAACCCAAAAGAACTGTGATTACATATTTATACTTGCAATTATCAATGAGTACTATGGATGAAATAGACCTGGAAAATTTTAAAGCTAATTGGAATTTATGATATTTTTTGTATATAAAAAGAAAAATAAAGAATAATTTGAAAGCAATTTGTTCTGTGAACAATTTTCCACAGTCCCCAGCTGTAGATGGAGTTCTGATCTCCATTAATTTGTTCTGGGTAGGCTCTCTCTGTCTCATTGGTTCTAGGTGAAACCAATGTGAGATACAACTAATCCTTTCATATTAATATGTGGGAAGATGGAATGACTGTTTTACCTCCATAACTCATAATCTCATTATTTTCTGAGTGTTCATGCCACCTCCCTGGCAATACACCTCATAGAAATATTAATATGATTATTACCTCTGTAATCATTCCTTTCCCAGAAAAATCCAGTTTTAGAAATCAGCAATTCATCAGAAGCAAAACCGTTTATACCTGCTTGGTAAAAGTCAATAGCTAAATAGCAAACTTCCAACAGCTTCAAAACACAAATACACAACAAATGAAGCTGATGGTCTCCGTACTTCTGTAATTGCATAATGTTAAGAACCTCCAAACCACCATTAAACCATATCACAAATAACAATATTACAGTTATTTTTAGAATAGTTTTGGAAGTTATTTTTTAGACCAATTTTGGATGTTAGCAAAGAATTTAATGTATCTTTGCTGAATATTGAAGAATAATTTTATAACATTTGCTAGGTAGAAAATTAGGTGACTTTGAGGCACAAAATTATTTCTCTGTGTATTTGGCTTTCTGCTCCCTGGTACTTATGGTCAGATATATGTAGTGTTTATGATATTTGGTATTTTTATTTTGTCATAAAATACCACTGCGGATATGAGTATGGATTAATTTTGTAAAATATGTCCCAACAGTAGTCTGTATTTAAATTTAGAAGTTAATTATCCAGAATTTATAGTTTTGTTGATTTGCTCTTACCAGAGGGTCTGCTGCTAAAAAATCAGAAGTATCAGCTTACAGTATTTCAAGCTACCTTTTTCTGTGCCAGTTTTCCCACTGAGTCTTGTGTTTAAAGTGGTATGTTTTTTTATGTTTAATATTTGACATTCATTAAATAACCTGGACATTTCTGAGACACTCTGTAATAATGGATTTTTTAGGAACATGTTTTTAATTCAACTATTTAATAAAATCTGTTTCATTAAATGTGCTGTGAACCAGGCAGCTGCCAGTGAAGTGATTTCACTGACTCTTGTGCTCAGAAAGGTCTTTTTGTGTGACCTAATACTCCTTGAGGGTTCTGGTTTTAATTATTGTGCTTTATTTTTCTTGTCTTCCTTATTTCTTTGTAACACCACCTCTGGATTAATGTGACCAAGCTTTAAAAAGATGCCATGCTAATAGCATAATTAAACTGTTAGTCTTCCTATGTCTCTTAGGGTTTGACAGAGCCTCATATCACTTCAAAATCTCTGCAACCCATCTCTTGTAATCACTGTGACTAATAATTAGAAAACAACACAGGGAAGCAGGAGACACACACAGAAGGAATCAAAAGGGATGTAGGCTTTACAGACATAAAACTGGGGTAGCAAGTTCATAATTATTCAATAAAATACCAATATAAGGATGTCTTAGGCTGCTGGCAGTTTTTCTGGCTTTTGAGCTCTACCATTGCACAGGACAGGGTAAGCAAACTTTTCTAATTTTGGATCTGAGGGATTCTGCATTAGCTGTCCAATGCCACAAAATTTATTGTTGTTACTACTGATCAGAAGCAGTTTTGGGGAAGAAAACCTTGATCATAGAATAATAGAATCATAGAATTAGTCGGGTTGGAAGGGACCTCAGAGATCATCTAGTCCAACCCTTGACCCACCAGAGCAGTTGCTAGACCATGGCACTGAGTGCCACATCCAGTCTTTTTTTAAATGTCTCCAGGGACAGAGAATCTACCACCTCACCGGGCAGTCCATTCCATAGCCTAATCACCCTCTCCGTGAAGAAATTCTTTCTAATATCTAACCTAAACCTCCCCTGGCACAACTTAAGACTGTGTCCTCTTGTCTTGTTGAAGGTCGTCTGTGAAAAGAGTCCAGTTCCCACCTCACTACAGCCTCCTTTCAGGTAGTTGTAGACAGCAATGAGGTCTCCCCTGAGCCGCCTCTTCTTCAGGCTGAACAGCCCCAGCTCTCTCAGCCTCTCCTCATAGGGCCTGTGCTCGAGTCCCTTCACCAGCCTGGTTGCCCTCCTTTGGACCTGTTCCAGGACCTCTACATCCTTCTTAAACTGAGGGGCCCAGAACTGGACACAGTACTCGAGGTGTGGCCTAACCAGTGCTGAGTACAGGGGAAGAATCACCTCCCTGGACCTGCTGGTGACGCTGTTCCTGATACAGGCCAGGATGCCATTGGCCTTTTTGGCCACCTGGGCACACTGCTGGCTCATGTTCAGTTTCTTGTCAATCCAGACTCCCAGGTCCCTTTCTGCCTGGCTGCTCTCCAGCCACTCTGTCCCCAGCCTGGAGCTCCCCATGGGGTTGTTGTGGCCAAAGTGCAGGACCCGGCACTTGGCTGTGTTAAACCTCATCCCATTGGAATCGGCCCAGCTCTCTAGTCTGTCCAGGTCCCTCTGCAGAGCCCTCCTGCCTTCCAGTTGGTCCACACTTCCTCCCAGCTTGGTGTCATCTGCGAATTTGCTGATGATGGACTCAATCCCTTCGTCTAAGTCGTCGATAAAGATATTAAACAGAACTGGGCCCAATACTGATCCCTGGGGGACACCACTAGTGACCGGCCGCCAACTGGATGCAGCCCTGTTCACCACCACTCTCTGGGCCCGGCCCTCCAGCCAGTTCCTAACCCAGCACAGGGTGCTCCTGTCCAAGCTGTGGGCTGACAGCTTTTTCAGGAGAATGCTATGGGGGACGGTGTCAAAGGCTTTGCTGAAATCCAGGTAGACCACATCCACAGCCTTCCTCTCATCCACCAGACGGGTCACCTGATCATAAAAGGAGATCAGGTTGGTCAGGCAGGACCTGCCCTTTCTAAACCCGTGCTGGCTGGGTCTGATCCCTTGCCCATCCTGCAGGTGCTGTGTGATTGCACTGAGGATGATCTGTTCCATGACCCTGCCAGGCACTGAGGTCAGGCTGACGGGCCTGTAGTTTCCTGGGTCCTCTTTCCGGCCCTTTTTGTGGATTGGCGTGACATTTGCCAATTTCCAATCATCTGGGATGTCCCCAGTGAGCCAGGACTGTTGGTAGATGATAGAGAGAGGCTTGGCGAGCTCTTCTGCCAGCTCCCTCATCACCCTTGGGTGGATCCCATCCGGTCCCATAGACTTGTGGGGATCCAAGCATCTCAGTAGGTCACTGACTGTGTCCTTCAGGATTACAGGGGGACTGTTAGATTATTGTCACCTTCTATAAGCTCCAGAAGCCATCTGTCCTCAGGGAAACCTGTCTTTCTGTTGAAAACTGAGGTAAAGAAGGTGTTAAATACCTCAGCCTTTTCTTCATCTTTGACAACTATATTCCCACCCGTGTCCAGTAAAGGATGGATGTTTTCCTTGCCCCTTCTTTTGCTGCTGATGTATCTGTAGAAGGACTTTTTGTTATCCTTCACAGAGGCTGCAAGATTCTGTTCACATTGTGCCTTTGTCTCTCTGATTTTCTTTCTACATGACTTAACTATATTCCTAAATTCCTCTTGAGAAGTTAGCCCTTTTTTCCATAATTGATAGGCCCTCTTCTTAATCCTAATTTCTTTCAGAGTCTCCCAGTTCAGCCAGACTGGTTGCCTTCCCCGCCGGCTCGCCTTCCGGGACTCTGGGACAGCCTTTTCCTGTTTTTTCAGAATATGCTCTTTGAAGTATGTCCATCCCTCCTGGACCCCTCTGTTTTCAAGGGCTGTTTCCCAGGGTATACTCTGAACTAGTCTTTTGAATAGTCCAAAATCTGCTCTCCGGAAGTCCAACACAGAGGTTTTACTGACAACCCTCCTTGTATCCCTGAGTATTGAAAACTCTGTTATTTCATGGTCACTAAGTCCCAGTCGTCCATCAACCACCACATCTCCCACCAGCCCCTCTCTGTTTGTGAAAAGAAGGTCAAGTGGGGCTCCGTCCCTGGTGGGCTCATTTACTAGTTGGAGCAGGAAATTATCTTCAATACACTCTAGGAATCTCCTAGACTGCCTCCTCTCTGCGGTGTGGAGTTCCCAGCAGATATCTGGCAAGTTGAAGTCACCTACGAGAATAAGGGATGATGATTTTGAAACATCCTCCAGTTGCTTGTAGAATATTTCGTCAACCTCATCATCCTGATTGGGCGGTCTGTAACAGACTCCCATCACGATATCGGCCTTGATGACCTTCCCACTGATTCTAACCCACAGGCATTCTGCCCTATTATTGGTGGTCTCAACTTCTACAGTGTTGAGAGATTCTCTAACATATAGGGCTACCCCTCCACCTCTCCTACCCTGCCTGTCCCTTCTGAAGAGCCTGTAGCCACCCATGGCAGCACTCCAGTCATGGGAGTCATCCCACCACGTTTCCGTGATAGCGACTACATCATAGCTTCCCTGCCGCACGATGGCTTCCAGCTCCTCCTGTTTGTTGCCCATGCTGCGTGCATTGGTGTACATGCACTTCAGCTGGGCTGCTGATTTGTCATTTATCTCGGGTAGTCCACCTTTAGGTTCCTCTCTGGAGAGCTCAGTTTCAACCCTCTCCCCCTTCAAACCTAGTTTAAAGCCCTCCTTATCAGCCCCTTCAACCTATGACCTAGAGTCCTTTTCCCCCTGTTAGTTAGATGAAGTCCATCAGATCTAATGACACAAGGCAGTTTGGGATTTGCCCCATGGTCGAAGAACCCAAAGTTCCGCCAGTGGCACCAGTCCCTTAGCCACCTATTAATGAGATGGGTTTTCCTAGTCCTCTCCTCATTCAAGCCTTCTACTGCAGGAACTGAGGCGAAGACTACCTGTGCTCCTGACCCATCGACTAACCGACCCAGGGCCTTGAAGTCCTTTTTAATCCCTCTTGTACTTCTTCCAATAATGTCATCACTGCCAGCCTGAACTACCAACAGTGGATAATAGTCCGAGGACTGAATTAGCTGAGGGAGTCTCTTACTAATATCCCTCACCCGGGCGCCAGGAAGGCAGCAGACCTCTCTATGGGATGGGTCAGGTCGACATATAGGGCCCTCAGTTCCCCTCAGAAGAGAGTCACCAACTACGACTACCCTTCTTCTTTTCTTTGTAGGTGAAGTTTTAATCCGTCTGCTAGACAGGGGGTGAACGGGAGGCCTTATGGACAGATCGTCCTCTTCTCTGTCCTCTTCTTGATTCTCTGAGTCCAGGGCCTCATATCTGTTCTCTATGGGCACCTGGGGGAGTGGTGGGGGTTGGGAGAGAATTCTTTTGCCTTTTCGGTGGGGGACCTGTTTCCATTCTCCCCTATCCACCTGGTCTGCATCAGCTGCCTGATAGGAGGAGGGGCAGGGCTTCACCGTCTCCTGTTGCATTTCTATTGCAGTCGAAAGGGTGTGACTCCACCAGTCAATTTCCTTTTCACTTTCCCTAATACTTCTTAGTTGCTCCACCTCCTCCTTAAGCTCTGCCACCATGCTCAGCAGGTCGTTGACCTGCTCGCATCTCACACAGACCTTATTTTCACTGTCCGACGGTGCCAGGACGAGGCTTAAACATTCTGCACAGCCAGAGACTTAGAATCATAGAATCATAGAATTAGCCGGGTTGGAAAGGACCTCAGAGATCATCTAGTCCAACCCTTGACCCACCAGAGCAGTTGCTAGACCATGGCACTGAGTGCCACATCCAGTCTTTTTTTAAATGTCTCCAGGGACAGAGAATCTACCACCTCACCGGGCAGTCCATTCCATAGCCTAATCACCCTCTCCGTGAAGAAATTCTTTCTAATATCTAACCTAAACCTCCCCTGGCACAACTTAAGACTGTGTCCTCTTGTCTTGTTGAAGGTCGTCTGTGAAAAGAGTCCAGTTCCCACCTCGCTACAGCCTCCTTTCAGGTAGTTGTAGACAGCAATGAGGTCTCCCCTGAGCCGCCTCTTCTTCAGGCTGAACAGCCCCAGCTCTCTCAGCCTCTCCTCATAGGGCCTGTGCTCGAGTCCCTTCACCAGACTGGTTGCCCTCTATGTCCATTTTATTGTTCCTCTTAAGGGATTCTGTCTGTATGGACACACCCTTTTTCTCAACAGGAGCAGTTTTTGCTTTTTCTGAAACCATTGTTATCTGTGCCCTTCCTGCTTGCTCTGCCTGCGCGAACTGCCTCGCTAACTGCCGCTTCTAATTCCTGTTTGCCTGCTCCTGTTCGCCACGCTCCAGGTCGCTGGCGCTCCCAGCAGGTGCTTTAAATCCCTCGTGGTCCGGGTGGGTGCCGCCCCCTTACAGCTGATTGGTCTCCGTAGAAACCCTCCAACAGCAAGGTTAGTGCAGCACGCTGCTGGTAGCCGTTTGATGATGGAGAAGAGAAATTTATGCTGTAAATAATAACTCAACAATATGTGAAAATATGTGTGCTCTCGAAGCATGGTGAGAGCACCCCAAGACTCAGTATTTGCTAGTAGCATAAGGTCATATGTAGGTTCTTTTAGTTTTATGTTACTTGGAATAAGAAGTGATTGCGGTCTATCAGCTACTAATGTGTCATATTGGCAAATAAAAGCAAGCCCTGTGTATCTAAGACCAGTTTTTACAACAGCAGAAGGAGCTCCACAAGTTCAGGTTCTGACTGTGATGCTCTTAACAGGGTTTAGTCACCAAGTGTACTGGCACTGAAGTTGTGCTTCTGTTTTAAGTTCTTTTTTATCTTTTTTCCTGTGTTTCATTATGTTCTACTAATGGTACCCTTCTCTGGGTAATAGCTGTAGATTTAGTAGTACAGAAGGATCCAGAGCAAAAAATGTCAAAATTAGTACTGTTCAATGATGCTCATGTGTTCCTGCTTTCAGAAATACCGTTATGTTTCCATCTGAAAATTTGCACATCTTAATTCTATTCGTGGAAATCCAGACTATTGAAAGTATTACTTGGCATTTCAGTATGTAATTGCTTTCTTTCTTGGCTTTTATATTATCCTCAGCTCAAGAATAGCAGTTTAATTTTCTGCCCTCCTTTCCCCATCATTCCACCACAGTGGAGAGGTTTAGGTAGACAGAGTACAAATTGCACACTTTGTTTGTCTTGAACTGGATCTTTCTGAACACTTGAACATTTAAAAATCAGTATTCATGAAATACAATATTATGTGATTGACTAAACAGACTTTTTATTACATCTATCACCTTTCTCTACTTCTAAGACACTTCACATTACACAGTAATAACAGTAGAAAGTGTTGAAAGTAACCAGGTTCAACAATTTCTCTAATCTTTGAGGATTTTTTCTTTCCACATGGAACTTAGTGGACCTGAAATTAATGTTACCAAGTGAAAATAAGTGAAAATAAACTTGGTGCTTTCTGTGTCTCTAAGCCCCACCTGTCTTTTGTGCCAAAACACATACAAAATAATACAGTAAAGCAAAAAAAAGATGAATTTTTATCTGGGAAAAGATGAATATTCAAAAACTGTGGACTATCAGTGAAGTCTTTGAAGGACTTAAAATAGTTAAGTGGTCATATCTGTCTTCTTTAAAAATGGAGTATGCTTACTGCTACTGTTTTGTATGATTTTTAATATTTATAACATAGATTTGGAATTTTTTTGTTTTTTAAAGAGGGATTAAAAAAGCCTCATTTGATGTAAAGTGCTTCTTTTTAAGGTAAAGATGAATGTAGAGTTTGTATATTCAGCTTTTGGGGTGTTTTATTGTCCAAGTAGCTACGCTGTTGCTGCACTCAGGAGCAATCTTAAGGTCAAAATCCCCAAGCCTGTTCCCTGTCAGCTTCCAGTATGCAACAAAGCATGTGCACAAATACTGTGTGTGGAACACACCTTTGCACAAAGATGAGTTATTTCTGAAGCAAAGACATTGCAGCAGCAATGGTCTATCACATTTGTATGAGCCTAGCAGAGGTTTCTGCTGTTGTCTCTTGGAGCTGTCTGTAGCACCATGGTACTCCCTTCCTTTTGCAAAGCAAGAACTATATCAGGACAGTTTTGCCCAGGAAAGTTTTACATTATTACTTTGCTGCTGCTGCTTTTCAGGATGCAATGGTAGTGTCCCCAGCCCTGGCTGCCAGTGGGATTACAGAACTGCCAATACTTGTTTGGCACACAATACGAAGTTCCATCAAATGGAACTTAAATGAATAAAATAGTGTGGGTGGGGTTATGCCAAATATGGCAGAATATCCAGTCCACCTCTGTATTATTTGAACAACTTTTACTGTAATGGACACCAGTGGTTTTACCAGCTATCTGTATATGTGAGATGCTTTCTTACAGGTGCACTCAATGCATTCATACCTCTTAAAAAAAAAGAAACCCACTTTTTCAATTTTATTGCATACAGAAGGAAGCAGTTGCACTGTTACATTTATGAATTATCACAAGGAAGTCTTACCAGAATAACTCTTGTTAGAATAAATATGGTTTTCTGTAGAGAAACAAGATAAACCAGGTGCCTCGAGTTGCCAAAGAGTGGGTGTGAGTCCACCTGTGCCTGGTTAGGGCAGGCCCCCTATTACCAGGGGGCCAATAAAGGTGGGACACACACCCACAAGGAGGAAGCTCACTCTGGTACGAGGCATGGAGAGGCCAGCAGCTCGTCGAGCCTCTGGAGCAAGAAAGGCTCTTCCCGCTACACTTCTACCTTGGAAGCGCTGTGTGGTGGCTGGAGTCCTGGAAGAGACCAGCAGCTCGTCGAGCTTCAGGAGCAAGAATGGCTCCTCCTGCTACAGTTTTCTGTTTTGTATTTCCAGTTTCTGATTTAGATAGGTGAAAACATTAATATTTTCAGGTCTGTCGTCTTCATTGCTGCACTCATTTTGAAGAGAAACTGGCCTTAAAAAGTAATTTTGACTTAAAAATATGAATAAAAGCTGGATTTTCAAAACTCCAAAAGAGGCGACACTTTTTAAAATCATTGCATTAAGGTACTTGTAGAAGAGGAAGACTTAATCCAATTTCCTTTTCAGTATGAGGGTATTTCCACTTTTTTAGATCTTAAGATCGATCTGCATAACTGATATTGGGAAAAATAATTAATTTTAGTTACTTTAATAATTAAAAACCTAATAAAATAATGGTATTGTTGAGGATATTTTTGTTTGGTTGGTTGGGGTTTTTTCTTTTTTTTTTTCTCTGTGTGTGATTTTAGGAGTTAATGTTTAAGAATAATAATTGATTAGGGTTAATTAGGGTACTTACCAAACACTTGAATTTCAATACACGTTTTGTCCATACAAAATAGAATAATTTCAACACAAGATTGAGAGCAACCATTAAGAGTACTATGATCTTGTTGCACTGGGTCATACAGTTCCCCAAATTATTGGCTTATCTGGGAAACAAATAATATCCTCCCCCAGCGTCTTAAAAATGGCAAATACATTCCATGATAAAGTGCACTTTAATTTATAAAAATAATGAAAAATAGTGGGCACTGGACTATGAAGTGTAACATCTCTCTTTTGCAGGTTAAGAAATACTCAAGGCTGGTAGTATAAAAATCTGTTCACTGAGAATTTAGTACTGAATGTTGATAGACTGTGAAAAATCTACTTGTTTAATCTGTGAAGCTTGCATACTAGAACTCTTATTTATTATCCATTCAGTAGTGTAAATCTTTCTACATGGGGCTCTGTTGTCTTTTGCTTTTATTTTTCCTGGAATTGGTTGATGGTGGGAGGTGCCTGATTAAGAATAAACTGATTATGTCAACTGGTTTGTCAACAAGTACTTTCTTTTGCCTGGTTTTAGTATAGGCATAATGGCAGAGATTATAGAAGAAATTAAGTTCTCAGACAGTTAATGTAGAACTTTACGAGCATAACAGGCAGTTGTTTGGAAGCTTGATTGATGGTGGAAGCTGTTATAGATCACCAGAATTAGATACCAAAGACTTCTTTACTTCTTAGTTTTATTTTTTCAAAACATATTCCTCCTTATTTTTGATAAAAATGCAATTTGAAAGAAGGCAGGTATCCATATGACTTTATAAATATAAGTATGAAATTTTTGAACTCAGAGTCAGCCAGCCAGTTCTCAAACACAAGTAAATTCTCAGTCCACTGTATGAACTCCATTAATCAGAAATTATCTGACTGCTAAGTGTGATATCATTCATTGGTATTGTATGCATCGTTTACAACCATATGGATATTTGCAGTTTGAATAAGTATACAAAGAGCAAAGACATTAATTTTAAAACAGGTGCACTAAATTAACAGAAAAAGAGTCTAATGAAGTGGCAGCCTTCATATTATGACAGAGACAAGATAAGTCAGGAAAACAAGGATTGACAGACACATTGTCAGTTTAGGTAAAGACAGCTGTAGATTCCTCTGGAGCACAGAAAGCCTTCTCTGTAACTTCTAGTAGCTAGTAAATAGATATTTCTTAACATAATTATTCCTGATTCACAGATGGACGCAGTGTTCTGCAGGGTAACATTTTTTTAATTTTACTTACTGGCAGCAATTAGCAATTTAGAGACTTGTGGATGCCTGCAGGGCTAAAATGTTGTCAGCATCACTGAGACGTGGTGTGATGGTTCCTGTGAATGGCATGTGAGAATGGATGGGTACAAGCTTTTTAGGCAGGACAGGAAAGGGAGAAGTCTCTCTGTGTCAATGACCAGCTGGAGCCCAGGAAGCTGTGCCTGAGGATGGATGAGGAGCTGACTGAGAGTTTATAGGTCAGAGTTAAAGGGAAGACAGTGATATCTTAGTCATAGAATGAGGGGTAATGGTGTTAAAATGGAAGAGGGGGCATATTGGTTAAGCATTAGGAAGAAATTCTTTCCTATGAGGGTAGTGAGACACTGCCAGAAGTTGTTCAGGGAAGTTGTGGATGCTCATTTCCTGGAGGTGTTCAAGACCAGATTGGATGGGGCTTTGAGCAGCCTGGTCTAGTTGGAGGTAACCCTGCCCATGCCAGAGGGTTTGGAACTGGGTGATCTTTAAAGTTGCTTCCAACTCAAACCACTCTATGATTCTATGCTTACGTGAAATCTGATGATATGGTGAGTTGGTAATTTCTTGTTGAAAATGGCAATGTTTTCCTGAGGGAGCATTTTTTTAATGTGATATATAGCCATAGTAATAGGTGACTGTAGATTTAATAGAGAGAAAGAATAAAAATGATGTTAGGAAGCTCAGTCTATCGTGTGAGGAAGCTTTAATTAAGCCAGATCTCCTTTGCATCTTTCAACTTCAGTGTGATATATTTTGTCATTTTTATACAGATGTGTCTTCTAGTCTTTAATAGACTAAAGAATTTATTTTTTGGCAAGATTATGAAAGACTGTCATTTTACATTAGCAGAAATATTAAAGACTTGTAAGCTAAACCTTCACACCCTCTCTACTGTCAAACAAAAAAAAAAAAAAAAGGAGGACTTGAGAAAGTTCTTTAATAACACCAGCTAGACAATATTTATTAATGTTTTAATATTTATAATCTTCCAGTATACAATTGTGCAAGATTTAAATGGATAAGATTAATTAATATCAAAGTATGCAGCCTTCAAATATAATGAATACAGAGCCTCTAAAATCTTCAGCAAAAGAGAAAGGGAGTTGTGCAGTGAATTTGATGTTTGAGTTAATATCACTTCCTTCATGCATAAAAAATGTCTTGGGAACAACCAAAGAATTTAACTTAGCATTTTTGCTTGTTTGTTTTTATTAGGATTACTTTCATGGAGACATAAGGAATTTGTGCAGTCAGTCTTTTGTAGCCCTATGAATGAGAGTGCATGAAATCTCCAAACCCTTTTGGGCATTTGTGAAGGAAAAAGTCAAGGAGGGAAGCCAGAAGATTCTTGTCTTCCAGACAGAAGTAAAGCACCAAGTGAGGTAGAAACTAGGAGGAACACTAAGTGAGATGGCTGTAAAGAAGAAAGGAGGAGAGAAGCCAAGGCATTCAGACAGCTTATCAAGAAAGAAAAAATGGCCATCAAAACAGAAAAGGACCAGAGGCCATCAAAGAAACAAAGAAGCAAAGAAGAAGAAAAATGTAGAAGGTCAAAAGAAATAGCAGGAACAGTAATCATATACATATATTCTGGGCAACAGTGTGGAAAAACTGTTACATAAGATTGTGATGTATTTGCCTTAATAATGGGGTTGGATTTGATAAGCTCAGACAGCATGACCAGTTTTGTGCTCTTAGGGTGCTCAGGAAAAAAGGCAAAAGTCTTCAGCAAATGCATCCTTTGTAAGAGATAAGAGAAACAAGATTCAGAATGTATCAGTGGTGTACTTCTAACCCTCTAGTAACCTGTAAATTGTTGAGCAGTAGGTACTTTGGATCTACATCAACCAAATTTCTATTTCACCAAGACTGACCAATTTGCAAGACACTCTGTAAGGGCTGGCTGTAATCACTGAATCTTGGAGCTGTTGGAACATTTCTCTTTCTAGAGAGATTGTTGGTACAAAAAATAGCAAGAAGGATGGTACAGGTGTGAATAGGCTAGTTAATATATTATTCCTGAGCACAGTCAACAAAAAGTAAATGTTGGATTCCATCCAGAGAGAAATTTTAATAATTTACAACAGTTTTGTGGGTCTTATTAAATACATCTTTGAATGGTACCTGTGTAGGTATGATGCCCATAGACTTTCCCACAAAAAACAGGGCAAGGAGAGCAGTATTCACCCTAGTTTTCCTTTTGGGAGGTGCAATAGGAGAAATGATCACAGTGCACATGCATCACCCAACCTGGCCTTGGTGAGGGCGTATGACACATAATTTTTCTGGCTCTTGGGGGCTGGAGTGAAGACAACATATAGGGGAAGGCAAGCACCATGCTGACAGGCTGGTTCCAAGGCAATGAATGGTGAATATTTGCAAAACATTTATACATGTGCATAGTCACAGGCACACAGTGCCTAAGATGCTAGTAAATGGAGTAACTTATTTTGTAACATTGAGTAGTCAAAATAATGCAGCTGGAAAATGGCAGAGTCCTATTAAACACACATTTTCCCCTAGGCTTTTTGACTGAGAAATTACGTTTCATAAAGAAGTTAATGAAGATAACTTTTGTCTTATCTGCAAAACCTAACAAAACAAATACACAGATACTACCAAAGATATTAACAGAATTTGACATGAATATGTGGTTTGTTTACTGCTCCGTTTTTGGTAAAAATAAAACCTCTCAAGAGGTGGTGAGCCTCACAGTATATAGTTTACTCATTTTTTTTACCTCTTTGTCAATGAATTCTTAAAATTATTTAAGATTAATGTATGACTAAATAAGTAAAAATAGAAATTCCATTTAAGTGTCAAAATGTACCTGAGAGAGAACTTAATATGCTAACAGAGACAAATAGATAACAGTCATGAGTTTTGCCTATCAAGAATAGAAGTCTCCTGGCAGATCAGAGAGACTTTTGCTTAACCAAAGGGAAGGAGCCCTCAGCCCATGGAGTCACTGAGGCAGCACTGAGGTTCTTGGGTGAAGATCTTGTACAGGGAGAGGATAAAAATTCAAGAGAGATCTTTGAAAACACTGGGGTGCAGATCTGGGGGTGCTCCAGGGTAGCTGCCCACTCAGAAGTCATGGGGCCACAGCCTGGCACAGATCTGCTCCCAAGCTTTTTTCTTGGCTAAGGAAATACTGCTCAGACAGCTGCCTGACATGAGAGAAACTTGAAAAGATGTGCCAAATCTTCATTTACATCCAGAAAAAGATCTTAACAAAAGTGTGTGTGTGCACGTGAGAGAATTTAGTATAAAACATGTTAACATAAATACAGAACCATATATATAAAACATAGCCAAAGCATGTAAAAAATTGCAATTTACAGTAACAAGTCTAAAAAAAGTAATGTGATTGACTCAGTTTCAACCTGAAGCATACAAGGAGCATCCTTTTGCTTATAATTTTGAAACTTTCCTTTGGTGTTTTCTTAGGAATTTTCATCTGTATTAAGTAAGAAAACATTAAAAAAAAACCCCAAAAAGTCGGAGGCAGTGCTATTGTAAATAGCCTGTATAGCAATACAAGAGTAACTGAAGTGTGACCCTAGTCTGCTTATAATGAAAAATGACTATTCTTAATTTATAGTGTTGCTTGGATTTTTATATATTATTTATTTTATTTATTTTCCTTACTAGATATTTCAAACATTTTATCTTGGAAATTGGATATATGGATATCTAGCTGTGCATTTGCATATGTGCCTGTGTCAGGTGTTGGATTTAACAAGGAACACCACAAGAACAAAGACTTACTAAGATACACCAGCACAAAATGCAGGTGCATATCAGTAAAAAAAGCATCAAATATAATTGCTCAGTAATGTTTTATTGAAAATAAAAAAGGATCTAAAGACAATGACCACCAGCTCTATAGAACACAGGTAACATTCATGGGTGAAATACTTCTGCTTACTGGCATACACAAGGGCCGTACTGGTACAAGGTACCTTGTACAGAGCTGTTGACAAAAGGATAGGACAGGTGGGGGAAAAAAAAGTATTTAATGTCTTTGAGATATGTGGCTTTATAATCTCCAGTACAATAGATTTAAAAACAAAACAAAAAAACAAAACAAAAAACATTTTAAAATGTTAAAAAACATTTTAAAAAAGTGCTTTTATAATGCAAATAAGCCTTTAAGCCTTTAGTTGAATTTAAAGCATCAGCCTGACTGAAAGTCAATTGTGCTGTGTACACAGATACTTGTCATTGTATAATAGCTTGCTTCATAATTAATAGAAGTACAATCAATTTAGCTGATCTGTTTTACTAGTCCACTTTTAAGATGAGCATGTCCCAGCCCTTGATTGTCGTAGCGACATCTGCACTGACTGCCAGAAGAGCCTTTGATAAATATGATGGATACAGATGTGTCTGTGGGATATGTCTCCATTTTTTCAGGAGAATGAAGAGCCAGTTTTTAAGAGGCCATTTGGGTTGCACCTGGTTGAGCAGTAACTACAGCTTTAGGAGCTTATCATGTTAATGTTTTGACTTTCCAAAGAGCAAATCTGCAACCACTTGTGCTTTCCTGACTGGGTAACCTCTTCAGTTTGGGCTGACCCTAGAGACTCAAGCAGAAGCTGCAAACCTGAAATTATCCCCTGCTATGAACCTTTCTCCTCTCAGCTGCCTGGAGCTCTGGAGAGACCCTATATGACATCAAAAGCTGTCTTCTGCACAGAAACACTACTTCCACATCTCCATCAGACTCAGTATAGGGATTATGGAGCTGAAAAACACCTTACTTTAAGAACTTTAGGGCTGACCATGGGTTGTAGCAAAAGTACTGTCAAAAGCAGTCCCAGTAATCAAACCTGGAGGCTAGGGCTGCTTTCATGCTTAGTAGGAGAGATACCACGGTCTCAAATAATTTCAAAGACATTAAGGACTTTGCATCAAGAACACAGCGGGTCTTGAGACTTGAGGGTCTACTGATGGCAAGCTGCAGAGCTGGCCATTTGTGTGGCCATATTTTTATCTTTACTAAAGTTCTGCTGTTGTTAACTTCTGTTCTTGGGTGAAGAAAGTAAACAGGACTGTAAACACATAAATTTTGTCCACAGAACTGGTTTGTAGACTGGACTTGTCTGGTTTTGTCAGATATAGAAAGCACCAGGAAAGAATTGTGGTTCAATTATGAATTATCTTTCTAGCCATATTTTCACAGTCACAGCCAATTTATAGATGGCTCAGCACTGAAATACCTGCAAAGAGCACACATGAGAAGAGAATTCACCTTAAGACAGATTCTAATATCATATTTCATTGAAAATATAACCAAACTTTTATGAATTTTATGGTTGTATATATTTTATATATGTACATTACCTTTACAGGTTAGTGAAGGCAATTATTTGATTTTTAAAATTATTTATTAATCCTCCTTCATATATTATCAGTATTGTTACCATGTCCCAGCACTACAGCCCTTTTATAAGAAATTAATAGAAAAGAAGATAAGCTATAAGTATTTTAATTACCCAGGCTCTTCTAGTAGTTTTTGTCCTTTAATATAGCTTTTTAAGCCTGTCCCTTCATTAGGAAACAATTCCTCTGACATTAATTTCTGTATTGATTTCTTGCCTCTCTGATTTCCAACCTCCGATTCCACTTCCATCTATTTTTCTGCTTTTCATATTCTGATAGCTTCTTTTCTTCTGTTTCAATCATACATTTATCATCACATGAAATCTTATGACAATTATTCAAGAGAACTAAGAATTTTATTTACCTATTTCCTACTAAAGTGTGTATATAATGATACCCTCTACTTTCCTTCTCCTTTGTCCTCTGCTGCATTCTTTGTCTTAATAATTCAGAGACAAAAAAAAAAACCAGTGTGAGGATGAAAATGAGAATTCATTTATATTCATTCCTCACAATTAAAATCATCAATGTTGTCTGCTCATGAATCAGCAGCATACAGTATCTGCAGATTTCCAATTCAGATTTTTCTTTATCATTGTCTTCTTAAAGTTCTTTGTAGGACATTCTAGTCCCAGTTCTCTCTTGTGTTTTTTTTCTTCTGAATTCATCACAGACAAGGAGATGGATAATAAGTTTGTTAATAGAAGAAAAAAACCTCCAAAATATAGAATATTATATTTTAAGTATTAAGTATTAAAAACACCGTAGCCTTTTTAACAGAATTGCCAGTACATTATTCCTTAGTCTAGATCATATTCTCCTTTAGAAGGGGCAAATGACTGTCCTTGAGCTCGTTTTTCCCTTAGAAACAGATGATTTTGGCCTCTGTATTCATAGAATCATAGGATGGTTATTGTTGGAAGGAACCTCAAAGATCATCTTATTCCAACCCCCTGCCATGGTCAGGGACCTCTCCCACTAGATCAGGCTGCTTGAAGCCCCATTCAACCTCACCCTGAACTCTGCCAGGAAAAGAGCATTCATGGCTGTCCTAGGCAATGTCTGCCAGTGTCTCACACCCTCACAGGAAAGAATTTCTTTCTAATGTCTAACCTAAATCTTCCTTCTACAAGTCTGAAACCATTTCCCCTTGTCCTCTCACTACCCACCTGTGCAAAAAGCCCTACCCCAGCTTTCTTGAGGCCCTCCTCAGGTGTTGGAAATTCATTAAAATGTCACCTTGAAGCCTCCTTTTCTCCAGGGTGAACAATCCCAGTTTCCCCATCCTGTCTTCACAGGGGAGGTGCTCCAGCCCTCTGATCATTTTAGTGGCTCTCCTCATACATGGTCCAGGAGCTCCATGTCCATCTTCTGCTGGGGACTTCAGAACTGAACACAGTACTCCTTCCAGGTGGGAGTACACGCAAGAGCAGAACAGAGGGGGAGAATCAACTCCCTCAACCAAATATATATTGATTCATTGAATATATTGTTCTATTGGCTTGGAGGAAAATATGCAAATATGGTTCTTCTCTGAAATTTTCTTGCCCTGGTACTAAGTAGGCATGGTAACTGCTTAAAACCAACATTAGCACCACTCTAGGTAGTATAATTTACGACTCTGCTCCCAGTGATTTCCTGTTCTCAGTGGAGATAATTCAGATAATTGCTGACACATTTGCTGTTATAGTTTGCAGGAGCAACTATACAAGAAATTCTAGAAAATGTAAACTTGAGTGATTTTTGCTGTCTGGAAAGAGACATACTCAGTAATTACTTCATTAGGAACAAAAACTTTCTGACTGCCAGTATGAGAAAAAAGTACCAAACCTGACAAAATGTTCTGTCTCTTTAAGGTCAAATGTTTAACTCTGATGAAGGCAGCAGCATCATTATCTGATGTTTCATTTTGGAGTGACTATGCTGTTGTGAAAGGTAAATATTCCGGTGACTGTTCACTAGACCTTTTGGGCAAAACCAGTGTTATCCTGAAAAACATTTCTGTTCCCTAGAAGCAGCATTCTGTGATGAAAAAGTGGGAGGATTTTCAGACAGCTCAACCCATGATGGAAAACTGATTTGGACTAAATATTTTACTCTTATTTCCTCTTCTTTCATTTGACTCTGAGAGGCAGGAATATAAAGCTAAAACTGCTCCATCATTTTCTTGGTCAAACCATCAAATGCAGCCATTGCTGGATCTTCACTGCTCAGGAATGAAAGGCTCTTATAATCATGGAGGGGACTTCTGGCCTCTGTATGACCTTATAAAATATGTTAATCATTTAACTGTAGTCTTGCTGCCTTAATTAGAACATGTTTATATTTATGTAGGTGCTCACTAGTGTTATCAAATTGCAGGCTGTAGCAACACATTGTTTTTAATCTTTATTGACTTCTTGTTTTTTATTTGATTTTTGCTCATTTATTACATTTTTGAGAAGCTTTATAGCCCAAGCTAAAGAAAATACTTAGTAGTCATGATCCCAATCCTGCTTTTGATGAAACTTCATTTAAACACTTTTATTTACACTGCACTATTGCATTATTGAAAAAAAAAACCAATATTGTATCTTTCTACTTTTGTGGTTCTTTTTATTTTGTGTATCTTTCATATAAAGTTTACTGATTATAACACTAGTTGTTCATTTGCCACCTATTGGAGGTCTGCAGATACATGCTTTTTAGGTGTTGAATCTGGGATATGACTTTGTTCAGAGAGGAACTGAACAGTGATTTCCAGAGCCCAACTTATTTGTTGTGCACTGATTGTGTATTTCACCAAGTTAATATTCACTTCTGGTATTGACCAAAAAAGTTTTTTTCTAACCAAAGATCAAGTATCATTCATTACTTTCATCTCACAATGTTCACTTTTTACTTGGCCAATCTTACCAAAAGTCCTCTTAAGGCTAAAGGGATTACAAGTAACCAGGAATTCTGAAACAGTATAGTTACCTGTCTTTATGTTAAAAATCTGTGTTTAAGTTGTAACTTACTCTAAAGGAAGACTAAAATTTAGTTCTTTGCATGTCGAGTTTATATACTACCTAGGCAGATCTTGGTGAATACATTTAGATGAAATCTATTCTTATAAGCATTATTTAACAAGTTTAGAGGTTTCACAGTTACTTGATTTTAAGAACTAAAATTATATAATAGGAATGCAGTTAACATGATTTCAGAGTCTGAAAACAATCATTTATTCATGGCATTATTTTTACAGTCAAAATATATTTTACAAAATGTTGGGTTTTTTAAAGCACCATATATTGTGATAAGCTTTGAATACTTTTAGAGCTTTTAGAATTGATGCTCAAATTTTTCTTTTTTTCTTTATTTCTTCCTATCTTTTTCAAACAACAGAGAGATATTTTTGGTGGTTATTGAATGCTTTAAATCCATGATACAAAGGAAGAATGTAAAAAGTTTAAGAATTTCAATTCTAGAATTTGTTTTAATTCTAGAATTGATAAATCAGGCAGATTAGAAGCATTTATTTTACCATTATTGAGTGCATGTTCTGAGTATATGTGCCATATAAGTATCTGACATATAAGTATCATCCATTCAACTCACAACAAACCTCCATTTCACAGTCTGCATACAAAATGCTGCCAATTAATTGCTCCAATGTAGTTTGCAGTGAGAAGAAGCTGCAGTTTAAGGGAGAACCGAAAATGGGCTGCCAGCAGCACATTATTTGCTCAGTTCATAATATACAGTCGAACAAGAGACAAAAAATATTGTTAAAGGAAGAATGAAATTCACCATCTCATCAAAGGTATTTTCATCCCAAATAAATCTTCCCACAAGTGTAGTCCCATGGGACAAGAAGACTTTTCATCATAGAGCTGATGTCAGACTGCCAGCATCAAACTGTTCATGAGAGATGCCAAATGCCTTATTATGAAAAGAGTTGGTGGTGTTCATATAAAGTATGTGTACATACCTTAACAAAAACACAGCTTGGCTTATTTGCAACCAGGCTTGACAGGTTTTGAAAAAAACTTGGGCTGAATAGGGATGGTGGCTCAACACTTTCTGTCTTCAACACAGCCAGGTGACAGGTCCTGCACTTTGGCCACAACAGCCTCATGGGGAACTCTAGGCTGGGCACAGAGTGGCTGAGAGCAGCCAGGCAGAAAGGGACTTGGGAGTCTGGATTGACAGGAAGCTGAACATGAGCCAGCAGTGTGCCCAGGTGGCCAAGAAGGCCAATGGCATCCTGGCCTGGATCAGGAACAGCGTCACCAGCAGGTCCAGGGAAGGGATTCTTCCCCTGTACTCAGCACTGGTGAGGCCACAGCTTGAGTCCTGTGTCCAGTTCTGGGCCCCTTAGTTTAGGAAAGAGATTGAGGTGCTGGAGGAGGTCCAGAGAAAAGCAATGAAGCTGTGAAGGGATCCAGCACAAGTCCTGTGAGGAAGGGCTGAGGGAGCTGGGGGTGTTCAGTCTGGAGAAGAGGAGGCTCAGGGGAGACCTCATCACTCTCTACAACTCCCTGAAAGGAGGTTGGAGCCCAGGGGGAGTCGGTCTCTTCTCCCAGGCAGCTATCAGTAAGACAAGAGGGCATGGACTTAAGGTCTGCTAGGGGAGGTTTAGGTTGGATAGTAGGAAAAAATTCTTTACAGTGAGGGTGATCAGACACTGGAATGGGCTGCCCAGGGAGGTGGCGCATTCGGCGTCCTTGGAGGTTTTTAAGAAGTCTGGATGTGGCACTCAGTGCCATGGTCTGGTAACCACAGAGGTAGTGGATTAAGGGCTGGACTTGATGATCTCAGAAGTCCTTTCCAACCTGGATGATTCTGTGATTCTGTGATTCTTTAGACACAAATATTTCAGTATCAATGTCTTAAAAAACGATGTATATTTTCTAAGGTTAGCCATGTTTTATGTAGCAAAGATAGATATAATTTTGATCTGAAAGTATTTAAATATGCTGAAGCATCATTAATTTGCACTTTGTTAATGCAATTATCCTGTATTTTCTGCACAAACCCCAATGTTCACTCTTCCCATATCTGCAGAGATTTAAGCAAAGAAATCTGTATTTTGTGACCATTACACATCACTGTTTTCATTAATGTCACATAACATTTGTTGATACAGTTTGAAGGAAAAAAATGGAAACTTACTTGCCCCTCACAAACGATGCAAGAAAGATACGTTGATGTTCTCTGTGTTATTGCATTCTTTCTTCCACAAAACTAAATATTTTTCAATAGTTTTCCCTGTTTCAACAGTAATGAGTGAGAATATAGGTAGAATCTCCCAGGTGCTGTGCTCCCTACTGCAGAAGGAGAGTTCATCCAGTTACAGCAAATTTCAGGAGGCACTTACAGCAGACAGAGTTTCCCTGCTGACAAATCCAGACTAGAGTCTGAATTGCTCTTTTAAGGAATAGCTTCCATTTAATACCTCTCCTAGCACATCTGTTGGAGCTAATAAATTAATTAGACAACATACTTCCTACAGAACCTTTTACCTTCCTTTGTTCCCTTTGCCCATTTCAGTCTCTTTGACATCATTCTGAAGAGCTAATTACTTTCTTAAATAAGAATGGAAATTGAAGCAAACAAAATAAAAGAACAATCCTGCTTTCTGATTAACTGCACTTGGTTTGTGCCCACACCTGGGAGAACAGGAGTGAATGCTGATAATGAATAACTTTTCCTCACAGGGAATTCCTATAACAGAATGCAGACACTTAGCATTGGAAAATATAGTGCAAAGAAGAGCAGATGAAAAGAAATGCAATATAATAATTTTTCCTGATTTGGATATGCCTTATTTCTGAAATGCAGTCCTTGCACACAATCTGAATCTCTGGATATGAACTTTATAGTTTCATGGATGAGAGTTTTTTAAATTATCAGACTTGTAGATGGGAACATGTATCAGAAATATTTACTCTTAAGATTGTTAAACCCATGACTGCAGTGGTAGAAAAAAAATTGTCAAGGAGCTCTTTCATCTGTACTTTGACCAATGTTTTTAAACTGAATTTAAAAAAATAGATTTACTTGTGCAGAATTTATAGTTTGGAATACTGTTCAACATTTTATTTAACATCTGCTATTGAAATATGTAATTTTGTTTTCTAGACATGGGCATCTAAACACACAATGGTTAAAGTGCACAATTTATGTAGTCTAGGTGTTTTATTTTCTATAAGGTTAAGTATGACTCACTGGAAACATTTAAATCCTGAATGGTGATTCACCACAGGAGTGAATTATTGCTTTTGGATACAGTGGCCAAGGTAGGTCATCAAAGATAAGGACGAGAAGAGAACAAACAGATGACTCACAGTATTTCCAGAAAGACACAAAAATCATTCTGAGTTTCGTGATCAGTTTAATAATCATCCTCTTGAGCTTTGGTGTCACACTGCTTTTTCCTTGCTTCTGTTGTAGTAAGGAATAAATAAAGTTTTAGTCCTCACACAGTCCTCATACAGAATGAGTATATAGATAGACAAAATTTTCACTCCAAAGAATGTAACTCTAATTTTTAGGAAGTTATGGCAAATCATTGAAGTGTATAATGGGACAGGATGCATATATCTTTAAGCAAGCGAAATGATATAAGGAACTATATGCAGCAAAGCAAACCAATGAGAACCATTTTCATAGAGTTAAACAAAAATTAACCTTCTCCAGGTATTTCTGTAAGTAACAATGGATTTTCACACACATCATAGCAGAATATAGTTTCATTTTGGCATTAGGAGGAGGAAGTGTTAATCTGGGAAATCAGTTAATCAGTTTCCATAAATGTTCCCTGTTGCTGGGAGTGTTCTGTAAGACTGAAAAGTGCTTTTGAGAACATCCCAGTAACAGTCTGTGACCGGTGTTACTGGGGCAACATCTGATTGATGGTGCCTGATCTGATACCATTTTGAGAATAATTATATCAGATGAAGCAGAGCTGAAGCTGATGGGTTAGAAGGATGAGCTTAAAAGAAAGAAAGTTTCTGGTGGTCTTGCCAACTGTTACGTTGCTATCAACAAAAACCTTGCAAGAATAGTTTATATACGTGACACATATGTCTATACAATTTTGTTTATTGCATGTTTTGCTCCAGTGATGGAGTTTACAGTAGGACTAGTAATATCTTTTCTGGATTTTTCTAGAAGAAAGACTTCTGTGGAAAGCCTCTCATTCCAATTTTACAATTGTTATAATAAGTCGTGAATTTCTACTTGCACTGGAATTGTTAAGCAGTTCTATCACTTTTATGTTTCTAAAAGCTATCTATATTTTTGAACTAGTTTGGACTCATGAAACTACTGCTACAAGTCAGGCTTGTCTCCAAAGACAATTATCTTAACACTGTAAATATAAAGATACCAACCCTGCTCTTTGGCCAAAGGCAGATCTTCTTCTCTATCTGTAAACACCTGAAACATGATGGAGCAGTGAGTGAATATGTACATACTAGCCCTTGGTTTCCAAAAACATCTATGGAGATTCATGTAGGAGTTTCAGAAATCATATCTGGTAGTTCATCTCTGCTCCTTTAGAAAAATTATCTTAACAGAAGCCTCTGAATACGGGCGTTAACCCAGTATCTGAAGATGACAAAGAACTGAGAGTTTTAGTAGTGTATACAATGCTTTGATAATGGAAAAAGGACTCAGGTCCTGAACTTTGAACTTGACCTTATTCTGGTCTTGCACAGCTGAACTAAAAGTTAATGAGGCAAAAAGGTAGGCATCTCTTCCTCACTAACTTACTGTTAAAATGCTCATAAATTGTATCACTTTGCCTGTATCCATTATTGTCTCAGTGTGTGAAAACATTTGCCAAGTTCATAACCAATGTTACAAACTGACTTTCCTAAAAGCTTTTTCCTTCATAACTCTCTGTGTGTACACAACTGCTTTGACTTCTAAAAGATTATCAGGAGTAGTTGCAAGGTTTAGCATAGATACAAAAGCAGAATGTGTAGCAGAATGGTGTCAGCTGTCCCTGGATGGGTTCAATAACTGAAAAATATATGTTACTGACTGCAAAACCCCAAAGGAATTGCAAATTTGTGTAGACATGGCTGAAGTAGATCATCTTTATTTTCATATATGAAATGGGAATCAGTTTCCTGCTCAGAGTTCATAATGTTGATACAGCTATTAGTATAGGAATTTGTAAATAAATCAAAGCCTCAGGTAAAAAATACTGTTCCTACATTACAGCTCCTATTCTGGGAGTCTTTACAGGGCTAAGCAATGTCCTCTGTGAATATGTAAAGGAAAGTGTCAAATCTGAAATGGGGAACTAGCTCTTTGTAGTAATCTGTCTTTGTAGCAGTGCAGCTACGTTTTCTATGCAAATGTGGTGTCATATAATTAGCAACTTACTTGCTAATTTCCAGGTTAGTTATGATGGTTGGTTTGTGCAATCTACATATTTTTAGTATAAAACATTCTAATATATGTTTCTGACTATAAACACAGGGGGCATTCTTTCAAGAAAATGAACAGCTTTCAAAACAGTAGTAAGTAACCATGTTTTATTTAAAGCTATCAGCAGAGTACTGTTTAATTCCATTTAAGCATGCTGAGTTTTTTTACTGCTCACAGTATAAAAATGGTTACTGAAAGGCTAAGTTTTCTAACAATTCATTCTGACACAGAAATAGGGGAGAATTTCTACTTTATTTTTAAGTTAATCAAGAATACTTCTGCTTAGTGAGTGCAAAGATACTTATGCCAATATTTTCATTCTCCTGTGGATGTGAAATTGTTTTTAAATACAGGTAGTCTGACTAATTTGATAGAATCATGGAATTGTAGAATGGTTTGGATTGGAAGGGTCCATAAAGATCTTCCAGTTCCAACACCCCTGTATGGGCAAGAACACCTTCCAGTAGACCAGATTGCTCAAGGACCCATCCAACCTGGCCTTGAACACTTTCAGGGAGGGGTCAGCCACAACATTCCTGGGGAACCTGTCCAGTGTTTCAGAATGAGTTAACCAACAAGGTGGGCAGTACAAAGATAAAATGTGACAAGAAACTTTAGGTACCGTTTTGCTTTTGTGTCATCAGGTTTTCAACATTAGTTGACCAAATTGAGGCAGAATTAATGGTTTAACATTGAAAAACATTGAAATGGAGCAGCTGAGTAGCTTGTTTCTGCAATTGCAAGAGATGCAGGTTTGAATGTGTTGTGCTGGAAAGTGTTTATTTTTAGCCTAAAATACTCTTGGCTTCCCATTAACATTGGTGAGTATAGTGAGAAAAATTAGAAAGGAATTATATTGTAGTCAACATTTGACAGAACTGTGTGCACTAGCTGAGGATGCTGCTGGGGCCATAGAAATGAACATCCTTGCCATGAGTGTAGTAAGCTTCCACTGCAAGCCAGTTGATAAGAAGCATGGATGTTGCCTCTGAACTCCTATGGAGATGTCTTTTGAGTGTCTTTATATTATAGATGACTTCTTTTGACTTGGTTTTTGCTGTTATGAGCTCCTTGTGACTGTCATCGGTTTGAGATTGTAGGTTGCTTCAATGTGATATTAAAACACAGTAGTAGAATTTCAATCATTTCTCCCTGAGATCAACACAAACAGCGAAGATAAAACTTGTTTCTAATACTCTCTGTTCCCTGTTCAATAAAAAGGTCTTGTTTTTAAAGTTTATTTAAGCAAAAAGCAAAGTAATTTTGAATTGTAAAAACTGATTTTACTTTTTTTTTAAACTAACGTTAAATTAGTTTAACCAATGTATTTTATTGTCTTATTTGTTTGTTATAATATACAGTTACTAGATCATGCAGTCATCATTGGAGACTGGAGTACAGGACTAGAAGTATTGTTACAGTTATTTGATGCTTGCCTTTTGCAAAATGAGCCATGGAACATCTAATAAAAATATGAACAACTGGAAAAAATTAATCTGAGATTGTGCCATATAGCATATGCCATCTGTTTACAATGTTTTGCTAAACATCAGAATGGGAAGAACAGTGTGATTGGCACTGTATCACTGTACAGGGGTTAACCATCAGTGTTATTCTGGCAGGCAAAGGGGACAGTAACCAACTGGGCTGGGCTGGCTGGGAGGACTGTGCTGCCCAGTATGAGGAATGTGATACCATTACTCCTGAGGACTGAAAGATTTTGACTGCTGGGCTTCCAGGTACCATCTCTGGTTTAACATTCTTCTTCTGAATGTCAGATGTGTTGGTTAGGACCTTGAAAACAGAAATTACTCTATGCTAAATGTAATTGCCTATCTATGTAACTCTGTATGTCCTACATTTTGATTTTCAAAGCAAAGAGCAGTCTCTTTTTCTGTAGCTCAGCAATAGCCAAATGTGCCTCCATCATCCTGAAAGCACAATATATATGAATGGTATGAAGTCTGACTTAATTTCCCTAACTCCATACTGTGGGTAAGCAGCTATCGGGATTCCTGTTCTCTGGTGTTGTCCTACATGTTGCATAATCCATGATTATGCATGGATAATTTATCCATGATAAATTCCCTCCCTTACTGTACATTAATACAGAGATGTTGACACTTATGCACACATACATGGAAGGAGAAAAGCACATATACTAGAATTCTTGTTCCATAAGCTTGCACACAATCAACTAGCAAGAAATGTGTGGTGTATATACAAACAGCTACAAATCCATTTCATTAAACAACATGCAGAAAATGAGTTTCAAGTCAGAGGTCTGTACAGCTCCAAAGAAATGTCAAAGACAGACAGCCACTTTTGAGTGTTAAAGAATCAGAGTAAACTGTCATTTGTGTGCAGGCAAAGACAGCATGTGGAAGAAAAAAAAAAAAAAGGAAAAAAAAAAAAAAAAAAGGAAAAAAAAAAGGATAGGAATAAAAAAAGAGCCACACATATAGTATTAAAAACATACAACTAATTATATAATATTAATAAATTAATCTCTCAGTTAAACATTTGAATAAGATGAACATTAGCCACAGTATGTTCCAAAAGGACACCTTTAACTAAAAGCTAATTTCTAAACATATTTCATGTTTTTAACTGTCATTATGTTCTTATCACTGCAAAATTCTTAGACTCCTATTCTTAAGGAAAAAGAGTACGGCTTTTTTAGTTGGAGTAATTTTTGTTGAAGAGAGGTGTGATTTTCTACTTTGTAAAGTGATTTGAGCAGAAGCACAACTGTCTGGAAGAGAACAGAGCCAAAGTGTTAAGGAAGCATGACAAAGAATAGAATCCACAGATCTAAAGATAGTATATAGAGATAGGTAATTTATAGCTGTGGATTCTGATAAAATCTCATTTTTAGAGCCAGCTTGTGCTTTGTTAGTTTTTGATGTTGTATAAAATAAAAATTATTTAGAAATAACTTAGAGGAATTATGTTAAGCAACTTCGAAAGTCCCAAAACATAATTTTCCTAAAAATCTTTGCATAGTGTTTTCTGTTTCTTCTTATTCCCAAGATAACTGGTTGAACACGAAGGCTAGTGACTTTTGCAAACAACAGCTGAAAGACATTTCCTCTTTCGTGCTTTTAGCATTAGAAGCTCTGCAAAATACCCTGGGCTATTAGGCCCATTCAGTCTCTTTGCTGGCCCTGTTCGTCTGGATGTTGAGTTAGAAGTATCTCTAGAACTGAACAAATTTTAATTGTGCTAGTGTTGAATGCTATGCACATTTCAAAATCTATTAAGCCTGACCTTTTAAAATCTTGACCTTAGCCATGCTGTGTTGAGCTCTGGAGCTGTGCACAGACATTGTGCCTCAAGTCAAGTAGAGAGACACAAAATAAAGGCTGTCAGAGCTTCCAGGCAGAGGGGAGTGGCCTAATGCTTCTGATTTTTATGAGATGCAGCTAAGTACTGCTGCCTGCTAGCTCTCTGTTGTCTATTCTCTGTATAGTTTGTGTAGCAGCTTCATGCTTTATGTGAGCACAGAGAAGGATCGCTTTGCTCTCCACCTCAATTCCTGCAACACGGTGCCTCTAGGCTATGCTGAGACTCCTGATTGCAAATTTCTCTTTGTGTGACAGCTTATAGCATGCAAATGCAGCATTGCCCTTCAACTACAGTCATTTCAACTCTTACCCTGAGAGATGCTTCTTGCCAAGCCTATCTTACCTTGCTCTTGTCAGTTCGAACCTCAGGGGGATTAAGACCTGAAGGTGATTAGGATTGATGAGCCCTAGTTGGACAATAACCCCAAAGGTTATTAGTACCTTTTCGATGATGGGTATAATGTGTGGCATGATTTCCTTCCTGCAGTCTTTTATTGTTCTGCAAATACATGTGTAACACGCAGTTTTCACTAACATGGCTCACTGTGTCATGACACTGCATGAAACAGTATTTTTTTTTTAAAAATACGTGCCAACCACCTTTTGATTAGCTGTCATTAGATCAGATCAAAGATTAAATTACTTTTAACAATAGCTGTTATGATGCTTAGTGCTCTTCTCTGAGGTTTCAGGTAACTTCTACTGTTAAAACCTTTCATTTCCTACAAAGAAAAACTGTGGTGCACACTACAAAAAGGGGAAAGGACTACATTTAATGATCCTCTTTGTCAAAGTCAAAACTCTAAGAATATATATGTTATTAGTTTTTCTGACTACTAACTAGTTAGCTACTAGTTAACTTCTAACTAATTCTTTGTGCTTTCTAGAATGGCAAAGGAGGTTTCTTTGGTACCAAGAAGAAAAAATTTCAGTTTATTAATGGACTAGTTATTGAATAATCCTTTCTCTTTTTTCTATAATATGGTCTGCTAAAGTTTGAAATAAAAGTAGAACGATGGGGAAATTGGGTCGTGATCAAAATGTCAGAGAGCATGACTTTCTTGTGTGTTTGCCACCATTAGAGAGAGGAGTAGGCACAAGTTAATGATGTTAAAATTATGGGCTAGAGCTGTGGCTGTGTGACTGAGACTGCTAAGAAAATCATGAAAAGATGGAAGCTCTTCATGTTTGTGTTGGGGTATCACTTAAGTGCCAGTAACACATTTTTCTTCCTTATTAGCTTTTACAGATTTATTCGGAAATTAATTGAAATCCGCTAGTTATTAATAGTTAAAGCAACTTCAAAGAATGAAAACTTCATATTTCTCTATGGCTACAGGAAAGTCATTCATATGAAAAACATTTACTGATGAAATATTTTTCAGTTGGAGTGAGAAAATATATTTGCTACATTTCAATCAACTGGCAGAATCTTAATGTAGCAATTACCTTAAGAAGTCATTTATACTAACATAATAGTTCTGATGGAACTATGTTTTCTTCCAGGTGAAAAAGTGTTTTATTTTAATGTTTCATTGTTCATTGTTTCAACAAAGTTGACTATCTCTAATCCACGTATGGCCATACTATGTTGATTTCTTATTGTCTGTGCTTTGTTGTATTAGTTCTTAGCCAGGGTCAACCATACTTTGATCATGAACATGTTCTGGCCCCTGAGTATTCTTGTTTTAATGTCATCACACTAGGAATTTTTGCCACTTTGTGCTTTTATTCAACCAAACTGTATATAATGAAACTATGTTACTAATAACTATGGCAAATTTAATCTATCACTAGCAAATAACTATGCCTACATGTAGATTGGAGAAAACACAATGACTCTTCCAAATCCTTAGTTCTGAATGATTTGTTATTACTTGTAAGGAAAAGAAACCTGTGAAATTCTTAAATACAATCTCAGGCCAAAAAGCTGAAATAAAAAGATGCAAAAAGAATGATGAAAAAGATGAAAAAGAATAAAAAAACTCTTCTGCACATGTTCTTGTTCCTTAAGTAATTAAAAAATGTTGTGTGTTCTTGATGGTTTTAAAACTTCTTTTAAAGTGGACAAGGTTTTTTGTGCAGGTGAAAATGAATTTTAAAAATACATAGCAGTTATTCAGGGAATCTAAAATTAATTTCTGCTGTATATCAGGATCTGGTAGTTTGGCAGAATACTTGAAAGATTTAAATAGAGAAAGTTCTGCTTAACTGGATATAGTGGTAAGCACAATTAGTACTGATAAAAAAGCTCTACTTCGATCAGCTTTGTCAAGGCTTAACCCCAGCTGCAACTTAGCTCACACAGTTGCTCTCTTACTTCTCTCCACCCAGTGGGAAAGAGAATCAAAAGGGTAAAAGTGGTTGAAATAAAGACAATTTAATAGGCAAAGCAAAAACTGCACCTGTAAACAGGATCACATAATTAGTTCATTCAATCCTTCCCATTGGCAGGCATGTGTTCAGCCATCTCCAAGAAAGGCTCACACAGAGCCCCCCACAAGGAATGATTACTTGGGAAGACAAATACCATCACTCTGAACATGCCCCATCAATGCCCCCCTCTTGTCTTATTCTCCCAGTTTTTGTTGCTGAACATGACATCACATAGTAGGGAATATCCCATTAGACACCCAGGGCAACTGTTCCAGCTGTGTCTGCTCCCACGTTCTTGTGCAACCCCAGCTGACTCTCATGTGAGAAGCAGAAAAGTCCTTTACTTTTATGTAAGCACTGCTCAGTCATAATGAAAATATCTCTGCATTATCTATACTGTCCTCAGCACAAAGCCGAAACTGAGCCACCCACTACGTACTACGAAAAAAATTAACTCTATCCTAGTTAAAATCAGCACAATGCTGCAGAGGACCTTGAAACGTTCTCTAGTGATGGAGACCATTAAAACACAATAGCAGAGTGTGAAGTGTCATCAGCTCTATAGCAGTCCTGGAGTCTGAAGAGCTGCAAACAATTCTGTGTCAATTCCTCATGTCTCTCACTTTGCAAACATAAACCTGCATAGTCTTATGTAGTTATAAACACCCTCCACTATCTGGTGTGATTTCTCCCTGTTATTCAGTGAAGCTCTGTACCATAATGTATTTCTTCCATAACTCAGAGTCCTGACTATATCACCAGAGTGTTCCTAGATTGTAAATAGTATTTCTTATTATCTATATGACTAGCCCTTTGGAGACCCTCTTGCATATTAGAAAGCAACAGAGCTTCTAGATGTTGTATTGAGTTGCAAAAGTCTTAGATTTACAACACAAGTGTTCACAATATGTCATTAATCTATCTAATGTGCTTCAGCAGGAGAAAATGGAGTGGAAGTATTAACTTTCACTTTTATTATTTGGACCATATTTTTAATTGCTTAGTTATTACTTACACAAAATTCACATTGGTTCTATTAATATTTTGCTGAGGTAATGAATAAGAAGTACAATGTTTGTCCTTTTAGAAATCTCTCTTTGATGACACTTTTAATTAACCATGTTGTATTTGGTTTTGATATGCTATTGTTTTTTTCTGCTGTAAGGCACTCTGAGGTCCTTGGATTAAAGGCAATATAAACTAAGATGGTGGTCATGTAAAGCATTCAAACAGTAACTTCAGTAAAAGATCATGCTACCAAATAAGTAACGTAACACTTAACACTGACGTTTATCTACTATTTACTATGCAATTTCTTTAACCGTTGCTGCTATGGAATTTGGGAGATTTAATTTCCCTTCTGAGAGATTATTTCTTATTATTCTGTGCAAAGTGCTGTACTTTTTGTACCTAAAATATCTCTTTTGGTGACATCACGAAGCACTTTGATGCACTCTAGATCAAGGCCTCCTTCTATAGGCTCCAGTTTTATATTTCTGTTTCTTTCTTATTTTGGAGGGAGCTGACATACCAAAAAAATTTTCACTGTCAGCTCTTCATTACCTGCAGTAGTGAGGCTATGATATCCTGGAAAGAGAAGATGAAAACAACCAAACTAGACACCAACAGGATGATTGGACGAGGATAATGATCGTGTATGTGGGAAGGAGGAGGAACTTGGCTTATTGCTGCTAAGCTGTATAACTTCCCTTGGAGCATCCACTGCATCACCTGTGCCCCCAGCAGGGTGCGAGGGACACCAGTGTGCTGGCTGCTTGTTGCCCAGCTCTTCAGAGCCTTCTGCAAGTCTCTGCTGCTGAAAAGCACCACTTCTCTGTGCTCAGCTATCCTATAGGAAATTTCTCTCCTCTTTACCAGGTGAAATAAATAATTTTCTTTATCTTCTGGGGTTTTAGAGTATCAGCCAAGGAACTAGTTCTCTTGACCCTTGTCTTTTTAGTTCCTCATCTTTTTCTTCTTCTTCTTTGTAGTCTTCTAATTCCCTGTCCACCAGTTTTTTTGCTTCTCTGTAGGCAATTCCACATAAAATTTTCTCGTTTTCTCTCTTCCTGATTTTCTTGTATTCCTTTAAATACTTCTATATTGTTAGTTTTGGTGCTGATCCCCTTTCTATCTCTCTATCTGCAGCCTGTACAGTTGATGTGTTTGCCATTTCACCCCTAGATCCAATTTTTAAACTTTCACTTCTCAATGGAAATTCCTTGTCCTGAACTCTGCTTTCCCTGTACACCCTGTCTGTCTATAGACCAGACAGCTTTGCATCTAGAGATAAAGATGGTTCTTTAGGCTGCAGCACTGTTTATTTTCTCCTCTGGTCTTCTCATCTCTCTTTTAGCAGCCTGTGATATCACTGAATTACACTGGTAACATGGCTTGCCACAGAAATGTAACTTAACTGTGGTCTAAGTACTATTGAAAAATTAATCACATGAGCAGGTACAGACATCATGATAGTATCATAGAATCATAGAATTGGCTGGGTTGGAAGGAACCTCAGAGATCATCAAGTCCAACCCTTGAACCACCGTTGTGGTTGCTAGACTATGGCACTGAGTGCCACATCCAGTCTCTTTTTAAATATCTCCAGGGACGGAGAATCCACTGCTTCACTGGGCAGCCCATTCCAATGTCTGATCACCCTCTCCGTAAAGAAATTCTTTCTAATATTTAACCTAAACTTCCCCTGACACAACTTAAGACCATGCCCTCTTGTATTGTTGAAAGTCGTCTGGGAAAAGAGACCAACCCCCAACCGGGCTACAACCTCCTTTCAGGGAATTTTAGAGAGTGATGAGGTCTACTCTGAGCCTCCTCTTCTTCAGGCTGAACAGCCCCAGCTCCCTCAGCCTCTCCTCATAGGGTCTGTGGGTCTGTGCTCGAGTCCCTTCACCAGCCTCGTTGCCCTCGTTTGGACCCGCTCCAGGACCTCAATCTCCTTCCTAAACTGAGGGGGCAAGAACTGGACACAGTACTCGAGGTGTGGCCTCACCAGCACTGAGTACAGGGGCAGAATCACTTCCTTGGACCTGCTGGCGATGCTGTTCCTGATCCAGGCCAGGATTCACACAGCAACTGAAAGACCCCGCAGTTATCAACAAGAGCAAACAATTTGCATAATTTCAGTTTATATTCTGGAATTCCTAGCAGTGTTCACATGCCATTTGGTGTACTAGGATTAAAATGACCTTTCGTGTGTTTTGAGGATGGTGTAACAGCTTTTTCCTATCCTGCTGTCTAAATGTATGATGGAAAAATGCAACATGCTTAACTGTGGAAAACCTTGATGGTTTCTCTCTGGTGCGCTTTGTTTTGTCTTCTTTTAATTAATTCTTGATAAACTTAAATTATGGTGTTCAATCCTGAGCCTGCTCTTCTGCCTTTACTCAGAAGGCCTGCTTTGTTACCTAAGTCATGCCCTAGTGTCAGTCTGAAAAATGTTATCAGATGTTATTCAGGGTAGTTAGATGGTTTAGATACATGACAGATGGTGCATAACAGACTGAACGTTAGGAAAGTATGTGTATCCTTATCACATAATATTAAAATAAGGACTTGGGACTATTGCATTTGGGAATTCTGTAGGGGGAAGATAAAGTAGACTTTTCAGAAGCAGTGAAATCTTGAGAATATGACTTCTGGGTAGTCAAGATTTCCTTACAATTCATAATACATACCATAAGCCTTAATGTGAGTATCAGTCTTCATACAGAGTTCTATTTTACTATTTTAGTAGGCATTCAGTTTCATGCTTATTTTTTGCACATTCAACGCTATTTTAATAGATATTCTGCTGTAATTTGTCTCTATTACTTGATTTGATAAGCTGATGGAAAACTGCAAAATATGATACAACATAGTGCTTTTTCTTTCAGCTGTATTGCACTGAATGTTTCATATTTTTTAATATTTCATATTTGAGTCATGATGTTTGCAGAGTACTCCACTGGGATTCAAATGAAATTTGCATTTTCCTGCCTAAATGAATGTGATAATTCTCTTAGCATCAAAATTAAATCTCATTATTAGCATTATTTTTAAATTACATGGAATAGTGCTTCTACTGTATCTTTCCATTATGTTTAACATATTGTTAAATTAAGTTCTGAAACACCTTCTATCACTGGAAAAGACACTCTAAGTATGAAATACTTCCCATCTAATTTGGGAAGGCTATTCAAATGTAATCTTCAGGCACCATGTGGAATGATTTGAATACAATTGTAATATTTGAAACTATTATTATTACCTACTGATAATAAACCATGTATGATTAGGACGGTGCAGGATCACACTGCCCCATGCAGGTCCCTGTGGGAAGAAATTGTAGTAGAAGAAAAACCCTGTGAAATTGTGTTCTTCTGGACTTTTTTTTTTTAAACAGCAGGTACAAGTTGTTAGAATTTGAGGATATATTTGAAACAGATCTTTAAGGAAAAATTTAAAGGCCAAGTTTTAAAGAGTGACTTTTCCTATATATAACTGCCAGCTAAAGGTGTGTCAGCATAAACCAGTCCTGCCTGACACTGAATTAAAATCATATATGTCTCTGATATGGCTAGTTAATCTGCTAGTGAAAGCTGTATCATCAGGGTAAACAAATTACATGTCTGAGGTCTCAGCCATTAAATGAACCTATGGAATTACATAGCAAGGGTTTGATCATCCTATAGGAGCCCATGCTGGAAGCCAGGAATACCTGAGTACTGCAATGGTGAAAGAAGGAAAAAATGTCCTTGTTCATAATAATAAAGAAATAGAAAATGCTTCATTAAAACCTGGGGCAAATGCAGTAGAAAGTACTGTATGCCAGAGTGCTGACTTATTCTGTGCAAATAAAGGAAAGGGGAGAAAAGTCAAAGAGGTTCTGGGAAATTAAAGAGCTCCAGGTTTCCTCCATTTACAAACAGTGGAGAAATCATGAAAGAACTTTAGCTTTGATTGAAGATGAGGACAAAGAGTATAATACAATTTGAAAGGCTAGTATGTGGGTCAAAATGGCATCCTTTTATTAATAATAGTGCGGAAAGACACTTGAGTTTATCTTAGTTTGAGGAAAATAACTTTGGAAACATCTTATTTTGAAAGGGAGGTATTTTTCACTGCATTATTAATTCTGACAAAACTTAATCTATACCACTATTTGCATCTCTACACAGTCTTATTCAAGATGGAATAATGTTATCTTAATTAAATTTTTTTGTACATTATGTGGTCAGTTTATTTTCTATTGCTCATCTTTCCCTGATTATAATCTACCTTTCCCTAGTGACATGATTTCTTAAAATATTAAGGAAAATTATGCAATTTTGAAATACATGGCAGCCCAGATATAAATTATACATGCTTAAATACAGCACTAAGAACATCTCAGACAAGGTACCATGGTTTTAATAACTTCTTCTTATTAATCTGAATGTGAAATATATTTAGTGAGACAACTGTCAGAGTTGCAGGTTATTTGCCTAAGATTTAGAACTGAAGCTGAACAAATAAACCCACATGACAACTGTTGTATAACCCTTCATTCCCTAAACTGAAAAAGTTAAGAGATTTCCCTGTGAAATAATTTTCTCATTAAGAGTTGGAATTTCATGTTTAAAATTACATCTCTTCCTGCATGTGTACAACTACAGCTCTTCACACTAATACTGACTTTATTCAATGGGGCTTCCCACTTTTTACAGTCTGAGTTAACATTAAAATTTATTTTTGTTTTGGATCTGTGAAACAAAGTCCAACTGTAGAAGAGTTATGTGCAAGTAGACTTTATCTGACAACAGACACAGGCAAAATTATAGAGCCAGGCAAAAGAGGGAGAGAGGAAAAGAAGAGATAAGAGAGAGAGAGAGAAGTGGAGAGGGAAAAAAAAAGGGGGTAAAAAAAGGGAAGAAAGAATGAGAGAGAGAAAGAGGGAGGGAAAGAGAGTCACCTCCAGGGCATCCAGCTGTCCAGCAAGTTTCTTCAAGATGATCTTGGACAGGATCCAATGTGAGCTGGTGGTGGGAAAAGAGAGGACAAAACAACCACAGCATGGAGAGCCATATATACCCCTGAGTTCCTTTTGTTCCAAAGGGGCAGCTGTCAGTCAGCTACCACAGAAGCCAGGGCCATTAGCATCAGAGCCATTGCAGACAGGCTGCCTGGAGGGGTGGGATGCCAGCACACAGGTCTTATCTCTTTCCAGGCACCACTCTCTGCTCTACTCCAGCCAGGTACATCAGCATAAGTACAATCAAGGTGGCTTCCTCCACCCTGTCCAGGGTCATCATGCCTGGAGGGACATCTCAGCATTGCAGGCTGGCCCTCAGATAGGGGAATAGTCTCCACCCAGACATTAGTTCTAGTCAGGTCCTCCACCCTAGCCAAGGCTATTACCTTTAAAATTATTCTTTTCAGACAATTCCAAATCAGTGGATCAGACTCTCACACCACTCTGCTGGTTGGAGATGTGTCTTTAACCCTCCTCTTGCCTTCTAGCTGCAAAATTCCAAGCTGAACTTTTTGGTGCGACAAAATTTCTAGAGGTCCGTGCTCCTGTATAATAAGGATATCTGTAGAAAAAGACATGTTGGAGTCTTTCTTAGCTGGCTACTATAATAGCTACACAACAAAAAGGTGAAATTAGCTGCAATTAAACCTTCAAGATTAAGGGTAAAAAATATAAAAATATATCAGTTTGTGCCTTTCTCACTGTTATGGTATAACTCAAATTTTGAAATTTTTTAACTTTATATCTAAAATTTGTGATTAGTTGCTTACTGGCCTTTTGAGAGACTGGATGACTTCAATCATGAAGGAGGAACTGTCTGGAAAAGGGGAAAAATAAATCTCATTTTCAAAAAGGAGAAAAGGAAGACCCTGGGAATTACAGGCTAGTCATTCTCACTTCTGTTTCCAGCAACATCATGGAGCAGATATTCCTGATGGCTCCACTGAGGAACATGGAAAAGGCAGAAGTGGCTGGTGGCAGCCAGCATGGATTCACCAAGGGCAAATCATCTCTGAGAAATCTTAACTGTTACAATGAGGTCACAGTGCTGGTGGACAAGGGAACAAAAAAATAACTTCATCTACTCAGACTTGTGCAAAGCATTCAACATCATCCTAGTTCTAAATTAGAAGGATATAGATTTGCTGGCTAGATCACTTCATAGATAAGGAATTGGTTGGATGATCACACTCAAAGAGCTGTGGTTAATGGCTTAATGTCCAAATGGTGACCAATGATAAATGATGGTCCTCAAGGGTAGGTGCTGGGACTGATGCTTTTTAACATCTTTGTCAGTGACATGGACAGTGGAATTGAGCGCACCCTCAACAAGGCTGATGACACCAAGTTGTGTGGTGTGGTCAACAGGCTGGAGGGAAAGCAGGCCATCCAGAGGCACCCTGATAAGCTTGAGAGGTGGGCTCATGCCAGCCTCTTCAAATTCAATAAGGCCAAGTGCCAGGTCCTGAACATGGCTTGGAGCAATACTAAGCACAAATACAGTTTGTGTAGAGAATGGACTGAGAGCAGCTCTGAGGACAAGATCTTCAGGGTGCTGGTTGATGAGAAGCTCAATGTGAGCTTGCAGCCCAGAAAACCAGCTGTATCCTGGGCTACATAAAAAGAAGTATGGTTAGCAGGTGGAGGGAAGTGATTCTCTCCCTCTTCTCTGCTCCGGTGAGACTTCACATAAACTATGTCCAGGTCTGGAGGCACCAACACAAGAAAGACATGTATCTGATGGATGGAGTCCAGAAGAAGGCCACAAATATGATCAGAAGGCTGGACCACCTCTTCTGTGATGAGCTCAGAGACTTAGGGTTGCTCAGCCTGCAGAAGACAAAGTTCTGGGGAGTCCTTAAAAGGGTCTTCCACTACCTGAAGGGGGCCTATAAGAAATCTGGGGAGCCACTTTCTACAAGGGCATGTAGTGATATGACAAGAAGTAATTGCTGGAAAGATGATAGATTTAGGTTATATATTGGAAAAAATTTCTCTCCTGTGAGGGTGCTGAGACACTGGTAGAGGTTGCCCAGTGAGGCTGTGGATGCCTTATTTCCAGAACTGTGCCAGAACAGCTTGGATGGAGTTTTGAGCAACCTGCTCTAGTCAGAGGTGTCCCTGCCCATGCGGGGGAGTTTGAACTAGGTGATCTTTAAGGTCCCTTCCAAACAAAACTATTCTATGACTCTGTGATTAGTTAGCAACTCTGGAAGTGCTTAAGCTCTGTGCCTGTAGATTGGAAGTGTTTGCTTCAAAATGCTGAGGTCTAACACTACCAGATTGCAGCGAGATTAGAGTAGAAGCCTGAAAATCAGATCCCGAGAACTGCTTGTTCTAGTACTTAAATGTTACATTCAGACAGCCAAAATGAGGGATTTAATTTAGATAGGAAAACTCTATTGGTGACAAACTAAATAACATCATATTTTAGAAACAATATCGGCCAAATCTTTGGGTCTTATATATAAGTATTAAAGTAGAAATCTTAAAAATTTCAAGCTGCAAGCTTGTAAGGACTTGGCAGTCAGTGTTTAAAGGGCATCTCAGAAAATAAATTAGTCTTGCTACAGTATATTAAAGCCAGAGGTGTTGCTATTTCTCAGTGGTCTTTTTCCCCCCATGGCTTATCAATCTTTACATAAGAAGAAAAATGGTAAAAACATATGACTCATTTTATAAATCTGAATGAGATTCTGAGCCTTGCAAAACTTGCAAGAGAACATTTAAAGTAAAAAAAAAAAAAAAAAGAAGAAAGAATGTGGTCACTATAAAGAGGAAACTGAAGAATTATAACTGCTTTTAAAAATGCATTTATCTATCTGACTATTAGTAGTGACAGCAGCTTATATAATCATCAGACATTGTCCTTGAAAAATGGATGAAGTTAATGAACCCTTCCTTGGAATCTGACATACTCTGGCATACTGCTGAAAGAGAGTATTAGCTATAGATTGAAACTCTTGCACTGCACCACAAAAGATATAAGTTTCTTAGCTGGTTCTTTTGAAAGAAAAGTTAAGACAAGTGGATATTCTAGTAGTTTATGAAAAAAAAAACATAAACTTTGAAAGTGTCTGAAATGCTGACAAAGACAGCATATACCACTTCCATTCTAGCACTGGATAGGAAGATTTTTCATTATGAAATAACTAGATTTTAAAATACTGTTTCATATTCATCATAGATAAAATAGCATGTTTTACCCTCCTGGCCTCATGATCTTTGTTATGTTTCCTAAAGAAACCAAAATTTTTTAAGTACAGTATTAAAGAAAAAAACCAAACAACAAAACAACAACAACAAAAACCAAAAGAACAACCAAAAAAACAAACAAAAAAAAATTATAATTTAGGTGGAATTCATAAACCAATACTAATAAAGCCAATGAGATTTTAGCTATTCAACTTCTTTTCATTTTACTGGAATTCAGAATATGCTGTCATTGAAAGTATGTGCTTCATGTGTTTTAGTGCGCATGGAAATTAATAATCCTGCATTTTTGTGGGTGTCCTGTTATGGACTTAACATTTTCCAATGTGAAACAAATATTACCAGCGTGCCTCATGTTTTACAGGTATCTGTAAGCATAACAATAGTCCTAAATTCCTGTTTCTTTGAGAAACACTCTCACAGCAAGAGGACTGAAGACATATAGTGCAAGAAATTAAAGTATGAGAAAATACATTACATGGCAGAACATTTGGAGCAGTGGTGGAAGAAACAATTTTCAGAATAAATGTAGTCTTTGCTGCCACACAGCTATCTGTGCTGGGAGAAAAGTTTTATTCACATTATGACCATACCTTACCTCTTTTCCTGGATTTTATTTTACAGCATCTGAACGAAGTCATCCTTATGCCTTAAGTCAGCACAAAACACTACTGCAAAGCTTGTAAACAGAACATCTTTGCAGGTGAATTTTAGAGAAATTAATACTGAAACAGCCTTTCTTAGCTGCTTTCTTGTACTTCTCTCTTGTGCTCTCTCCAGTATTTAATGAACACTTGGCAGAAACCTTGCTGGCACAAATATTTTCCATTAAGCCTTCAAGGTGATACAGTTGCTTCTCCTATGCTGAATTCTCAAGTGACCCAAGTTCCACTCTCCCAGTTGGAACTCTTGCATGTCAGCTTCTAAACCTTGTTCTTTCTTTTCCTGGCAGCCAGTGTAGGTGGGTCGACCTTTTAACCTCCAAAAAGGGTGGCAGCAATTAAAGACATATCTATGTGATGGTGCTGTATTACCAGTCTTGTTAGAAAGTATAAAAATATTACTATTGAATGTCAACAGCTGATGCAATGTGTATTTTATTGGTGAAAAAAAAAAAAAAGCTGCCATCTTCACTACTCATTGCATCACAAATAGATGCTGGAAGACCAAGATATGTGAAGATATTCAATCTCTGCGTTAATAAAGGGTCATGTAACAATTCTGCCCTGAGCAAGAAAGATTCCAAGTATCTTCAAATGAGTTTATGTTTTACTATGCATGCTGATGATAACAATAACAAACATTTTATATGCTGACTACCTTTTTGTTTTGGTTAGTATGAGTTAGGTGTGATTCTTGGGGTGCCCCCCATTGAGGCAGAAGTTAGTATGAGTTAGTATGAGTCCTCCCAGCACTTCCCCCTTTACCATCTGCACACTTATCAATGACTGATAAAGAGAGAGAACTAATGTGGACACTGTGTGTTTCTCTATTTTAAAGGATTCATGAAAGGAAGATTATATAGTGTACTTACATGGTACATGATGTCTACCATTTCAAAAGACATTTATCATCGTAATCACCTTATAAAAGATTTGTTAGCTGTTTTTAGATTCTGAGGGGTGGCTTCTGATAAATTCAGTCTCAGTTCATGTCCCCAGAGAAAAAAAAAATGTATGGATTTTAATGGTAATGTGAACAAAAACTATATTGTAAAAGACAGTTTTACTGAGAGTTCAATGGGAGGATTCATAATGTTGTTTTCTATGAAAACCTTTTTTCATTCAACAATCCAAAAAATGGTCTATTTGGGTTAAAAATATTATAATGGTTTCTTCCAAATGTTTCTGACATTGAAGGCTGCATTTTAAGAAATATGACTGTGAACCTGATCTGCAATATTTTACTTCCATTGGTTCACATCCTACTTAATATGAAAATAACCTGGTGAATTAGGATGTGCTATATTATAAAGAAAGATGTGTGCAAAAATATTTTCCTCTAACAGCTCATATTATTAATGAACCTTTAATTATATATATATTTTTTTTATTATTATTATTTTTTTTAAGGTAGACAACTTCAGGTCACAGAATCATAGAATAGTAGATTTAATAGTAATACTATTTACTAGATTTAAAATCCATAGAGTCATAGAATCATAAGGTAGGAAAAGACCTTCAAGATTGCCAATTCCAACAGTAATCCAAGTACCACAACCACTTAACCATATCCTGAAGTGCCACTTCTAAATGCTTCTTGAACACCTGAAGGGGTCGCAGCTACATCACTTCCCTGGGCTGCTCATTCCAATGCCTCACTGTTCTTTCAGTAAAATAATTTCTCCTAATATCCAACCCAATCTCTCTTGGCACAGCTTAAACACATTTAGTCTTGTCCTACTGATATTTACTCAGGAGAAGAGACCAACACCAGCCTCTCTACAGCCTCCCTTTTAGGGAGTTGCAAAGAGCAGTAAGATCTCCCCTGAGCCTTCTCTTATTCAGATTAAATAACCCCAGTCTTCCTTCCTATGTCATGCCTCCCAAACCCATCATGGGCTTGTAACTCCTCTCTGGACATGTTCCAAGTTGTCAATGTCTTTCTTACAGTGTGATGCCCAGAACTGAATACAATACTCAAGTTGCGGCCTCACCAGGGCCTTGTACAGGGCACAATGCTTACCCTCCTCCTGCTGGCACACTATTTGTGATATGGGACAGGATGTCATTGGCTTTCTTGGCCACATGGGCACACTGCTGGCTCATGTTTAGGTGGCCATCCACCAGTACTCCCAGATCCTATCACTTCATATACACTTTATGTATTTATATTTTCTTTTTCTGTTCTTGAACATGGTGTTAGTGTAAATCTTTCTGTGCTTGGCATATTTTCTATACTCTCTTTGTCCAATTTTCTCTACCTGTTTTCTGTCTTTCTATGTGATGCTATCTGGTTTTCATAGACTCATAGAATCTGCAGAGTCGGAAGGGGCCCATCAGAATCATCAAGTCCAACTTCTGCCTCAATGGGGGGCACCCCAAGACTCACACCCTGTGCCTGAGAGTGTCATCCAAACACTTCTTGAACTCAGGCAGGCTTGGTGCCATAACTGCTTCCCTAGGGAGCCTGTTCCACTGCTCAACCACCCTCTGGGTGAAAAACTTTTTCCTATTATCTAACCTAAACTTCCCAAAGCACATTTTCCTACCATTCCCTTGGATCATATTGTTGGTGACCAGAGAGACGAGGTCAGTGACTGCTCCTCCTCCTTCCCTAGTGAGGAAGCAGTGAGCTGCCTGAGGTCTACCCTCAGTCTCCTCCAGGCTGAACAGACCAAGTGCCTTTAGCTGCTCCTCATATGGCTTTATCTCTAAACCCTTCACCAACCTTGTAGCCCTCCTCTGTACACTCCCTAGTAGCACTGTGATCTTTTTGTGTTGTGTTGCTCTGTGATGAAGTAAATAATTTTGATCTGTAGAGGACAGATGTTTTATGTGAAATTGGGAGCTTAACATCAGCCTTGAAAATCCCCCTGGGGTTTTCTATTAAACAGAGGGTTAATATTTTAATATTTAACCAGAGGGTTAATATTAATATTAGGGGTTTTTATTAACCTATGAATAATAGATACAGCAGAATTTACTCACCTCCTGGTCAGCCTCCTGGGCATACTGGTCACACGTGACAATATGTTCCAGGCATAAAAGAGGGAGAAAACCAGAAGGAGGTGCGGAGAATGACTTCTGGGGGATCACTGTTGTTTCCACAGAGAGTCCCATTAAATTTAGGGGTTTTTTAGGTTTTCGATTCCAGTGAAGGCTTACTTTACAAGTCCAGCCAATAAGTTCATTTTCCTTAGTTACTTGTATATGTGTGTTTATAATTATGATGGTGTAATAAACTGTTTGTAATATGTTTATAAGGAGCTTGTATTTGTGATTTCTTGCTGAATCTCAAACCTAAGGAAAACAAACCCAAAACTGCACACAGTACTCAAGATGGCTCTGTACCAATGCAGAGTAAAGCGGGACAATCACCTCCTTTGACCACCTAGCAATGCTGTGCTTTACTTTGGTTTGGCTGTATGATTGGTTTTTGAGTCTTCTTTTCAGGTATTTGTTTTGTTCTTTCCTTGGTATCCTTCATTACCTTTGCTTCTTGCTATCCTGTGAATGTAAATATTTTGTTTCACAGAAATGTCTAGCTAAGCTGAACCGGTACTTGCCTTTTTGTGCCTTTTTCATTGAGCCTAAACACATCATTTGAAAGTTAACTTCTTTTGAAGATGTTTGGGACTATGCACTAATTAAGCATTAATTAATGAATAATTTATTTTCTTTTATTTATTTTTTTTCTGCTCTATCTTTATCTCTTAATAGGATATGTTAAAAAGCTGCTGTCACTGAGGGAGTTTTCTGTATCACAGTTGGCCCAGCTCCAGTATTACCAGGATTTTTCCTCCAAAAGTTTATTGCAAATGTATCCTGCACTGTACAGAACAGGAGGGAGTTGTTTAATTGCCTCAAAATATTAGCAATAATGATAACTAATTTTTATAAGGCCTAGAATAAATCTCAGCTGCTGTGAGGTAACTGGACTGTTTCTGCTGTTTGTGTAGATTTCATGACACTAGATCTCCTGACATGTTAAGTGATACTTTTCTCTAGGACTTGAGGGATAAAGGGAAGTTACTGGAATCTGAAAAATAGATGTGTGCATATTCTGTGTGTCCCAAGAGCATCATCTGTACCTGCAGGCATGAAGGCAGTAAAAGCTGCAGATGCCTTTCTTCTGGAGTGATGTAATACTCAGTACACCAATAACCAGCTTCACTGACTCCCTGGTGCCATGTCAGAGAATTAGAGAGCAGGAAGAATTAGACATTGTCATATTTAAGGGGCTGTGGTCAGAAAATCTTGGAAACCCTTTGCCAGTATACCATGGTTGCAACAGGATCCTATCAACAACTTAAAGAAAATGAGTATGTTCACAATCTGTGTTCTACTTAGAGAGAATTATCTTTTGTATTCTTACCACATATCTTTCCTTTTCTCTGACCCTGTTGTCCAGGGGGCTTGTGGATCAGCAGTGATTATCTTTCAAATTGGAGATACGTGGGTTTTTCCACTTTAGTGCATCACTCCATGTGATACACGTAAGTGTGTATGCCACTTCCCTCTCATATGGCATCCACAACGGGGTGAACTTTGTCTTCAGCTGGACCAATTCCAGTTCAGTTCTCAGCTTTATTTTCTGTTCTGGTATCAGAGATATCTGTCTTCTTCACAATTGGGGAAACATCCAGCAACAAGGGTGTCCAGTGTATGCCTGAAGGACAGGAGCACTTCAGGTGAGATTGACTTTCCCCACACTGTTTATGTCACAGATGTAGCAAATTCTCAAGGGCTATCACACACTTAGTTTCAGTTTAAGAAAGACTCATTTCTTGCTCCTGATCCTGACTAAGATACATATGATGTTTGTGTCATAAACAGTTTGTCATCAGCAGTTTTTACTCTTAACCTATTATCTCTTTTGTTTCACTCCATCCACAGAAAGATGAATTTTTAGCAAATCACATTCTTTATGCAGTCTTAGGTGCATAAACAAACACCAATACTTTAATTAACTGCTGATTTAATTTTAACATATAGGTTGGAAAAGGGTCTAACTCTATTTTTCTGCTTGGGTGTTATTTTTGTTCTCCGATCAGGTACATGATTTAAATCCTTTCTCAGTCATTTAGACTCTATGTAAAAAAAAATAAAGTATATTTTATACAACTGAGTTAAGTAAATTGCAGATCATGATTTGAAATTATGTTCATTCTGCAAGCTTAATAATTCAGAAGGAAAGTTCTTATATTAAAAAAAAAATAAACAGATATTTTATTCTTTCTTAAATTTGAGAATAGACCTGATATAAAAGTGGGGATACTTCCATTTCTTCTGATGGCATATACCATTACAACTATCATGTATTAACAAAATCTTCTGAGGTTGTCAGGAAAGTCTAGAGAACATCTGGTCTAATCTTCATGTTCCAGCAGGGTCACCTAGAGCAGGTAGCTCAGAACCATACTGAGATGGCTTCTGAAGATCTCATAGGAGTGAGAGATAATAGGTGTCATTTAAATACATAAATACCTTCAAGACTACAGAAAAACTTAGTTAAATTAAATATCATTGCTTTAAAGCTAAAATTCTTCCACCTAAATTTAACTTTAAAATAAATGGTGCTCCTTACTCTTCCTTTCACATAAAAATGGCCTTCTAATCCATGCTTTCCATAGGGACAAAATGAATAAAAGTATAAACATGGTCTATTTCATCTTGAATTTAAACATGACAGTGCATATACAATTCAGTCATCTTGAAATACCTCTGCTGATCTTAAACAAAGATATATTGGGCATATCATTTAAACCTGTATCAGGCTACACCTGGTTTGTGTATCTAAAAGATGCCCTAAGCAAGCAGATTTATAGTCCTGTGTCATAAATCATCTGAAATAGATGAGTGAAAGAGATTAGTTTAATGAATAGAAGACATGGCGAATAATACATGCTGGAAAAAAAAAAAAAAAAAAAAAAAGAAGACATAGCTAATATATTTTATCAATTAGACAAAGTAAAAAAATACTAAGGAGAATTAAAATACTTAATGAAAAGGTGGAATCACTGCAAGAAGTTTAGTTTTACATGTTGGACTCAGTCCCATAAATTTACATTTCCTGTAGATCTACTAGATCAGAGTATGTTATGAATTTTTTTAACCCTCAATATAATTATTCCTAGCTTCAGGCCAGATTAAGAAATACTACTACCTAATTTTTGTGAATACTGTAAAATTATAGAAGGCATTTTTAATGAAATAGTAGAAAGTTTTCTATGGACTTTGATTTTTTAGCAAAAGAGAATTGTATTTCTGCTTTTCAGAATATACCTATACCTGAGTGTAAGCAGATGAGTTTCATATTTTTACTCTATACTATATTTTCTTTGACACTTGAATACATTGTCCATTGATAAAAAAAGACAATGTCTATTAAAGAAGCAAAAAGAGAGTTGTTATTTCTATTGATGCTTGTCCCATAATGCAATGCCCTTCAGTACTGTAAGATATCCTGAGATGTAGCAGTGTTGTGAAAGCTCACATTTTAGAGCTGGTTTGTTTGTTTGTTTGTTTGTTTCCCTTCTGGTTGCTTAGAGATTGCAGGCTTTGTCTTGTATCCAATTCAGCATCCTGAAATCACATTGTGTGCTTGTTCTGCACTCAACGACATTAAATGTATTAAACATTGCAAAGAATTCAATTACTCCATCACCTAGTTTAGCACTTCATTGCAAATCTGTATTAGAAATTAGAATCTCTGTATACAGTAATAGTATTCACTTTTTAAATATTTAATTAGGTAAGACTGTCATACCTGAAAAATCGCTTGCCGTAGCATACTACTGCAGATATGATTTATGGTGCCAGTCAGACTAGGAATTTTCTTATACCCTTTCCTTTATGTAACACTCTCTTGGAAAAGAGTTTGGGTTTGGTTGGGTTTTTTTGTTTGTTTGTTTGTTTGTGGGGTTTTTTGTGGGGTTTTTTGTGGGGTTTTTTTTATGTTTCAGTGTTTCCTAGAGCCACAGTAATGAAAAAAACCTGCTGCATTCAGGGAATGCTGCGAAGCATGTATTTAGAGCTGAAGCAGTGTTAAAATTTGAGATCTCTAATCTAGAGATTCACTTGCTTGAGCTCTGAGGCCTGCCCCAGGGAAAGTCAAGTTTTAAGCCCAAAGACACCAAGAGAGGGAGGAGTTTGCCTACTTCTATGACTTTCTCAAAGCACTAACTGAGGAGTTTGGGTGCTAAATCTGGAAAGGCAGACAGGAATTTAAACTGCGTTCTTGTGTTCTCTTCTGACTGTGCTGAATGGTCAGTTAGTGTTCTGGAGAACAGGGAACCCAGACATCCCAGTTTAGAAAATGTAACTCAAGGTGTTCTGGAGGGACCAGAGTGGTGGCTCCAGTTCTCAGTAACCAAAACGTATTCTTTCAGAGATAAGATGTTTAGTTATCAATAGCCGTCAGTAGTGCTTCATTGATTCATAATACTAACATAGTGCTGGAGGGTCTTACAGAGTTCAGGTCAGTGCCTGTCTGCACTAACTATGGTTACCCTAAATGAAAATTAACAGGAAAGTTATGGAACTTTGTGTTTGCTTGTTTCAACACGGAGTGACCAAAGACGGCTTTTTCCTTAAAGATACAGAGACTTTTTTTAGTAAGTTTTCCAACAGTTGCACTTATGTGAGCAAACACATAGGATTTTAAACCAAATAATTTTCATTAATATAGAACTAGGGAATTCATTTGGAAACTTATATTATTCTTATTTTTATTGATTTTCACTGGTGAAATTCTTATGCAGCTAACCAGAGAAAGTGAGAAATGCATTGTATACTATCTGCCTTGTATTTTAGACATCAAGAGTTTTGTGTCTTGTAGTCTCAAATGTGATTCTCTGTGTTGAAAGAGCTGACTAAAATAAGGCCATCATAAAGCAGAAACTTAACACTAGGGCTTTGGATAAGAATGGGGTTTACTTTTTCAAGTTCTGTCATACTACTCAAAGAAAATAAAACTTCTTAGTTGATGTTTTTTCCCAGAACTTTTGCCTTTTACATTCCTTTTTCTTCTATAGTTCATGTTTTTTATCTACCCATCTTTTTTTTCCTCTAAGCTCTCTTTGCTCATGTGTCATGTCATAAAACTCAAAGTCAGAAGAAATGACCTGCACAGCTGGGCAAACAACCCAGGGAAAGATTTGATGTTTGGGTGGCATTTTCCATATATTTGTAGAGACTCAGAAGGGTACCTCATAGTAATCCTGACACAGGCTGTAGACAGAGTTGCTCATCTTTGTTTTCTTGTGTGTGGAAGGAAGCTATTTTAACACAGTTGAAGTTCATTCATTTCAGGAATTTGTGATCTGCTTGTAAATATTATTTCTATACTGTGTTACCTTGTGGTTATGAACTTTCCTCAGGTAGTCATAGCTCGCTGTTGGTTATCACACATTCCCACTGTAGGAGGAAAGGAATTAATTCTACTGGCTGCTCTCCAGTGGCCTCCACACACAAACCTTGAAGCAACTTGCTCTGGTTGCCTCTGAATGTGGCACCCAATTCAACTTTAACTGAGAAAGCGTTGATTTTTTTTTGTTTGTTTTGTTTTTTGTTTTTTGTTTTTTGTTTTTAATTTATTTTTTTCTGTGTCTGGATTATATTTGCTACCCTTGAGAAGAGCAAGTTTCTCTCATCATAGAAATACTGTGTGCAATAGCTACCTTTTCCTCCCAGCAATCCTTTACTTGAAAAGTAAAGGATGCTGTACTGACTGTTACTGCCTAAGATCTGACTGGTTTTGTAGGCATTTGTTCAATGTAACATAACAAGTACTTCCTAGAAATTTTATATTAGCAAACATTTGAAGCCCAGCTGGAGACTTAGCAAAATAAATGAGCTCAAAATGGTTTCTTAATCTAATGCTGCAGTGATTGATTAACACATGGTAGGTTTGCAGACGTTTTTTCATCATTTTTTACCTCATAGAGACTGTCAGAAAGATTATAGGAAGAGACTAACCTGGGCAGTCCAATTCAAAGTCAGTTTAAGGCTCAAAAATAAAACTGATGTATAGAGAAGGCATATATGACTATGCATTGGTACAACTTAGCTTTTTTGTTTGTTTGTTTTTCTGGATTTTATGACACATAACCTTTTAAAAGGAGTATTTTGATCACGAAGTTTTATAATCTGTATTTGTTGCACTTGCAGGGGACTTAAGGCTGACACCACGTTGTGAATCCCCAGATTTGTGTGAGACAAAATGACCCACGGTTGGCAGGTACATTTTGGATTTCTGCATGAACAGACACTGCCTACAGAAGCAGAAAATGTTTCTTGGTTTATCTCAATAGCTTGTAATCACACCATCCAGTCGTGTTCCCTGTCTCACAAGCTATTGGGCTGGCCTCTCACTGGAGTGTATGGCTCAGATTTTTGGGATTGCTTCTCATGCATTGACCATAGCTCCTTCTTTGAACTTCCCTCTGGTGATACGGCTCACTGCATTGGCACAACCTGCAGATCATTTCACAGCAGTGGTTCACATTTGGAGAAAGATGGTTGCCTCTTCCTTTACAGAAAGCACTGATGGAAGAGAGGCATCCAGGCTAAGTCACCTGTGAAGAATCTGAATCCAAAGTAATGGACACCACTAAAGTATTATTTAGTGTGTGTTTCCCTCTGAAATTAAACCTAAGGCTTTTATGAAGTTCTTTACAATTGTTTAAATGTGTTTTTTTAATTTTTTGTGTGTGGTTGTACTGCTCTAAAATTTAGCTCATGAAAGCTAAAGTGCTTATGAAGCACTGTCCTTTAGAAAGGACAGTGATTTTAGCCTTGCTTTTATTTAGTGAGACAGATCATCTTTGAAATGCAGCTTGACAGTTGTTTCAGCTAAGCCATGTACGTGAGAAAAGTCTGGATGATTTTGAGGATAGTTGTTGGTATATCAATGTTTCTCTACAGCAATACAAGTATAGACTGTATGATAGTAGAACTCTATTTTTGCACCAACAAAGCTACTAATAGTACTTATAAAATATTTTAAAATTTTGACATTCAGTTATTTTAATCTTTTAACTCAAACAAAGAAAAGAAAAAAACCCAAGAAATCAACAAGAGAATGCATGTAAATAATCATAGTTTTATTTAAATAAGCATGAAAATACAAACAAAGGGTGAAAAGCTTTGAATAAATGCTGACGTATTTTTTTAATTTATCAATAAACTTTTGCAAGTTTGAAGCATCTTTCAATCCAACAAATTGTTTCCAGGCTTGCTATTGGTGCAGCATATTATAAATAAATTTAAAAACCTTATTGTCTTTTGTAATAAATTATTAGAGAAGACAGGAAAGTAGTGTCACAGAATAGTACAGAAAACACTACTTTTTTTTTTTCCATTTATTTTTTATATGTGTCTTTTTTGACAGTTTGGATTTTAGAAAAAAACTCATAATACTTTCTTGAATACTAGGCAACATAAGAAAAATCTGAAATAGTTATAAGAAGCCTGTTAATTTAGCACTATCTTTTGAGTCCTTTCTTCAGATGAATTTCATTCATTCAGAGCTGAAACAATTACATGGAATTACAGCCTTCTTCAGATGAAAAAATTGTTTTTATTTTACTACTTTAGCTGGCATGGGACTTTCTACTTTATTTCTACAAAAGAAAACGATTTGCATAAGAATGGTTTGAGGTTTGTGTGACATTTGTGTAGTGATTTTTTTTAATGTAATCCCTTGTCAAGTCACTTAAATTCATTATCACTTGAGGAGTTCTGCTGTGATTCTGGCAGTTCAATTCAAATCAGTGATCTGCTTCCTCTTTCGACTGCCTACATGGCTGTTACTCATCTATTTTTCTGTAGGTACTTGTTGCACACTCAGCACTGTGATATAGGAGCAAATATTGAATTTATTTACTTTTTTTTCTCCAGCAATTGTTAGACTAGGCAAGCATGTGGAGAGCTTTTAGTTGGAGAAATGGAATATTTTGATGTATTAAAGATCAAAAAAACCCCAAAAAGCTTTGTTTTACAGCCAATAGTGTACAATCAGTTTTTATTTATGTAGGTAAAGCTATTGCTAAGAAATAATTAGGTTCTTATTAGTTGCCTGAAATGGGTAGCAAGATACATTGCAGTCTTGCCCAGTCTCTCATTGTGAGACTTGAAAATGCAAATGTGAACAGCTGTGAGAGAAGAGGCAAGACTATTCCCAGTCAGAAGGGCCAAAATCTTAGATTTTAGCCTTATGGAAGGAGGAAACTTGGCTGTTCTGCTTTCTGAGTTGATATGGAAGATTACCATAATTTCATCTTCTTGGCCTGCTCTTTCACAGCATATTGCCATCTGTCTCAGCAGTGATGTCCAGGCTATGCTGATGAATGTATCCTCATTTAGCTGCTTCTGCAACAAGTTTCTGTTACCAGCACTGATTCTGTAGCTTACCATGGCTCTGTAAAATACAACCAGCCCAACAAATAGATTCCAAGACACAACAGTCATCACTTTTGAGTTAAAACATATACTTGAGGGTTTGAGGAAAATTTTCTATTTCATCTCACAGGTTCTTTGTTCATTAACCCTCTGTAACATAAGTTAAATGTACATCTGCAATAAACAGTTGTAGTGTTTGGCAGAATTTTATAGAAACTTTAAAAACTAAAAAAAGTCAGAGAATAATTACGATGATGCAAGTATTTATTTATATAATGATACTTCTGTTCTGCATAGGACACTGTTAAAATCATTGGGTTTTAGCCTAAAACCATTCTCCTTTGCCCTGTCACTATAAACTATTTTAAAAAGTCCCTTTCCAGCTTTTCTGTAGGCCCCCTTCAGGTACTGGAAGGCTGTCATATGGTCTCAAACCTGATTACTCTTACCATGAGTGATTCTTCCTTTTCCCAATCCATGTCGTTGCCTTCTGTAACTTGGGTGGTATGGCTTGAGATCTTGCTGGTGATGACTGAGGAAAAAAAGTCACTGCGTACCTCAGCTTTCTCCTTATCCCAGGTGACTAGGTCTCTCATTTCTTTCTGGAGAGGGACCACATTTTTTTCTTATTATATTTCTAGGTAGGTTTGTATACCACTCTGTGAAGAAAAATGCTATGCAGGAGGTTGAAACCAGTACTGAAAAGGTTCAGAAGAGCAACATTGCCTATTCTCAAAAGTCTTTTGTTTATTTTCATACTTGGTTTTTAATTGCTCTTTGCTTGTGTGCCCCATGTCATCCTGAGAAAAAAAAATTAAAAATTTCAGTAGTATGATTTACTGACAATTAGGATTTAGAGTAATTATCTTTCATTCTCACTCAATTAATCGCTGATTAATTAATCCTGGGCAGGGCACATTTCCAGGATGGAGGATCACCACCTCCCTAAGATTGTGCTCTGTGGTGAACTTGCCACTGGCTGCCACAAGAGAGGAGCCCCAGAGAGGACATGCAAGGACTCCCTGAAACAATCCCTCAGCTTTGGCCATACTGACGGCCATCAGTGGTCGGGAGACATGGAGACACCATCCATAACACTGCTGCCTCCTTTGAGAACACAGGGAGAATCAGTCTGGAGGAGAAAAGCCAGCACAGAAAGAGCTGTGCCTTGGCTGTTCCCTCACAGGAGACTCTGCTGGGCCTTTTGCAGCTGCACTGCCTGTCCCGTATTGACCTCATCAGCCATCAGTGTGCCTGCAGCAAGCCTGGGGAGAGAGAGCCCTTCTGAAACCTTCCTTTGTGAAGCCAAGTCATGATGATTTCACCCTCACATTCTAACCTGATAAATTTCTTTCATACCCTCCTATTAAATATTAACTATGTAATAAGACGATTATAATTGAGACTTAATATTCTTTGGCTCTCTCTCTGTCTTTGTTGATTTGAGTTTTGCTTGACATAAAATGAACCAAATAAAAGATGTAGTATAGCTGGTTTGGTTCTGTCTGAACTCTCTGCTTCACCTGCTGCAAGAAACAACCCTGCAGTACTTGAATGAAATGTTAAATCTTACTTGAAGATATGACGGCATTCATTTTGGCCCTGGTATACCTGTCTGGTATTTATTTATAAAGAATCTGTAAGAATTTATTTCAGCCAAAATATATATGCTATAATATTCAAGGTAGAAACACAGCTAAACCTGTTCTGGATCTGTTCTGATGCTCTGGATCAATACAGCTCCTTAATATTTTACCTCTCAAAACATCTGCTTGAGATATGTGCTTTCTGAGGAGAAAATAGATTGAAATTGCTTTGTATACTCTGGTTCAAAGAAGTCTGTGTTCTGTCCTGGTTGGTGTAACATGTGGACTATATGATTAACACGGTCTCTAAATATCCAAAGGCTATTTGTGAAGCCTCAATACATTGTCTCAACTCTTGTGATCTTCACCTTTAGAAAAAAGAAACCGTGGATTTTCTTTTTTTTCCTGTAATCTGTGATTTCGCAGTGAAATAGAGAGATGTATATTAAGAGGTAAAAAAAAAAAAAAAAAGTGGATATATATATTTGTACAAACACACACACCACACACACACACACACACACACATATATAGTCAAAACCTAGTTTTTCCAAAAAGTTAAGCTGACAACTAAGAATCAACATACGAATTCTTGTGTTGTCTATACAGACGTCATCACTTGACTCTAGGCCACTTCCTGAAGATAACCACCTTTATACTGAATGAAGAGAAAACTGTCTAGGTCTTGATATGTGCTTAATTTTGTCAGAATGTTTGTTCTGGCTCTATCACTTACTTTACAGACCCAGAAACAAAGGTAATTATGCCAATAACATATTCCTTTTTAGTAACGTAAAAATAATTTACTCTGAGTCAAAGCTTGGGCCACTGACTACTAAGCTCACAAACAGAAGTCAAAAACTAAAGGCTTCAAATCCAAAAACATACAGAATTTTGTCTTATTCCAGTTCCTCCAACTGCGTCTAACAGCCATCAAAAACTTCACTGAATATTAGAAAATCATCTAGGTAGTAATACTCATAAAAGCACATGAAACCACAAACATTTTATTGAGAAGAAAAAAAGTTCACAAACATGAACATGTTTCCTTGAAAAGAAAGAAAAAAAGTAGAATTGAAATAGTTGTAATAAAATAACAAAATTTTACTGATAGAATTATAATTGCTGACAGAATTGTAATAAAAATTTAGGTCACTACTGCCTATATGTTGTCTCTTCCAAAGCATCAGCCAGTCATAATTGATTTCTAAATAGTTGCTATATTTTAAAGATCAAGACATAGCAGAAAAGTTCCCCACAAAATGAAAGCACAAATTAAAGCTGAAAGAGATCTGTTCAATCTGTTTATAACAATGATTTTGCTGATTGTGTTGACTGATAAAGCTCAGAAAACTCACAAGTAAACCATGTGGAAAGAAAGGAATAGCTTAAGTTTTAGATAGGAACACAAATGAAACAATTTAATATGACACAATAAATTGCGATAGATTTTTAAAACATGATGAGTTTCCTAACTTGAAAGAATTATCAGGTCCTCCATGGCTTAATGAGAGAGAACTAGATTTCATTGATCACAAACACAGAGTTCCTAGTCTGTCATATAAAATGTCATAAACTGTACCACTGTATAGTTTTCCTTAGGTCATTAATTCAGGGTATTCCCAAGCAAAGGGATTAGGGATGAAATCACAAAAAGGCTGGTAAATCCCCTTATCCTCAAGGCCAGGGCAGATGAACACCAGCTGTCTGCTGAGAATAGTTGCCAAGACACTTAACTCCTAAACCATGGTCAGAAATTATTTTGTGGTCTGCTAATTGCCACAGACAAAATGATACCAGGAACTACACAATCACAGGTAAAGAAAACTACATTTCATCATTTGGAAATGTTCCTTGATGTTGTTTAATTTGCTACTACAGACTTAATACTGGATGCTTTTGCTGCATGAGACCTCAATAGTGTAACCCCTTACAGAATGTAGCAGATAAACTGTTTTCAGATAACTCATGATATTGAATTGTTGAGAAATGAACACAATATCTTGGTAAAAATGAAGGAAGCAGTTTTTTATTTTCATAAAAGAAAGATAATTTAAGACATTAAACAGAGCCAGTTAATGCAAAACACATGTTCCTATACAATGTTTATCACAAAACAGTTTCCATGTTTTTCTTTATCAAAGACATAGGAAATATTTTTTATTTGAAAGAAGTGAAATGCATAAATATGTTCAGTTATGAGATCATGCAGTCTTCCAAACCTTGCTTTGTATAGAGACAGAAAAATTAATTTGGAAATACTAGAGTAAAGGATTCAGCAAAATCTGTGGGAACAAATGAGAAAACATCAGTCCCATCACTACAGAAATAAGCTATTACCTACATAGCAACTTCCTTCCTGTCTTCATAGTATGTTTATGTTTCAAAAGTTTGTGTATATTTATACCAAAATATTTGTTTTTAAAAAGGAACAAAGAAGGGGTAATTTTGAACCTCTGCAAGCATAGAAAAAAAAAATTATTTTCACAAAAGCTGCATCTTCTAAAACTCTATGAATTGTCCCATTAAATTGCCCATTTCTGGCAATTAATGTGCCCATTCATTTTTTTCTTGGTTTCTCAATGGTATTACTGCGTATAATAATGCAGTGTGCATATTCACAATAAGGAATGCGATATTTTCTTCTGTGAAATAACTGTAATTCAGCAGTCAATACAAGCAGTTAATAGGATTATATTGAGCGCCTCTGAGTACTAGGAAATAAGAGATAAAAAAACAGGTATTCAAAAGACCTGAGTACTCAATACCACAAATACCTTGTGTCCAGTTCTGGGCCCCTCAGTTCAGGAAGGAGATTGAGGTGCTGGAGCAGGTCCAGAGAAGAGCAAGGAGGCTGTGAAGGGATCCAGCACAAGTCCTGTGAGGAAGGGCTGAGGGAGCTGGGGGTGTTCAGTCTGGAGAAGAGGAGGCTCAGGGGAGACCTCATCACTCTCTACAACTCCCTGAAAGGAGGTTGGAGCCAGGGGGGGGGTTGGGCTCTTCTCCCAGGCAGTGACCAGTAAGACAAGAGGGAATGGACTTAAGGTCTGCCAGGGGAGGCTTATGTTGGATATTAGGAAAAAATTCTTTACTGTGAGGGTGATCAGGTATGGGAATGGGCTGCCCAGGAAGGTGGTGCATTCGGCATCCTTGGAGGTTTTTAAGAAGTCTGGATGTGGCACTCAGTGCCATGGTATGGTAACCACAGAGGTAGTGGATTAAGGGTTGGACTTGATGATCTCAGGGGTCCTGTATTTTTTCTTTGGTTTTGTCTCCTTTTAAAATTTTTTTTTATTTTATTATTATATTTATTCATTTATTTTCCTTTCCTCTTAATATAGAATGAAAAAAAGCACTCTGAAAACCAATGAAGTAGATTTGGTCTTTTGTAAAAGTAGCTCAAATATCAATTTTTGTATTTGCTCAAATGCTGCTAATCTCAGGTATTATTTCCCTATGAATAATTATTTTCAAAAAATTCTTGGCTGCAAAAAGAATTAATGATATTATTAGTTTGAAGTGCGATGCACTACAAATTAAGGTAACTTTGACCCTGAAATAGATGTTTATCACTTCAAGAACTGAAGAGAGAAATGTTACATAATATTAAATAGAATTGTGTTGTAATTTTTAGAGCAGAGTTACTGTAAGATACTTTACAAAACCAAATAGAATGGTAACTCACAAAGCCCACAGTACTTGACACCTGCTTAATGCAAACAGTGAAACCTCATTAAAAAAAAAAAAGTTGAAGGTGTCCGCAAACATGTATCATGTCTTTATGAGTCATCTGCATTGTGGAATGAAATTCAAACTAACTCTCACTTTTTTCAGAACTAGGATGTAAGATATGAGTGTGCAGTAATACAAGGTCAGAAGACCAGTGGGTTTTAGAGGAGCTTTTTTCTTAATTTTGTGATTCTGGACAATTTGATAAAAATGTTAAAACTTATCTCTCTGCTTAAATAATTTGGGGAAAAAAAAAAAAAAAAAAAAAAAAAAAAGGCCCTGCAGTTTGCTTGAGAACACTGGAGATGAGCAGCTTCCTACCACTGGCATCACAGTGGCAGGTGTGATGTGCTGCAAAGAGAGGCTGCAGTCACTCACTGATCCCTGAGCCCCACTGCCTGCCTGCCCTGCCACCACCCCGGGTGGATGTTTCCCGACACAGCTCAGCTCTGCTGCTGCAAGCACACCTGGTGGTGCCCGGATGCCTGAACCAGCCAGAGCCAGGAAAACAAAGTGTCTGGCTCTGGGATGGGCAAGCAAGAGCTGCCAAAAGCATCCCTCAGAGCACCACCCAGCACCAGAGAAGCCTCACTCAACCCTCCAGACCTCACAGTCACTCTCAGTCAGAGTTCAGGCACGAGGCAGACTGAGCACCTGAATAGAAGCACCTGAATAGAAGCAGTGAAGGACATGAGATCACAAGGTGTCTGTCACCTGCTCAGTGACATCACTCTCCACCTCTACAGAAGCCACCCTCTTGCTCAAGAAATACTTCCTAAGGTCAAGTCTGAACCTCCCGTGACCCAGCTCTGAGCCATTCAGAAGGAGTGAAAACAAACTTTTGAAATGTGATCCCGAGATATCATAAATTATTATTCCTTTTGTATATCCAGACTGTGGGGTCTTACAAGCCCCCTGTGTGCCACTGCTGTTCAGAGCAAAAAATCTCATTTCTGGGGGCAGGGTGGGGTTGGGAGGGAAAGGTTGCTAAATATTTTGTATTTTCTTTGAAAAGAAAAGGAACGAGAGAGTCAGCTTGTGTGGTGAAGAGTCTATTTGACAATCACAGGAGTAAAAGCAAAGAAACAGAATTGAAAGAACACTCAAAAATCTATTTCTACCTCAACTAGACTTCCACCCTGGGCCAGTCTTACTATCAGTCTTATCAGCTCCAAAGGATGAGTTTTAAGAGAATACTCCTCAAGTTCATTTGTGAGCCACACTTGGCTTTGCTGTACCTGCTTTATCTGATACAAAGAAAGATGCATTAGTGAGAAAGACAGTAGAGATGGGTATACCTTAGTTAAGGTCATAGAACAGAAAGGAATTTAATTTAAATTTAAAGCAAAATGTATTTTGTAATGGGTGTAGCATAGCTGTACCTCATTGCTGTTACTAAGTTTACACAGTGCTGTGAATCCTCCTTTGTAAAATGGCCAACGTGTAGGGAGTGGGTAGAAGCTGGGGCATGTGTTCTATGCCCAGTTTATTCTTTTGGATATCTAATTCTATATATTTTTTTCTCAACTTTCTATTTAGGCTAATGCAGTATTGGTTAAGCCCAGTAGTTTTCAACTTGTGTAAGGTTACCACACATCAGTAGAACTACAGAATGAGGTGATTTCTAAAAGTTGTTACCATCTAGACCTTGGCCTTGGGCACCCCATTTGTTGCGAAGTCCAATTTGTGACTTTCCTGATTGGGAAATAATGACCACCTCAGGAGCTTAGAATCCATACTTACACAGTTTATATCTTTGAGTTACTATTTATCATTTTATTAAACCTCTTCTAGGGTTTTTTTTCAACCTTTAACTCCCTTTCCCTAGCTGCCCTCTTTATCATCCCTTGGGAGGTCATCCGGCATCTAGTTATTGGCTAAAAGCATGACACTTTGTCATGATTTCCAGATTACACAGTGTTCAAAGCTGTTAAATGTTTTAGGCTATGAGCATAATTTTGATTTGTAGAATGATATGTATTAAAGTCCTAAAATATCACTGGCAACTCTTTTACCTGTGATTTCTAGCCAAGTCGTGCTCTCTTGAAACAAGATAATTCCTTTAAGTGCAAATCATTTTTATTAGCAAGTATCTGCCACAAAATTATAAGAAAGTTATATCTGTTGTAGGGAAGACTCTCAAATTGTTTATGCTTTTTAAAGTTTTACAAGTCATTATATTATGCATGTCGCTGGGAGTAAAGTGTTTGGTTCAGCCTCTTAAATCTTAGAAACTGATCATCTCAGTTAATGCCTCCTTTGAGTGTAAACTCTGTCAGTGATAGGAAGGCACAAAACCATATCAGCTAAATTTGCATAGGCATATTTATTATAGATTACCTTAAAAATAAGAAAAAAATACTTTGCTTTTGTTATCTCAGTTATAGTCTTGTGTATAAGCAAGTCCCTGTCTGCCTCAGAAGCACCTTCTTGTTTGTTTCAGTACAGATGGAGAGAACTAGAGATATGAATTTTCTTTTTCAAAGGTCTTCTGTTTTCCTGACTTGAGTGCCTTTCTGTCAATAAGTTATAAAAGTAAAAAATTATTTTTTAACCTTCTTTTGATGCTATGTAGACTTTTTACTGCCCAGGGAGAGGACTCGATGGTTTCTTGAGGAGTGCAAACAACACCACAGCAATTAGAAAGATGTCTCCCTCATCACAATCATTAAAGAAAAAAAAAAAAAAAAAAGAAAAAAAGAAAAAAAAGGAACATTAAATATCCTCCTGAGATCAATTCTGCAAGTGAAATTGGCATCACTTTTAAGCAATGCATATTGCATATTTATGTAGTACCATATACTTCATTAATCATGTCAGGACTGCATGGATCTCACAAAAAAGTGGAGTGACATAAAAAAGATGAAAAAAAGCCTTGAGCATCAGAAGCCTAACTCTCACTAAGTTTTTTTTTAACTCTGAGCAGGATTCTTGGCTTTTGTTCCTATGTGCTTACTTGACACGGTATTGACTATGTCAGTTGCAGGTCATATTTGAAGAAAGCATGAATCAAAATTGCATTGAGAAATGGTATATCTTCTATTACTCGTAAAGTTAAACAAGCCACATAGATCAACTGAGTGCTTTTGAGAAGATACAAATGTAATCCATTAGTGAAGTGGGGAAACATTTAAAATTAAAATCCTGAAACAGCTTGAAATTCAATTTTTATACTATGCAGAAACAATGTAATCTTATTGAGATCTTAAGATACGAATTTCTGTATTAATTTATGCACTATGCAAATGAATTACTATTTTGATCAGATTGCAGATAAATAAGAATTTGAATTACCTTTTATGGCCACAGAAAGAAATAGTGTAAAAATACATAACGTCATAGATCTTCCCTCCTACAGACTTACATTCACTTCCCTAGCAGGCACACTCAGATTGATAAAGAATATTACTTTTCCCAACTAAGATGATAAGTGGCTCCTTGCAAAGTATACAGAAAATAGCACTAGCTGTAGCATCTCTCACACCATTCTTCATTTCTTCATGTTCCTCATGCCTCACCCATAATAGCTTCTGAGCTGCAAGAACACAACACACACACTAGCTCTTGGCTTCAGCTCAATTCAGAGGGCATATTTTTAAAAGAAAAATTAAGAAAAAGGGAGAAATTAATTAAAAAACTTAGAGATGCAAGTCGCAGTTGGCAGTTCCTTTTACAGACTAAACTAATTCAGTAAGAAATCAAAAGCTATTTAAGAGAAAAAAGAAAAACCTCCATGTGAAGAGGACAGTCTAAACATTGCCACTACAAAGACTTGAAGAATTGTGGCTTATCTATGGGAACAGGGAAGCTGGAAAAACTTGTTCAATGTGCTGACTCAAAACCATATTAAGAGATCAGTATTTTGCTAGGTCTCTGGCATTTGAACAGTTTTCAGTGAGCATCAGTTGTCTTCATAATTGTTTAGCTTACCTCTCTGCTTTTTAAGACTTAAATAGTCCTCTACAAATCTCTGTATCAACGGATAATCTCATGCTGTATTTATTAATTTTTGTATATTTTATTTAGTGTTGAATTACTTAAATTTGATGCATGCATGCAGGAAGAGAAAAAAAGACTGAGAAGGTTCTCTTATGCAATGAAGCAGGGAAAAATATATAAGCAATATTTTGGTCCTCCCATCTATCAGTATTTCCCTTAACATTCCTTTAACATTAGCTTAGATAAATTTAAATCAAATATTCACATAGTACCTTTAATTTCACTATGAGTATGCATGTGGTAGATTTGTAAAAAAAATAACCAGTCCTACATGTGGAAATGCTTAAGAAGACTGGATGCAAATAGACCAATTCTGCCTTATTATATGAGTATTGCTTACTTAGAGCTGGAGAATACACTGATGTAGACCTGAAGTAGTGAGTTGATAATGAGGCTAGATTATTTCTATTTTTAAGGGCAGAAAAATCACCTGAAATTCTTTGTTTCCAAGTGTAACAAAATCCTCTTTTGCAGTGCATAGATTTAAATTACTCACTACCAACCCCTGCATACTGTCAGACAAGTAGTTGTGTCAATCTTCTGGCAGCAAGTATGCATAATGCTTTGCAAAGGAGTGGGAGTTGTCACCAACCAACTGCTGCCTTCAGTCCCTTGAAATGAACTCTGATTGCTACCAAAGAATCTGCAAAACAATTGTATAATTCTATTCTAGTAATATTATTTTTGCTTCTTCTTCAGAAACAATAAATGAAATGTTTGGGTCTGATGAAAAGAAATAGATTTTTCAGAGACTCCAGAAACTACAGCAATAGTGAGTTAGTACTTCTTTTAGCTAGTGAAGTCTTGTGAGAATATCCTCAACATGTTCAGGATGTGTAAGACCTTTAAAAAAAAAGGCAATTAGCTTTTCAAAATCCACTCAAGGAATAGCATCTTAAGCAGTTGCTTTGTGAAAAGAGTCAGTCCTTCTCTTTTGTAGACTCTTATCACAGTTTTGTCAAGACAATTAATCATTAAAACTAATATAAGAGCAGAAAGACTTAAGACCACTAGTATGTAAAAAAATTGCTTTCCATAGCACTTTGCAGTCCTTATCCAGTGAGCAGTTGTTAGTGCTGCCACTGCTCCATGTCCTTGTTCAATTGCAATGGAATAAACAATAGAATTCACAGCATTAGTGGAACTGCAATGTACAATGACATACAAATTGCAAATGTTTGGGTTCTTTTTCTGTGAACTTACTCTATGTTCTGCTTTTCTTTCTCTTCCAGGAGTCAAGACTTACACAAAAAAAACTCAGCATGTTTTCTCTGCTCTCTTTTTTTGGTTTTGTACTTGGAGATTTTCAATGCAGACATACTGTTGGGGTCACTTATTTTTATAAGGAACTTGTGAAGTATGTATCATGAAAAATAAATGAGATAGAGGAAGGTAATGAACAGGTAGACAAGATGGAAAGAATTTCTGATAGTAACAGTGCAGCAGAACATGTGATTATCCAAATCTATTCTTCTGTTAATTGCAAAAATTTCTAGAGTTTCCAGATTATAGTCCAAATACCTCACCATTTAATCTAGTTTTATGATGCTTTTTAAATTGGTGTGGAGAGGGTTTTTTTGGGTTTGTTTGTTTGTTTGTTTGTTTTTCTATTTTTTGTTTGTCTTGGTTTTTTTTTAAGGACAAAGGTTATAATATTGAATTTGTGAATGAGAGATTGATGAGACATTAATCAGTGTTCTCCACTAATTTGCATCTGGTGCTTCTCATTCATAAACTCAGCATGAAATACTGCCTCCTAATTGAAGGACACTTTTGTAACCTACATTTGTGATAGGATCAGAATGGATGTTTTACCCAGGCACAAAAATTGTCTGTTCTTTAAAAAAATGTACACGTCAAATAAAGAGCCATTCTAATTTCATACTATCTATCTGCAACACTCATATTCCTCTTAATTTCTTGTTGACTTCATTAAATTTTCATTTACAAAGATAATGAAAACTATAATTTATAGTGTATTTGATTTCTACTCATTCTGGACAAAGGAGTGATTTAGAAAGTGCTAACTTTTTACAAGAGTCTTTGCAAGTTTGTGCAAACTGCATGAAGTTCAACAAGACCAAATACAAGGTTCTGCACCTGGGTAGAGGCAAGGCCATGCACAAACAACTGGCTGAGAGGAGAAAAGATTGAGGGCAGCCCTGAGGAGAAAGACTTGGGGGTAGTGGTAGACCCAGAGTTTAACATAAGCGGTCAATTTGAGCTTGCAGCCCAGTAAGCCACCTGCGTCCTAAGTTGCATCAAAAGAAGCATAGACAGCCAGTTGAGGGAGCTGATTTTCCCCCTTTACTCTTCTCTTGTGAGACCCCAGCTGGAATACAGTATCCAGTTCTGGAGTTTCCAGCATAGACACAAACATGAGAAGAGAAGAGAAGAGAAGAGAAGAGAAGAGAAGAGAAGAGAAGAGAAGAGAAGAGAAGAGAAGAGAAGAGAAGAGAAGAGAAGAGAAGAGAAGAGAAGAGAAGAGAAGAGAAGAGAAGAGAAGAGAAGAGAAGAGAAGAGAAGAGAAGAGAAGAGAAGAGAAGAGAAGAGAAGAGAAGAGAAGAGAAGAGAAGAGAAGAGAAGAGAAGAGAAGAGAAGAGAAGAGAAGAGAAGAGAAGAGAAGAGAAGAGAAGAGAAGAGAAGAGAAGAGAAGAGAAGAGAAGAGAAGAGAAAAGAGAAGCCTCCAGGGTGACCTTATAGCAATCTTCCAATATATGAAGGGGGCTTACAAGAATGCTGGGGTGGGGCTTTTTACATGGGTATGTGTTGAGAGAACAAGGGAAAATGGTTTCAAACTTGAAGAGGGGACATTTAGGTTACACATTAAGAAAAAAAATTCATTCCTATAAGATGATGAGATAAGGCGATGAGATGCTGGCACAAGTTGCCCAAGGAAGTTGTGGTTGCCACCTCCCTGCAACTGTTCAAGGCCAGGTTGGGTGGGGCCTTGAGCAACCTGGTCTTGTGTAAGGTATCCCTGCCCATGCAGATTGGAACTCGATGATCTTTGAGGTCCCTTCCAACCTTAGTCATTCTATGATTCTGAGTTACAAACAAAAAAGGTTTTATATGTCTTGAGTCATAGCAAGTTTTATCATTGCCAATTACTCTTGTTGCTCTTTTGCTGGATGTCATTAGACATATATACCAAATTCTCTAGTTATAGTGTTGGGTTTTGAGAGTTGCTATACTGCTCTATTTATACCAGTCACCTTATAAACATCTCAAATGGCTTCTCTTTCTTCTTTGGGTGACTTTAGCACTGGGATTAGGCTATAATTTTTGTAGCCTAAACCCTGTTTCACACCCACTCCCTCATGAGCCTGACTCTGTCTTGCAGAAGCGAGTTTAATGAGAATTGTAATATTTCACATTGCAAGAGCAATAATTAATCCTGTGTTCATCTACCAGCCAGAGCAGAAAGAGGATTCTGAATTGCCAAAAGCAGCAATATTTTTCAGGTCTTCCCTAGTATCTGTTTTTAAGGAGACAGGTAACCCTGAAACCTGTAAGGCACATTTCTAATGTTCAGTGCAGAACAGTGTCCTAAAATGTTAGCTTTAACCTCTAAGATAAAAAACTTTTATTGTTTTCTGCCAGTGGTAGAACTAGTCAATATAATTAATATCTCTCCAAACTGTAAAACAGCCAAGCCTTCACCAAAAATACTACTTGGTAGCTGCAGACAGAAGAGTACATTACAGTTTATCTTTGAAGTCAATTACATCATGCCAATATTTTATCCTCCCCTTTTACAGCAAGTCTACTAGATAATTCACTTCATATAAAGATTCATTTAAAAGTTCCCAAATGGCTAGTATCCCAGAAGCCTACAACTTAAGGAACTACATGTAGATTTTTTCAGGATTCAAATAGCAGCCTAAATTGCTCTAAAGGGATCACAAGACCTGTATATCCTATTCTGTGGGGCAACCACAAAGGGTAGAAAGAGGTGTACAATAATCTGGAGAATTCAAATAATTTGATTCAGATATGATTCATTAGACTGTTAGAATTATGATATAAAATCTTAAAATTGTTATTGTTTAAGAAATGTAAAAAAGGAAAATGCAGGTGGATTTGAATACATCTATTGGCAGTGTTTTTCCCTTCTTCAAATGTCTAAGATAGCATTCACAAAAAATCTTAGAGATAGCACAGTTTTTAAGGCAAGCATCGAGTATGTGTCTGAGGACAGTAAGTCACTGAACTTACTCCATGTCTTCCAGAAGAGGAGTGGACATTTTAGAGAGAAATTTGGGGATCCAAATGGGGCTGGAGGATATGTTCTTCTCTAGACTTTAAAAATAATGTTGTAAATTCATTACAATTAAGCTAAGGCAAATACTGTTCCAAAGTATGTTATGGTTAAACGTTTTGCCATATAGGACTGACCTAAGGATAAGGTAGAAAGCTATGGCCTTTATTACCAAATAGAGAAACATGCTCACACTGAAATCCAGGTCCTTTTATCTTCCCTTCACTCCTGCAGCAAATTTATGTGTGATAGGCATCAAGAATTAAACAATACAAGTAGCGGAAGGAAATAGTTTCTTATCATCCTTTTCCCCCCAGTGATGAAAATTAAACTATTTTAGTTTCATAACAAACTTTTTGAAAAGCCAAATTGATGTAAGAAATACCAGAAAATTCATATCTTTTTCTTTCATGCATTTTCCCAGCAGAATATGATGATCTACATGGTATGCTACCATGCTTAGCAACATACCGTACTTATGAGAAATTGACATGTACAACAAATTTTGTATAGCATTCTAACAGTATTCTTTCCTAGCACCAGATAGCAGAAAATAGTCTCTGACAAAAATCCAATACAGTCTAGCTGCAAAGACTGAGAGCACCAGTTTAAAAGGAAAATGATTGTCTAGAGTTAATGTAGTATTCAATATAAAATTAATTAGAAAAGCTCAAAAGAAAAAAGACGTGGAAAATAAGAAAAAATACTTCAACAAAATCTGTAGGAACGAGGAATGAGAAGGTAAGATTTGTAGAATCATTATTCCCTATTCTTTTTTATTCTGAATATATATATGCTGTACTTGTCAGTTATTCTCCCAAGACAGTGCTTTCTTCTGTTAATTTCCATTCTTCACAATTTTTCTGACATGAATAGCTCCAACATTTGTCGCTAGTGCTAACTAGAGTGTTCTCACAGAAACGACACTACAGACATCAGCTTCATTCTTTATGTGCAACAAAACAGCACAGGAGAGACACTACCAGGGCAGCACCAGAAGACACTACCCCGACTGCAGACTTGAACACTGTCATGGTCCCTAAAAGATGCCTCTGCCAGGAATTTGGCTATGAGTCATTACTGACTCATTAATCTTTTTGCAGTATACAGCTTCCTCACAAAGGGAAAGAGATGTGACTAATGCTGATTTCTTTACTCCTGAGACCAAAGACAGGACTTGGGGAAGGGGCAGGAAGATGAATCAGATTAGGTAGCAGGAAAAGGTTTTTTAACCCAAAGAGCAGTGGAGCAGTGGAAGAAGCTCCTCAAGGAAGTGGTCACAGCACCAAGCCCAACTGAGTTCGAAAAGCATTTGGTTGTTGACACTCTGAGGCACATGGCAGGGGTCCCTTACACAGGGGCAGGAGTTGGACAACCAGGCCAAGTATCCTTACATGTTTGCATCCCAGAGTCTGAAAAAAAAAATGTGTACTTTTAATCAGCACTCACAGCACTCTGAAAGACTACAGTAGAGAATACTACATTAGTATTAAAAAAAAAAAAAAAAAAAAAAAAAAAAAAAAAAAAAAAAGATAAATAAATAAGAAAAGCTTTGTTTTATATTTGCCAGAATTCCAAGCTAGGACTTTAATGGTGGTTGAAGGCACTGTCCTCAAAAGCACTGGTTTTAAATAGTCTTTGTAGTCTCAATATATCACCATTTTTTAAAAAATGCACAAAATAATTACATTTGAATTCATCTCAGTTTACAGCTGCTATTTGATATCATTTATGTTTCTGTCACTCCTAGACCTCACAAGTCAAAGCTATATCATTGCCAGATGGTGAAGTGAGTGCCAAAACATTCAAAAGCAGCAGTCTGTGATTCAGGTCATACCTGCTGCATACAATTTGTTTCACCCTTTTCCTAGTTTACTACAAGGATGGGAAGGAAATGTTCTTTGCTGTTTGGCACATCGTTTCTGATTTTTTTCCCCCTCATTGCACGCTGGAACAAAACTGGAACTTTATCTGGTTAGTGGAAAATTCTAGTTAAAATTCATAGTATAAAGCAGAGTGAAGCAAGAAGATGAAGCTGTGATTTCTTATGATGAAGCTGAGCATCTGACTGACGAGCAGAATCATATTTTAGAACAGAGAACTTTGCTTCACACTGCAAAGTTTTATTGAGGATAATAAGCTGAAATGTGCACAAATATTTTTAGCAACAAGAAGAGGAAACTATGTGTAATACAAGTTCTGTATTACAACGATTGGAATTTATTAACCAAATGCACCTTGCAGCTGATACCACTTCCATTCCATAAACGATTCAATAAAGGAAGCTCTCAGTGCAACCCTGAGGCTGATGTTGAGTGGCCTGGAAGCAGGGGTGAAACATGCCTTGCTTGCACTCCAGCTGCTGAGACACATTTTCACCAAAGCCAGGCTTGTGACATCAACCAACCATCCTGGTTCTGAAAGGGCACTGTAGCATGAGCATGCATGTCCTTGCATAGCACAGCAGAGCTGCTGGATAAGGCTCCTGGGCTGAGACCAGATTGCGTTAACTCAGAGCAAGGAGAAAACTGCACTTAAATTGTATTCAGGGACAGCTGGAAAGTGGCAGCTCCTGAGATCCAGAGCACCCACAATGTCTTCATACTTCAAGAACAACAGGCAGGCAATTAGCTAAAATGGCCCAGAGAAACCCTGCCTCAGGGGGCTGTGCTCAATGCAGCCAAGTAAGGTAAAATCCCTGCAAGCCAGTACCAGTCTCCCCGGGGCAAAAAGTTCCTTTCTGACTCCAGTCCCAGAACACCCATGGCATCTTCATTCAGAAAAATGAGCATCTATTTGCTGCTACAGCAGGCAGTCTCCTAGTCAAAATGGCTCAGAGGAGCCCCAGCAAGGATCCATGCTCAGTGGTGCAGAGGAAGGAGAAAATCCCCACAGACCAATGCATGTCTTCCCCAAGAGGAAAATTCCGTCATGATCCCAGAGCTGGCAACCAGCTGGCCCTTAAGCATGTAAGCAAGACATGCCTCCAGGCCCCAGGAGGTAGGTAAACCTATCAGGGATGCTGGCCTGCCCACCCTTCCCTCCTGCAACACAGAGCCATGTCTAAGGCTTTCAAGACAGCAAAAATCCCTGGGACAGATTTGCCTCTGGGTTTAGAATCCTTCCTGTACCCAGCAAGACACCAGTAAATGCTTCAAGGCACTAGGGATATCCCTGGCAACACCTTTTCAGCCCATTACTTAGTGCTTCTGCCACTGGCTCTGCAGGGGATGGGGACGATTGCTCTGCAGTACTCCTCATGCACCAAGAGTACATGTTCTGCCATGGTCTTGGCAGGCCACCAAGCCAATGTTTGCCACTCAAAAGTGATGACAGCAGTGGGCACCCCTACATGTTTGTTGTACTTCTCATCTCCCCAAGAGTTTCTCATCTTCGCAAGAGTTTGTCTCCATTCCCAAAAGTAAGGACGAAGCAGGACTTCCACACAGCAGATACAGCTTTGAATGTGGCCCTGCCCAGAGCTGGGACTGTGGCAGAGTCTCAGCAGCATTGTCTGGCCTCTAGTATTTCCTCTTCACCCCTCAAGTGCATCCCAGTGGCCCCTGAAAGAAGTCCTCTCTCCCAGCCAGCTCTGTCCTGATGCCTTAGCCTGCAGGCTGGCAGTGGTGAATGGGAGGATGTTCCTTTTATCCTGCCTGGGCACGGGGACTTTGCATTGCTGGGTGGTGGCACTGTGCATGGGTGACATTAGCCCTCCCATGTCCAAAGAGTTTTTGTGAATAGAGTTAAATCCAGTTGACAGCTTGTCACAACTGGTGTTCCTCAGGGCTGGAGCAATTCTCTTTAATATCTTTATCAACAACCTGGGTGAGGGGATTGAATACATCCTCAGTAAGTTTGTAGACTGACATCTTGTTGTGTGGGACTGTTGATCTGCCTAAGGGTAGAAGGGCTCTGCAGAGGGACCTAGACAGGCTCAATTGATGGGCTAAGGCCAATTGTACGAGGTTCTACAAGGCCAAGTGTTAGGTCCTGCACCTGGGTGACAACAAACCCAGGCAACGTTAAAGTCTTGGGGAAGAGCGGCTCAAAAGGTGCCCAGAGGAAAAGGACCTGGAAGTGCTGATCAGCAGCCAGCTGAATATGAGCCAGCAGTGTTCTCAGGTGGCCAAGAAGGCCAACAGGATCCTGGGTTTTATCAGAAATAGTGAGGCCAGCAGGAGAAGGGAAGTGATTGTGCCCCTGTACTCAGCACTGGTGAGGTCACACCTTGTATACTGTGTTCAGTTCTTGGCCCCTCACAACACTGAGGTGCTGGAGCATGTCCAAAAAAAGGGCAACCAAGCCAGTGTGGTGTCTAGAGCATTAGTCTTACAAGGAGAAGCTGAGGGAAGTGGGGCTCTAATAACTTCTTTGTCTGGAGAAAAGCAGTCTGAAAACGTATTTGCTTACCATACCTGATCCTAAGTAACAAGTAACAGAGAGAGAAGAAGGGAGGTTTAGATTGGATACTAAGAAAAATTTCTTCACCAAAAGGATTTTCAGGCATTGGAACAGGCTTTCCAGAGAAATGAATCGGTCACTGTCACTGGAGGTATTTAAAAGGTGTGTAGATGTGGTGTTTAAGGACATAGCTAGTGGTGGACCTCACAGTGTTAGGTTAAAAGTTGGACTTGATGATATTAAAGGACTTTTCCACCAAAATAACTGTGTGATTCTATGATTTCATGGTACAGTGAAGGACCACATTGGTGGAAGGCCTTTTGGACATGCTGACCTCAAGGTGGCCTGTAGGGACTGGAGACTGTCCTTGCCTTTGGTGTCCATATACTTGAAACAGCTGGGATATCCTGCTGGGGTCCCTCCTTGTGATGCTGTCCAACAGCCTTTCAGTGTCATCATGGCAGGGTCAAGAGTCAAGGCACAGCCTGGCCTTGGCCAGAGGCCTCTCCTGCTGCATCACAAGAAGCCAGGTAGCTCATTAGCTGAGGACAACATTGCCCGTACATTCAGCCTGGTGTGTAACAGAGCCCTTCTCTATTAGGATCTAGGAGACCCCTTCAGCACAGGGCTCAGGCACTTCTCCTGCAAGCCATCCTCTCTCTCTAGGGCTCACGTGAGCAGAGAACCTTGTCCACAGTCTTGCTGTGACAAGAAATTCTTGTAGTCATGTCCTTTTCTGCTCATCTTATTCAAAAGGCACAGTAGCTTGACCAAAGAGTGTGGGAAACACCCTGTCCAGCTGTGTAGTGAAATGAGGCAACCAGGTGCCACTAATTGCCAGGTGGTGGGCGTGAGCTTCTGTTAAGCCCACCCATGCCCGATTAGGGCAGGCCCCCATTGCACATGAGCAGGACCAGGGAGCCAATAAAAGGTGAGTCCTGAAGCACAGGCTCAGCTCAGTCCTGGAACTCACAATTTTTGGCATGCTTGGCTTTAAGTGCTGCTTTCAGCACTGCACTACCTTTATTGCTCCACTAGAGCTCATCGCTATCAGGGTGGGGCTTGAGTGGTGCAGCCGGCTAAGCACGCAGTAACGACACAACCCGAGCAATGCTGGAGGCCGCGGGTTCGAGACTCCTCAAAGCCCCACCCTGACGGCGATGAGCTCTAGTGGAGCAATAAAGGTAGTGCAGTGCTGAAAGCAGCACTTAAAGCCAAGCATGCCAAAAATTGTGAGTTCCAGGACTGAGCTGAGCCTGTGCTTCAGGACTCACCTTTTATTGGCTCCCTGGTCCTGCTCATGTGCAATGGGGGCCTGCCCTAATCGGGCACGGGTGGGCTTAACAGAAGCTCACGCCCACCACCTGGCAATTAGTGGCACCTGGTTGCCTCATTTCACTACACAGCTTCACTCCTCCAGAGTCATCATCTCAGGCAACGACCATGGCTTTCCTGCAGGAAAGGGCAGCCAGCACCTCTGGCACATGGAGGGAAGCTATACTTAAGTACCATGCTTCAAGGAGCAGAGCACAGGGCGTGCAACTGCATTGAATCTTCATGCTGTGGAACCAGGAGAGCCCCTGGTCCTTGGGAAGAAAAGATGTCCTGAGAAGGCAAGGCAGCTCTTTTGCTGACTGCCACCTTGGACTGAGCTGCACCAATAGAGTCAGACTAATTTTTGAGCTTGCACATTTTTCCCATTGCCCAAAATTCATCTTCAGTGTTTCAGGATTGAGACATAGGGACGCCTTCTTCTTGCTTCCTTCTGTACTGCCCTTCAAGCTGTGAGCTGCCTGATGGGAGCACAGAGGAGAAAGAGGGGCAAGTACACGATGTGGAACAGGGCTTTTCTCACTGCCCTGGTACACTATACGAGTGCCTAAGCAGACCTGTGTGAGAAGAAATCCAGAAACATGGATGGACCACCAGCTACTGGAGACAGTTCTTAGTGCATCCCTGACTCCAGACCCAGTGGCATCTTGCTGCCTAAGAAGGCAGATCAGGCCCTTAGCTGACTTCTGCCTTTGAACAGGCCAAGTTGTTCCTTCTGGGATTAGAGCCTGTCACTCACAGAAGTCAGAAAAACAGAATTCACGCCTGCAGCAGTTTTCTCTAAGATTTTTGAGTTCACAGCTCTCTTCCACCTCTGGGGTGCCCATTGGAGAAGTCTGTCTGGGACTGGAACATCGTGCCTGTGGTCAGAGGCAGAGAGAGCTGGGACTATGTCAAATAGAGAAGAGAAGGCTCAGGGGGATCTCATCAATATATGTATCTATGGCAAGTTGAGTATTAGCAAACAGTGTGCCCTGGCAAACAGAAGGGCCATACATATCCTGTGTGTCAAAGACAGCATAATGAGTGGACTGAGGGCAATGATTGTCCCTCTCTACACTTACACTGGTGCAGCCCCACCTTAAATACTGTATGCAGTTCTGGGTGCCTCAATATAAAATATTAGAAGGACTTGGAATTGAGGAATAATATGTAAGGACAGGGAATAGTTAATGAGTTAATGAGACTGTATAAATCTGTATATTTTAGTATAAATCTGTATGTTTGGTATAAAGATGGTTTATGTATATGGTATAAGTTTTAAGTGTTGTTAAGAAGATATTTTAGTGGTGAATAATAAAGACAATAGGGTGATTAGAAGATACATCAATGTACCAAATTATATGGGTCTTGAGCATGATGGAAATGGTATTAAATAGGCGGTGGAGATTTGGTCTGGCTTGTATGGAGTTAATTTCCTCCATAGAATCCCTCATAGTGCTATGCTTTGTATTTGTAGTCAGACAGGTGCTTGTAACACCCCAGTGCTCCAGCTGTTGCTGAGCAACTCTTGCACAGCACCAGGGCTGTGTCTCCAACATCCTCCCTGATTCTCAGAGGCAAGATGGGTGGGTATGGACAAGAGACTGGGAGAGTACATAGCCAGGACAGCTCAAACTGACCAGATTTATATTTCTTACCATATGGTGTCTGCTCAGAAATAAAGCTAAATTGTGAGGAGTAAGGGACAGCAGAGACAACAAAGTGTTAACCCATGTTCCCTGTCCAGCTGCACTGCTCAGGGGGGATGAGGTAGAGAATTCAGGAGTTAAGTTGAGCCTGGGAAGGAGGGATAGGTGGAAGAACAGGAAGGTGTTTGAAGATTCTTTCATTTATTTCTCATTGCCTTTTCTGCTTTGATTGATATTAAAGTAAGTTAATTTCCTCAAGACAAGTCTGTTCGCCTGACCATAATTGCTGAGTAATATTCCTCAGCCCATGAGGCTTTTGTTGTAGTTTTTCTCTCCCAGCCCAGTCCAGGAAGGGGAGTGATAGAGTGACTAGTTGGGCACTTGATGGCCATCCAGAGTCAGTCCACCACAAACTCTTCAAGTGTGTTCAGAGGAGGGTGACCAAGATGGTGAAATTCCTCGACTTGAGGCTTGAGAGGAGGAACTGAGGTCACTTGTTTTAATAAAACTTCCTCGAGGTGGGCAGCAGAGGGGAAGGAGCTGATGTTCCCCCTCTGGTGACCAGTGATAACACATGAGAAAATGGAATGAAGCTCTCTCAGTGGAAATTCAGACTGGACATTAGGAAAAGATTCTTCACTTCAACACTCTCTCCAGGAAAGTGGTCACAGCACCAAGCCTGCCAGAATTGAAGAAGCATCTGATGGTGCTCTTAGCCATAAATATTAGTTTAGGTAGTCCTGCAAGGACCAGAGAGTTGGGCTTGATGGTCTTTTATGACTACTTTCCAACTTCAGATTTTCTATGATTGTAAGCACAAAGAGCGTGCAGCCAGATTCTTTTCAGTGGTTCCCAGTGACAGCACCAAAGGCAATTGGCACAATCTGAAACACAGGAGGTTCTCTCTGAACATCGGAAAACACTTTTTTGCTGTGGCTGAGCACTGCCAAAGGTTGCCCAAGGAGGTGTCATGGATGTTGGAGCAGATGATCTTCAAAAGTCTCTGCTAACCTCAACCATTCTGTGATTCTGATGTTAACTGAGCTTTAAACAACTGACTTAGTTTTGTGATTAACAGTTCACCTTATTTAATGCCCAGAGTAATTTGGGTGACATGGACAGATCATCCCATGGATTTGTGCTCATACCAGCCAGTAGTCTGCGGGTGCGCAAGGAGCTGGAAGCAACACTGCCAGGACAACTGACCTCAACTGACCAAAGGCATATTCCGTACCAGGTAACACTGTGCTTAGCAACAAAAGCTGGGGACAAAGAAGGAGGAAGGGCAAAATGTTCTGCATAATGACTTTAGTCTTCCCAAGTAATAGCATGATGAAGCTCTCGAGTTGGTTAAAAACCTTCTTGCTACTGGAAAGTAGTAAAAGAAGTCTTCATTTTACTTTGTGTGTACATTTAGTTTTTGCTTTACCTATTAAACTGTCTCAATCTCAATCCATGAGTTTTTTCACTTTTACCCTTTAGATTCTTTCTCCTATCTCACTAGAGGAAGTGAGCAAGAAGCTGTGTGGGGCTTAACTGGCAGTTGGGGTTGAAGATTAAGCACAAGTTTTAATCTATGAGTAAATATGAACTAAAAATATGAACCAATAAAATTAAACCATGTATACGATCACCATGGATGAGAGCCTTTTCTAATTACTTCTGTCCACATGAGTCAGCTGGATTTTTAAATGTTGACTTTTGTAAGGTCTGACTCAACACTGAGTGAGTGTTGATATACGGAAATAAACTTCTGCCTATCACAGCTCTGATCAAATATAGTATCAAGTAAGAAGGAAAAGCTGTATATAAAAGGCAGAACTTCTGCTGCTTTTATGATCTGAAACTTTGATGTGAAATGGTGGCTCTTTTTATTTAGGAATAAATAAAAGTGAAAATCATTTATTTTAATGCAACACCCAAAGAAAGATTTTTCATGTGCTCATCAAGTAGACGGTAATCTAAAATGACATATTTCAGGAAAGATATAAAAGAAGTTGCTACATTATAGATCAAGCCAATGGCACTGTATTTAAAATAAATATAGACATGGTTACATCTTTGTGAGACAGCAAAACATTTTTGCTTCTTCTTTCAGATTTAACTGTTGATAAAATCTTAGAGTACTTTTTTCCTTTAAAAAGTTGTAGAGACAAAATGAAGCAGGAAAGAGTTTTCATGTTTAATTTTCAAATGAATGTTCTTTCCCTGATAGAAGCACATCAGTCTCATTAATGTAAGTGGCAACTAATCACAGGAGAGTGAAGGAAAACTCTCAAAGTGCACAGACATAAATATACATAGGGAGGACATCTGCTGACAATGCTTTGTTTTAGTTCATTCTTGAATCTGAGCCACAACTGCTAGTGTTTCTAGAGCTGAACTCATTTTAAGCTCAGAGTAAATTGCTATTAGAGTGCTGTCAGTGTGTGCAGTGCTACACATGACAAAGGAAAACACATTACTCAAGGAATGTGTAATACAAAAAATTATTCATTATGACAAAATGTGCCAAAACCGTAACCCTTACTTGTTGAGTAATGATGTCAATTCATCAGATGAGTATAAATCCAGTGGTGCTGGAACCAAGACTTCTATAAAAAGAGTGGCATGTTTAAATAATGGCAGAAGTAGTACTGTTTCGAACATGCAGATTTTTTGTTTTCTGAATTTACAACTTTTTGTGTTCTGCCTAAATCATGGTGAGCAAGTTTGGGAAGATTAATTAAGATGTAAAAATAGAACTGATGATATAATGGAAGAAATAAAGATATGAAAAGTTGATGGATAGAAAAGTTCAAATTTTCTGTGAGTTTTGCTGCTTCTGCTGAAAAAAGGACATGAGCTGGTATTCAAGCCAATCATGCAATGAAAAAGTGTATTTCACCTGTCCTTTTAAAATTCAGAGTACTATTTTCATGCTTTGCCAAAATGTCTTTCTGTCCTACATTAGCTTTCTTGAGGAAAAAGAAATTTTTTTGTCTTTTCGAGTGACCTAGGTTTGACAAATTACTGATATATCTTTCACTTAGGAAGAAAATATTTCCACTTAAATTCTTTATTTCCAGCCTGCTGGCACCCTTTAATTTTAGATGCAACTATTTTTATAGTGCACCCTTTCAAATGCAAACTATTAATTTTTTCCACTATTAATGCTAAGTTTAGCTGTCCCTAATGATTTAAATTTCTACATCACTCATATTTCATAATTTTCACAGCCTCTAGGAATATATGGCATTACACCTGAAAAATATTTTATGATTTGCATGGAGGTAATTAGATAGATTTGTAAGAAATGGTGTAAAATAAAACCCAATTATTTCTTCAACACATAGAAGAAAGTTTTGAAAGAAAAAAATTCTTAAAACCATTAAACAATAGCAGGATGTAGAAAAGAACACACACAAATTAAGTTAAGACTGAAACTTTTGTTTAGAAAGGTAACCATTAAAAAAGAGCTGTTATTTCAATTTAATGAACGGTAGATTGAAATAAATTTCAAGATTTTACTCTGTAGAATTAATTTGACAGATAATGGTGTCTGGTGGTAATTGTTCTTTATTGTTCTGACATGCAGAAAATATTGTTAATGTTTCCCCAGGCATTTTCAAGTCCCATCTTTGTTACCTATAGCTAATTGCAATGTAAACGATGTTGGCATTTTACTTTACTGAGTTTCAGATGTCCTTCTAGAGGAGGACATCTAACCGCCTGGTCAGTATAAAGATAGGATAGAAAACACAGCTATACTCTTTTCCTAAGTAGAACTCCAAGAATTTCCTTAAACCCTTTTCCCAAGAAGGTATGTAGTCTTATAAATTATGTTACTATTTATAAACTGGACTACAGCCAAACCAGAATAGATTAGCTAGTTTTAAAGAGACAGGAAAAAAGTTACAAATAACAGCAGTAAAAAAAGTCATTCAAGGACTTCAAAAAGAGACAAGAAAAGTTTGAAATAAAACATGACACAGGGATAGAAGCAAAGTCCGTAACACTGAGATTTCCGTGGCCTGGCCAATCTACTGTATCTAGATATTAAAAGGTGCAATACTCTGCAGTTATGTAGAAGTTTTAGCATTCTGGAAGTGTCATGTTTTAATGTTGGGTCAGCAATTAAATGAATGACACATGCTCTCTATTAACTTCTCTCCCCCCGCATGTAGAGAAGGAGAATAAAGGAGAGAGACTGATGCACTGGAAACTGAACAACACACGAATGATGACACAATAGTGATGAGAAGAGAAACTACGAAATATATACAAATATATACAAAAAGTCATAGTAAGTTACCACTAAGGCTGCAGGGCAGGCCCTGGAAAAGTTCCAGAAATCCCAGGCTGGGCTTCTGGAGTCAGTGGCAGTCAGGAGCTGGAGGCAGAACACAGGGAGGGCATGGATTGGGATCAAAGACAGATGAATGTACGGAGTCCTGTCTGGACACCAGCCATGGATGAAGAGAGCTTGAGCCTCATGATCCCTCAGATTCATACCAAGTATGACACATATGGGGTGGAATGCTCTATTTGGTCAATTTTGGTCACCTCTGTACTTCAATCCTCCCTAAAGGAGGGTTGTAGGTCTGACCCTTTTACTCCCTTTCTCTTTCCGGAGCATAAGATGTTTCTCAGAACTGAGCAGTGGCCTTGGTTCTGCGCACCATTCTCCAGCAGTAACTATAAACATTGAGTGTCATCAGTCCTAGAAGCAGACACTGACTGGGAAACTTGCTGCTAATTTCAGCAGGTGCAGATATTTGCATGAGGCTTAACAGAAAAGTGAAATTACAAGAAAGAAAAATTATTTTATCCAGGCTCAAATCAGGACAAAAAGTTAGAGAACTCACTAAAGAATTAAATTACTAAATATAGCAAAATCCTAGAAAATGTACACAAGATAGAATAACAATTTCGGTATCACTGCTAGTTCACATAGTTAACTTTTTCTCAAATGTGGACATGATAAGAGGGCAGAAAAGAGCATTTAAGATAAACATAGGAAATGGAATGTATAAAAAATACAGATAGCCAACTTAACAAATGCTGCCTAAACAGTAATAGATGTTATGAATTTTCTAATATCATTATTCATAAAGAAGTCAAGTTTTTAGTGTAAATGTAAAAGCAACTTCTTCTGCATAGGAAAAAGCATATTTTAGTTATCTTTACATACTCTTTAGTCTCGTAAATATTTTTTATCTTTAATTGTATGATTAAAAGTGTCTTATAAAAGCATGCCAGATTATGTAAGAAAAGACCCTCCCATGTGATTTAGGAGCTTTAGGTATAGAACCAAATGATCCCTAATTGGTCTACAGACACCTAAAGAGCATATCCATTGAACATACTACATGCATATGTGGAATAATTGTAGTTTCTTACTTAGAACTCCTTTAGTAGTCAGGGAAGGTAATAGTTCTGCTCTAGAAAAATTAAAATATGCCACTAGGAACAAAATATATATATTGTGATGCTTTCCACTCTTACAAGCAACCCAATAATTTTTCATCTGAATTTATTATCTGCAAAAAGCTATATAGAAGCAGAAAGAGAAGAGGCCACATGGGAAGAAGACCTTCCATTAGTTTGAATTTGGCTCATTAGGGAACAAAAAGAATGAATCTATTGTTACAATATAATCAAAAACCAAACTATATCTCACAATGACCTTAACACCCACTGCCACATATGTACCTCTCAATAAAAACTAAGCACTTAGAGAAAACCTTTTTTGTCCTCCACTTTACCCCAGAACCTCAGCATCTACTATCTTAAAGTAACACCTGGCCTGGACTAATCTAGCCAAATCAAGGAAATGGTGTGGGATATGTTTCCAGATATATTGGTTTTTAAAAACTTGCTTTTTCAATGTCCGATAGAAAGCAAATTTATTAGAGCTCAAAATCTATATTTTCATTAAAGACACTACGCTAAAATTATTAATCCAAGGTGCTGGGAAAAAACTCGAAATACCTGACAAACTTGCATGCACTTCCAGCCACATTGTCTACAGTTATTGAATTGTTTTTAAAAAAAATATGGATGACAGGTTTAAGGTCAAATTCCAAAATCTAAGATAACTTACAGCAGAAATTAGAACAACAAACTTCTCAATTATATGTTTCAACATTTTAGAACACACGATGGGTTCATGAAACCCAGAAAATAATTTAATCACTTCATCACTGAGTAGTTTTTTAAACTATTCCTTTTTATTTCCCTGTCAGGCATTAAAGGGTTATGCCAAATATGAAATTGCTCAGAATATTTTATATTCACTGGAGAGCTGTGACATAACTGTATCAATATATACTCTTTAGCTTAAATTTGACAGATTTCTGAATCGTTAATGAGGATCAAATAAATGTATTTTGTCTTATTTTCTTACGTTCTTTCTTGTACTCATCCTTCTTGTCAAAGTACCATGAAGATTCATGAGGTGAAAGAGAGGATCTAGCAATATAATCCCTTCCAAGATAGGAGGTCTTTCCTAAGGCAATGTTAATGAAAATCCATCTGAAACAAATATTGATATACATGTTTAAGGAAGTGATTTACACCATTCTAACAAAGAGGGCTTTAATACAGATCAATACTAGTGTGAAGTTTTAAAATTTTTACTTCATTTTCTCCAGACATTTGAGAACAAAAAAGGCCACTTTATTTGACAAAGTTGCACTTAGCTGTTACTAAGAAAATTCCTAAATAAAGGCTCATAAATGCTGATTCCAGTAGGACGTGCTCAAGAAGTGAATGAGTGAGATTCTGGCAGCAGTGGATGTACTTCCTCTGAATGACTTGGAGCACTCAGCAGGATTTAGAAATTCATCAGAAGCATTCTGAGATCTGTGAAGATAAGAGACAAACATGTAAACCTATTTGATTAAGAATTTAAATCTTACCAGACGTCTTCCACTTCAGACAAGAATCTCAACCCAGTTGTCCATTTGAAAGAGACATCATTCTGATTTAGATAAAATATTTCATTAGTAGGACATAGAGAACAAGTTTGTAGGAAGCAGCTGGGTCTGCCTTCTGTCTGGTCTGTATGAACTGGCTGCACATTGGTACAAAACAGAAAAATATCAACAAAACAGACCCCATGGGGATATGGGGTCTTTTAAATTTACTTTTCTACTTCAAGGCCAAATATCATAATACTTAATACTCTATATATCTTAATTTGTTCCTAGGTGTCTGTATTAATCAAGTAATTAATTCCCTCTTTTTTATGTCATTGAGGAACATGAGATAATTCATTCTGGTTCCATTCACTACAGACAGTATATATGCATGCTGACTGGTCTGCACCATTTACTCAAGAGACCACAGCTCTGTGCCTCTTAATGAAGATAATATAGACATAAATATTTATAAAAATATACTAGGCCTTTCACAGCCTAATGTTATTTTGGATAGATATACAGCTGGCTTCAGATCTCTTCTGACAGAATATTTGAGTCTGCATTACTTACACTTTGCTATTTCAAGACAATACCAGTACTTTACTGATATTTACTGGGCATTCAAATACTACCCATTCAAATACTTCTTTTTCCACATTGATTTTTCCACATAGATTGAGAATAAATTTGAAACAGTAAAAACAACTTCTTGGCAGTTCAAATTTGAGTTTGGATTTTGGTGGCTTTTTTTAACCAATAGTTACACAACAGTCCTGACAGTTTCTCTTTTGCCATCTGTTATTTGATTTAATGGCATGTTATTTTTCATTCTATTTGTTAAATTAATAGTAAGAAAATATGTAAACTCAAATGTCAGAATTAATTTATGCAGCATTTATAATTTTCTTTCTCTCAATTTGTTCTTACTTTCAAATGAGCTATTCCCCTAACAGATTTTTCCAGATAAACCATGTAATAAAAAAAATAAAATCAAATTTTATTTGATTTTATTAAGTACTGTTACACCAATGTGCCTATTAATTTCTGTTGTGTGCAAAGACTTTAGCTTCCACAGAATCACAGAATTTTTTAGGATGGAAGGGAAATATGGATGACAGATCCAGCCACCATTCTCAAGCAGGGTCAGCCAAAACAGGTTCTTCAGGAACATGCGCAGTCAGATTTTGAGTATTTCCAAGGATGGAGCTTCCACAGCCTCCCCATGTGCATTTATTTTGGCTGGGATAGTTTCTTTTCTTCACAGTAGATAATATGGATCCATGTTTTGGATTTGTAACCAAAACAGTATTGACAAAACAGGGATGTTTTAGCTGTTGCTGAGCAGTGATTACACATCAGGACCTGTCCTGCTTCTCATGCTGCCGGTAGAGTGGGGCTGTACAAGAACCTGGGAGGGGACACAACCAGGACAACTGATCCCAACTGACCAAAGGCATATCCCATACCAGGCAACACAATGCCCAGCAACAAAACTGGGGTGAAAAATGAGGAAGGCTGTGATGTTCACAGTTGTGGCATTTGTCTTCCTAAGTAACTGCAATGCATGATGAAGCTCTTCTTTCCTGAAGATGGCTGAACATGTGCCTGCTGATGGGAAATAATGAATTAATTACTTGTTTGATTTTTCTAGTATGCATATCTTTTGCTTTACCTTTTAAACTGTCTTTATCTCAATTCATTTTCTAATTTTTATCCTTTCTGATTTTCTCCCTTGTCCTGCTAGGTGGAGTAAGCAAGTAGCTGTGGGGCTCAGCTACATACTGTGGTTAAACCACAACACTAAGCAATGTGTTCCATCAATAGGCAATTTTACAGTAAAAAAAGTGGGGGCTTAGATGCTCAGATGGAGTCTTGTTTGTTTTAATTTCTGTCCATTTAATTTCTGCTCTTGCCTTGTCAGTGAGCACCGCAGAGAAAAGTCTTGCTCAGATATTTATCAGGTAGGATCCCCCTGAGCCTTCTAATCTCCCGACTGAACAGTCTCAGCTGCCTCAGGCTTTCTTCATTGTGAAATGTTCCAGTCCCTTAATGGCCCACTGCTGGACTCTCCCCAGGGTGTCCATATCTCTCTTGTGCTTGGGAGCCCAGGACAAGACATAGCAGTCCAGACTTAATCTTATCAGTGCTTAGCAGAGATGAACGATCAACTCCCTTAACCTGCTTTCAATACCTCACAGCCATCATTACTTTTCTGATAGAGACTTGCAAATCTAGTTTTTATTTTTGATTTTGACCACTGATATATCTCAATTTATGTATCTGGAAATTTAAAAATTCCTCTTGTTCATAAGAGACAAAGAAATATTATTGCATATTTGACGATTTACTCATGCAACACAGAGGAATAAGATTAGACCTTAGATATCTAAGTGAAAGAAGTAAGAAATGCTCCCATTAAAACCTTCACTTCTGTGTTGTATACATTTCTAAAAAGAAGCAAATATACATTGTGACTAGGTAATTCAGCAGATGCTCTTAAGGCAAAATGAGAAAAATGCTTAGTTCCTTATATCAAGTTTCCCACAGGAAATACTTTGTTCATCAGTATCTCGCTACCAACATACTGTATAGTAGGTCCTGAATATTCACCCTGAAATGCAGACATTACCACTTTCTGATATTGCTCTATAGCACAACTTCAGCTTATTCCTGGTAAATGTGACTTTGTCTTACCAATTAGGTATGCTTTTGTAGAGCCTAATCCTTAACTAACTTAAAACCAACCTTATGTGTCTTTAGTCTCCAGCTGCTTGCAATGTTCAGACAGTTGCTGGAGGTGTCTAGAAGACGATAGTTTAACTTCACAGAAATATTCAAGAATTCATGGTTACTTTTAATTCCTTACAGAAGCAACTCCAGCAAATAATTTTTTAACACACATAAAGCCAGGGCATTGAAGTAATTAACAACTCAAGTGATCACTTTTTAGCTGTGGTCTGGGAGAATCACAGCATCAAATCATTAATCAAGTGTAAAAGCCATCCCCAGCAGACATCACGCTGTTCCCACTTGACAGGTATCCTCAATGATCTTAGTGTAGGAACTCAGCTTAACATGAATCTTTTTCATCTTGCAAACAACACTGTCTAGACCAAGCTCACTGCTGCATTTACCAGAGATATATGGCTCCTGGGTCGGAATTACATACTTTTAGTAAGGACAAACTTATTTTTCACTTATCTAAAAAATAGCATCCATATGCAAAAGTAGCCATATCTAATGACAGATGGACCCACTTCCTCTCTCTATACCCCAATGAGAAAGCATTGACTTAAAAAGACTTCAGTTTATCCTCTAGTTCTACCTGACTTGAATTTATCCCTACTGCAAAATTCTGATCTGGCTCTGGTCTTAAAACCTGTGTTTCTCTGGGTAAGCCTAGTCCACAGACTCTGGAAATGTATCTCATACTGAGTTCTCCATGGTCCAGTGTCCCTTGGGTGATCCGTTATACTGAGTGCTGCAGTTTCCTCTCACACGGCCTGGTTTCCAAGAGAAAGAAGCCAGGAACACAAGTGAGAAAGGGGGCATAGTGGACTTTACTGGTTGCCTCATCAGAATGGTGCACCCATGTGGCAATACAGGTGGTTTGAAGGTATTAAAGTCATGCTCTGGAGCCATGTATCTCCCTCATTTTTCCACTGACAACAGAGAGAAGTTAGTCTACCATTTTGTCACTCAATGTGTTCCGAGTCATGTTGCTGTCTTCTTCCTCTCTTCTTCCTTTACAATAGCAACACTGTAGAGCAGCTGCAGCCCCTCTGCTCATTCCCCAAGCTAAATGCTTAACTTGGGCCTCTAAGCCTTGTAGCTGAACTAGAACAGTGCCCAGCTAGAGTGAATATGCCCTGATTATTAACCTGCTCATGGAGCCAGACAGCATCTGGACTGGTGCTGGCTCACACCCAGAAAGCTTGAGGACAATGTAGATGACATCTAGATGCATATGTGGATATTTGTAGAAATACACAGAAGTTGGCAATTACAGCTTTGCCTGATTCATCATTTTTTTAGCAGATTACAGTTCTAATCCAATATTTCATGAAGACCTAAGCAATGGTACAGGGCATATTTTAGGCTGAGAACCTAAGCCATTGAACAGACACAAAGGACTGTGATCAACAGCATGACTCTGAGTGTGGATACTCTGGCTCACCATGGGTAAACAGATGGACGTAGTGTCCCTTATACAGGCCAGATATTACTTTACTTCACACTTACCTGAATTCTATGCATGTTCTTCATGGAGAAAAGCCAGTTTATGCTATTCATAGTCAATGTTAAGCAGCCACAGAGCAACCTCTTCAAACTCAGTAATTGAGGGTCACCCCTTCTCCAGCATGTTTAGACTCTTAGAATCTCAAATGTTTTTTTAGGTGCTGATGGCTCATCTCATTATCTTACTAGTAATGCACACCCTAGCCACCTCAAAAGCTTCTGAGAACACAGTAAATGAGAAGACTATTTGGACTGGCATAATGTGTCATCTTTGTTGAATTTATAGAAGGTACAAATCCACCTCTTCAAGGGCAGTTGTCAGCTGGGAATCTTTAACTTATATAAGGTAATATAGTGCAACACTATCAGTACAGAGAGGCAATCATTGGATCAAAGATTCCAGCTGAAAGTAACAAAAGCAGTAAAGCAAGAATTAAAGTTCTAAGTAGAAAACATCTGCTACTACAATAAAATTATGTTCTTTCCTTTCACCCAGCAATCATGCCAGATAATGCTGGAGGATTAAAGTGACAAAATTAAAGATAAATGGGTCCACTGAAAAGCTAGTAATTTATTTTTTAAAGAAACACTATTTTGCATTGTTTAAGAAAATAGACACACAAATAAAAGCCCACACATTAAGTTCTGTTGCAGATTTAATATGTTCTGTTAAAAAAAAAAAACAAACCAAAAAACCACACAAAACCATTGGGTAATTAGTTCCTGAAACAAAACCCAGCAACAGACATAAAGGCACCATAGTAATAACTGCAGCTGAACTTAGGATCTAAAACTTTAGATATAAAATACATGCCATATTGGTTTACCGGCCTTTGTGGAGTACAACATACAGGATTAAATGCAAGGTAGCTTATTTAAAAATTTAACTATCCAGAAGATTTTTAAAGCTTCTTAGAGCATGTTTATGCTGCAGACAGCACATGAAGAAGCTTAGCCATACATTTCTGAGCTATGTGTACACAGCTATCCATTACAGCACCATCATGTGTCAGTGGGTATTGTGTCAGTAATGCCAGCTTTATCAAATTCTGTACATATTTGCTATTCATTTCCTGACATTTACTTTCATCAGATGACCCCCCAAATTAAAAAAAAAAATTAAAAGTTCTTACTTATTTTGGAGTGAAAAAATAAAAGGCAATATTTTATAACTATTAAGCCAGATCACATAATGTGAAACAACAATTTTCTGACTAGCTTATATCTTTTTTTAAAAAGGTGTGTTGGTAAACTTCTGTAGTTGTAAAGCCATCTCAGAGCAACCTGATATGCTTTAGAAAAGCCTTTGCTTTGATGAACCTGAGTCTTAAAAGCCGTTAATTAGAAAACTCACGAAATACTATAGTGATCAGGCTGACTCCTGAAAAGCCCTAACAGAGCTTGGAACTTGAGTTGCCAAGAAACAATGAGATCTGCCTCCTAGAAAGTATTATCCTGATAAAGCAAGGGAGTGCATTAAAAAAATAAGATTTGGTCACTATTATTAATTGTCATCCCAAACACCAGAAATGGCCATCTGAAATACATACCTCAAGAAAATGTAATTAATTATCCTAGGAATAAGAACGGACTATCCTTAGCTTGTCTTTTATATGTTCTCTTTCCTACCTGCTGCCAGTATAAGACAAAACACATGGGAAATTTGCTATGTCGATATCTCAGGATATTTAGGATAAAGGAGAAATGACATCTCCGAGCAACTAGGACACATACCTACTGGCTGTTTATCCTGCAGCAAGAGTGACAGATGAACAAAATGTTTCCAGCGCCAGGTTTGAAATAAGCCCTACATATATGTGATATAGTGTCAGTTAGTCAAGAGTCTTGAATCGTATTTTATCTGCAGAGACCAAATCCTGTCAGTTAAAACAAACGAGCCTTTCCTGATAGTTTTTGGGAATATTTTATATACCACAGATCTCTGTAACCTTATTAAAGTTTGACTGGCAAAACAGCAGAAAAGAGTTCACATGACTCCAAACAGCGACAAGCAAACAGCAGGAGCTGAAAACAATCTTCAGAGTTGATACAAAACAAGAACTGTAACAATACAAAACAGCATAGTTTGCTTCTAAGCTGTGAGTTGCAAAGTTACTGTTTCTTACTTTATACAGTTATTGTAAGTTACAGTATCTATAGATCTTTGCTAGATTTAAAAAACAGAAAAGATATATGAATTACTTTGAAACTAGAATCCTGGATCCGAAAATCTATAGACCACATTGCATAACTCCACCCAGCCTGAAATGAAATGCAGAGTGAATAGTAATTTTTAAAAATTAAATTTAGAAGCCGTGAAAGTAGACATGCTCGCTTATAGATAATGGTGTCAGATAAAGTATGCCAGCTGGTGGCTGTGGCTTCCCTGCTTCTGAGTTTTACAGTGCAATGAATCATACTCTTAGATGACTCACTGCCCACAGGCAGGGACAACCTGTTTGTTGCTGAAGAAGAGCTGCTAAGAACAGTGGCAGATAGAGCTGGTGATGCCAGGATACAGCCAGAATACAGAACTGAGGTTCTTTAGTGTAGACACAGTGACAGATTCAGCTTAGGAAGTACTCTCTCTTCCTTTTGCTGCTTTTGCTGTGTGTCCTGGTATATGGTGATTGTTAGATGATACATCCTCAGCACTGCTTTCTCTGCTTCTGCTTTTCAGTCTTTCTCTGTCTTTAATTACCACTCTCCCACACCCATGTCTTTTCCATTTAGCACTTAGTATTTCCCAAGACACAGAGTTTACTAAGATTCCTTTTTTTGATGGGCCACACTCAGGTTTATACATTTATTGGTTTGACAAACACAAAGCAGAACTAATCTGTACACTGAGGTTCCCTACACTCTACCCTACTTCAAGTGCAAATGCAACAGCTACAAGAATACCATGCAACTACCTAATCTTTTAGTCCTCCTGATCTGGCGTCATGTCTGGCACTGCTTTGAGTTGGGGGGCTAGACTAGACATTTCTTGATCCTCCTGATCTGAGTTGTGTATTATCCTTTCAACACAGGAGAATTTTTCTTATGTCAGTAAGAGTTGTCACTGACTTCATCACCTGAGTTTCTCTTTTCCCTCCCCTTAATTCCATCAAGTCCAGTTTATAGTTTCTTTGTTCAGTAGTGCCTCAGTATTTCTGCACATAAATAAGGATAAGATCATATAGGTTAATCATAGAATCATAGAATTAGCCGGGTTGGAAGGGACCTCAGAGATCATCTAGTCCAACCCTTGACCCACCGGAGCAGTTGCTAGACCATGGCACTGAGTGCCACATCCAGTCTTATTTTAAATGTCTCCAGGGACGGAGAATCTACCACCTCATCGGGCAGTCCATTCCATAGCCTAATCACCCTCTCCGTGAAGAAATTCTTTCTAATATCTAACCTAAACCTCCCCTGGCACAACTTAAGACTGTGTCCTCTTGTCTTGTTGAAGGTCGTCTGTGAAAAGAGTCCAGTTCCCACCTCGCTACAGCCTCCTTTCAGGTAGTTGTAGACAGCAATGAGGTCTCCCCTGAGCCGCCTCTTCTTCAGGCTGAACAGCCCCAGCTCTCTCAGCCTCTCCTCATAGGGCCTGTGCTCGAGTCCCTTCACCAGCCTGGTTGCCCTCCTTTGGACCTGTTCCAGGACCTCTACATCCTTCTTAAACTGAGGGGCCCAGAACTGGACACAGTACTCGAGGTGTGGCCTAACCAGTGCTGAGTACAGGGGAAGAATCACCTCCCTGGACCTGCTGGTGACGCTGTTCCGGATACAGGCAGGATGCCATTGGCCTTCTTGGCCACCTGGGCACACTGCTGGCTCATGTTCAGTTTCTTGTCAATGCAGACTCCCAGGTCCCTTTCTGCCTGGCTGCTCTCCAGCCACTCTGTCCCCAGCCTGTAGCGCTGCATGGGGTTGTTGTGGCCAAAGTGCAGGACCCGGCACTTGGCCTTGTTGAACCTCATCCCATTGGAATCGGCCCAGCTCTCTAGTCTGTCCAGGTCCCTCTGCAGAGCCCTCCTGCCTTCGAGTTGGTCCACACTTCCTCCCAGCTTGGTGTCATCTGCGAATTTGCTGATGATGGACTCAATCCCTTCGTCTAAGTCGTCGATAAAGATATTAAACAGAACTGGGCCCAATACTGATCCCTGGGGGACACCACTAGTGACCGGCCGCCAACTGGATGCAGCCCTGTTCACCACCACTCTCTGGGCCCGGCCCTCCAGCCAGTTCCTAACCCAGCACAGGGTGCTCCTGTCCAAGCTGTGGGCTGACAGCTTTTTCAGGAGAATGCTATGGGGGACAGTGTAAAAGGCTTTGCTGAAATCCAGGTAGACCACATCCACAGCCTTCCCCTCATCCACCAGTCGGGTCACCTGATCATAAAAGGAGATCAGGTTGGTCAGGCAGGACCTGCCCTTCCTAAACCCGTGCTGGCTGGGTCTGATCCCTTGCCCATCCTGCAGGTGCTGTGTGATTGCACTGAGGATGATCTGTTCCATGACCCTGCCAGGTCCTTCATAGGAGCTCCGGCAAGATTTCCAGGGCACAAGCAAGGTCAGTTTAGACCTGCACTTCACCTAAAATAGTGTGGGTCCTCTTCCAGAAGAAAACTTATAATACAGTTATTGAAGCATTTTAAGTTGTATTCTAAAACATGCTATCTAGTTGCTATCCATTAGGTAATTATGCACAGAATTTATGTAGGAAGCCCACAAAAAGCTAACTTACTTACTTTCTTGATTCAGATATTTCAAAGTCACCATTTATTATAGCAGCTTTCCCATATCTACTTATATCAGCTGCTTTGATTATGCTTTTGCCTTGAATATAGCAGGATTAATTACCACCATCGTTTGAATGTAAGGAACTAAAGAAGGAGGGCTTCCAGATTCTGAGAGGGGCGGAGCACAGAGGGGTCCATTCCCTCCCATCCCCTGCCCATTCTCTCAAGCTCATCAGACCCCAGCCCCTCCTCTCTTCCGCCTGATCCGCGCTGCTGTTTCCCTGCGCCCCTTCACGTGCCGCTGCCACCTGCCCTGCAGAATCCACATCCATCGGGAATGGGAAGAGCCCTGGAGCCCTTTCCTGAGGCGGCCCTGCTGCAAGGAGTCCTCAGGCACCCATCCCTGACAGCATCAAGATCAGGTTGTATATATATATTTGTATATGGTTGTATTTTTGTTATTTTTTGTTTATGTTATTCTCTCTCCCCCGTGCTAGAAAATCTGTTTCAATTGTTTTCAGTTTGCAACTTCAAGTCTCTAGTTTTTATTCCCTTTTTATTTTCCCTTTGCCTGGGGTGAGGGCGGGTAGTAGTAATTTTTTCCTTTGGTTTTTGGTTGGGGGAACTGTTAAACTGTGACAATATGTACATTGTGAAGTTACATGAAAACGGTAGTTTTCTATTTATACAAATTTATACAGACACAAGGGCATAATATGTTGTTGTTGTTCTTCACACAACTGGAAAAATGTCAATGTAGTTGAGAATTATGTATCTCTTTTTGGAAAATATTGACGTTGCTAGTAATGTTATTGGCATTTTTTGACTGTGTTCCCAAACTGCAGTGATTCATCAGGGTGTTGGAGAGGACCAAAGAACTTTGCTATCAAGCTTTTAAGAGTTACTGAAAATCCCTAGGAGCTGTCACCTTTTCTCTGACTTCCTTCACAGGAAAGTAATCTCCAGAAACTACAGAGTTGCATTGCACATCCTAGCTGGATATTTGAGCTGAAGTAAGAATTTTTTTCAATGAAAATGTATATTCTAGAAGACTAAAAGTCTAAAAAGTCTACAAGTCCCCATGCAGAAAATTCATGACCTCTTTTTTTTCAGGGAATCATACTTTCTGATCATAGGAGCTCCTTCAAGTTGGCTTCATATCATTTTTATGAATCTTCTTTATATTACAACAATATACCCTAGGAATACAGTGAAATAATGACACATTTAGTTTTCATTCAGTGAACTCCAGAGGTTACTGAAGCAGTAAAAACAATGATCTGTCACTGTCTTTAGGACTACCTGCACTTTTGTGTGCAGTTCTCCATTTCCAAACATAGTTACAGCAATATTTGTAAAAAAGAGAACAGCTTTGTATGTTCTTTCTTTTGTTGCATAGCACAGGATGATTATGAATACTTATAAGCAGTGCAAATATTTTGAGTTTAATTGTGTACAAAGGCATATTTTTCAGTAGTTCTGCACACCAAAATGTTTATAGCTTGCTGAGTTTATCATACATCATGTAATAATAGATTTTAAGACAGATTTTAAAAATGCAGGGGTAAAATTCCTCCTCTTTTATATCCCCCAGCATGTTGTGCACTAATTCTTTCAGCATAATCCAAAAAAAGAGGAGGCAAAGAATAAGGCTGGTTACAGGATTATAGCACCAGCGAAGATAACGGGGAATGGCAGTCCTCCCATTCCTTGTTGTAGGTGTTACTGTTAGTATTTCTTCCTGTACATACTAAGAAGATAAAAACATTCTACTCCACAGTGTGCTTTCACATGTTTTTCATGTGCAGTATTACATTAAACTGTAGCCTCACTTTTAATGCTTTTTCAGGACATACACCTCTCTTGGATACACTCACAACATCATTGAGTCATACAGTTAAAGAGAAAAAGCTTCACTGTCTGACTGGGAAAAATAGGAGTAATCAGGTGGTAAATGCTTCTGTTGCTTAGATAATCGCACTAGTGTTTTTAAAATTATAAGTAGGTTGTGATAGGTGTGTTTTTACTGCTGTATGAGTCTTTGACATAAAGGGTGGTATTGTTATAAGTGGGGCTCACGCATTCCAGGAGTTCACCTGTACAGAAGAAACTGAAGAAAGACCATGAGAAACAAAACGAGTCTTGTATATTTAAATAAGGCTTATGAGGCTTTGCAGTTATTCTCTGTGTCTAAGTAGAATTATCTTGCTGGAACAGATGTAGTGGTTGGTTCACTGTTTATGAGGAACTGTAATTGTAATTAGATGACAAAATAGCCATTAGTTTTGTGTAAAATAAAAGAATAGGACTGGAACAAATGAGGCAGGCTCAGTCAGACTACTGGTTTTGTAACACTATCTCAGTGTGAACATCATTTGGTCCTAGTTGCTCTTAATCCAAAGAGCAAATAGGGTGAAAACAGGGAGCAATAAAAGCTGATCACTGAACATCATATGGAATAAACTTCTTCAGAGAAGCATGTCTTCCATAAGAAAAGACATGCTATTGCACTGGGCTTGCTAGTAACTGTCAATTGCCTTGTCTTATGCTCTGTGCATATGAAATAAGTGGAGTTAGTGTACTTGGATGCTTCACACACACTGCAGAAAACATGAAATAGCCTGAGAAATGCTATATGCCATTTAGTAATATAGTTACCAAAAAACCCATGATAATCCAGTTTCAATACACTCACCTGTGGTAAAAATTACTTCCTTTAGGAAGACCATTGCAGTGTCACTGATGTATTATGGAATCTATTCTTTCCAGTAAATTTATCTAACATAAACAAAAGAAGGTCATTCTTTTAGGATGCAGAAGAAATGTATTTAACAGTACAAATTAATCCATATTTTCACAGTATTTGTTGGTCAATTTCATTTGTTTGAAATATTCATTGTTCATTTAAAGGCACAGTGTGTTAGACAGTTGTCTAAATTTAAGTATCTAGAAAAATTTTAGATCCTCTAGCATGTTCTGCATTGGTTCCTAATGTTCTGCCACACAGACATAGAAGGTCGTTCATAGGTCTACTCGTATCTGCCAGCTTCTGGTCCCCAAAACTTTTCCAAATACAGCAGGTTACCTAGATTTATAAGGCTAAGCCCAAAGCCTGATAAACTTACAAACTGAATCCATGTCCATATCAGGAAATTATTAGTTATCCATCTTCCTCAGTTAAACATTTTGTTAATTAAATCACTTGTCTCAGTTGGGAAGCTACAGATACCGTATTTGCTAAGAGGTTGCAACTGCTCGGTTGGCACGACACCCAGTCTCTAATGTCACTCTCACTATTTTACATGAAGAAAGTGCTATAACTTCAGGTGAGATCTGTATTTTTCTTAAACCTTATTGTCTAAAATGCCCAGGCTTAGTGAAAACACAGAACTTGGTACCAAACATTTCCAAACAACTTGTTTTATTTTTCCTTGTGCCTGAAAACTTTGAATAATGGAAACTAGATATCAGGATTATGCTGACACAGTATTGTCTTTGCAGTACTAACCATAATATGCCAGCATGGCTGGGTGTGCTAAAGCGACATCCCTTTATCTGACACATCACAGTAGCACTATGACGTGGGTCTTGTACCCCCGGAGAGTATAATTACAGGTTTTGGAGTACTCAGGTCAAAAAAGGTTAGCTAGACTCTCTCCTTTGACTTCAAACTCAAGCTTTCATGTGAAAACTTAAAACCAGACAGTTTTGTATATGCTAACTAATGAAAGCTTTACCCTGCCAGCTGATAGTCTACCCAGCTTTCAGTTCTGTTTTTCATCTTCCTTGGATTAAATATAGGAACTGTTCTTACAGTCTATCAAATTCTCTGTAGCATCAATTCTGTGTGACAGTTTCCACCCTTTTGCCATCCAGCTGGATAGTCTTACAGGTCTAGCCTACAGAAGACAATTTACGTATTTCTACCTCAGAGTTCAAGGGTCTCCCCTTTAGTCCTCACATCAGCACCAATTACTGAAATAAAATCTCGTACCAGCAGACTTCATTTTCATGCTTCCTTACTGCCAAAGAGAGTGATTGATGAACTCAGCCAGTACTAATCCTCAACTGGTGTCCAGGCAACCGTGGTGCACTACACTATTGCTGCCAGTTAGCCTTAGCCCTTAGGTTTCCATGCTTCTCAGCAGTGAGAGAACACAGATGCATACTGGCCACCAATTTTTTTCTGTAAAACATAAGAAACAGAAAAGTGTACAAAGAGAAAGAGTGTCGAATTATACAGAAATTAATCTCTAAGAGGTAGTGTTTCTGACAGAGACACATTCCCATTATTTTCCAGATAAGGTGAATGGAGTACATCAAAAGCAGGGTTGTGGAGGAGAGATGTAGTCCACAATTTATGAAAAGAGACAATTTTGTTTTTCTTTTAATTTCTGGAAAATTGATCAGTATTTCCATATCTCAACAAACAGCTGGGGATTTTGAAGGCCCATATATTTACTTAGAATTTTATGCTGTACTTGCAATAGCCACTTTGAATTAGGAGATGTGTTGTAAGTGTAAGAGCTCCTTTGAGCTGTTCTTTCCTGAAAAATAGTTATAGCATCCTTTGCTGGCTACAGTTCTCACCTGGAACAAGACCAAAGCACTTAACTTACCAGTAATTAATTCAGATACTCTTCCTAATTTTATTAAGACTAAGACTTCCATAAATTTAGAACAAAGGAAAGGTGTTTTCCTAATTCATATTGTGTTTGTTTTTAAACCAAGAAAAAAAAAAAAGTGTTTGTAACCATAAGGCAACTAGAAAACACAATAAAACTCACTGAAAAGGTGTGATATGATCACAGGGAGCCAGAGTATTTATACATCCCACTGCTACCTCTGAATGGAATGGAAGTTGGTCTAATGGCAAGTTTTCCATTTTACAGTTACCTCATTTGCTCTAAGTTTTATGTATAAAATTTTACCAGGTACATTATGTTCTAATTTGTATTACTACAGTAAGAAAACTTTAGAATGTAATGATGACTAGAAATTTATCTAGTCCACTGCTTTCCTGCAAACACTATATATAATTCTAAATAATAATAATTCTAATAATTCATGCAGCTTTACTAACCTCATCTTAGAAATAACAATTGGTTGAATTCTAGATCACAACAGTGATGAGTAGGGCATAGATCTGAGCTTGGAGATGAGCTATAAATTTCATATATGTCAATTTTTTCTGTTACTTTTGATGCTGCAAAGCCTCTGGGAACAGCAGTCTTTAACATATGAATTTTAGAGACTTTATTATAGGACAGCCTCTTTTGCAGCTCTTCAAGTTTTAAATATCTTTGTTTTGAGCTCTGTAAGACTGAGGAAAAAAACAAACAACTGAACACCCTCCCTAAGTAAGAGTTCTTAACACTATTATCTCTTGAGAGATTGCCCTAATTTGCTCAGAACATGATTTCATGTGTCCCTACAGAGTAATTGGTTGTGATTAGTACAAATCTCCAGTTCCACCTGAGACTCCTGTATGTATAAAACAAGTGTATCAAATGCTTACCTCTTCAGGAAAAAGCCTTTAATACACATTCTTCCTTCTTGATACTTCAGAAATGCCCTTGCTTTTATTAAATTCTGTAGATTTGCTTAGCTTTATAGCAAATCCTATCAAACTCCATTATTTACTTAGAAACATTGACTTGCTTCTTTTTAGAGTCTTCTAAATATAAAATTGCATCCTGTTTGTATAAGAAAAGAGTATACCAGGGAAAATAAATGTAATTAATTACACTTTTTTATTGTTTCCAGGCTTTCAGTGTTCAACAGAAAACACACACATAGTTGGGGTTTTTCATATCTTCTAACTCACAGGAAGAAAAAAAGAGATGCACAGTGCATTCTCTCCCAGGACTGAATTTTGCTTTGATTCTACATTAAAGCTAGAACTTCCACATAATAGCAATTTCAAGAAAAAAAAAAATCTGTTTTTTTCAAAGGCAGCTTTACTTACTGTAAAATATGAAGACTTCATCACTCACTCATGTGGAGTTTCTTCTAAAATATTTTGTGAAGCAACAGGAAACAAAAAATTGCTCATTTTCAAAATAGAAAAGCAGTGACCTAAAGAGAGGTTGTTGAACTCTTACTGTCCAGTACTCCTGAGGCATGAAACTGCTTTTTGTTTGTTTGCTTTGTTTATTCAGAAATAAAGCAGAAGGTACTGACTAACAGGAAAGGAAATCTGCTTTGTGCTTACTCTCTAGAGTTATCAGATTTGACTGGGAATATTCTACTTGTTTTTTAATTAGAAATCCCGATTTTCTTTTTTAGTACTAAATTCTGCCATATGTACTGAAAGTTGGGATGGCAAGAAATTCACTACCTGTACTGAAGAATTTTTCGTCTGAGGTTAGAAAATGGAAAATTCAAAAAATAGAAAATGGGAATAGAAAATGAAAAATTCACTTTTTCACATGAAACAGTCCATACCCAGAAAAATAAGCCTTGATGTACATTAACTTGATTTGTTGAAGTTTGATGCGTTCTCTTACTGAGAGCACATTTCCTTTGGTGCTTACTGTACACCAGGTACTCTGTCTTTGGATATGCAGTATTTCATACTTATTACAAGCCTATTATAATCTCACAGCCTTACACATTCCACAAGAGAGCACAGTGTAGAAGAAAATATGGTAACATGAGAGAGATTGTTTAAAGAGCTAAGAATTCATTGCTGTAGGTTAACTGCTTCTTTGCATACATGTTTCAAAAAATATAGAGACTTAAAAATGAAAAAACCAAAATATTTTAGCAAGCTTTATTTATGAGATAAAAAAATAACATCTACTAGGAGATAGGCAGTCAAGATTATAAACAGGATATAGTTAAAATGCAAGAATACAGAGACAGGAGATGATTGTATGATTGTCAATTACACCTCACTACACTGAGGTAAAATCAAGAGCATACAGATAATTCTTAATAGGTGTTTATCTAGAGGTTTTTTGTGGTTTTGTTTGAAAAAAGAAGATACTTCCTCAATACTTGTAGATAAGTGATTCTCTCCCTGTAAGAAGTGTGTCTAGTTCTCCAGTTCAGGAAGGACATGTTGCTGTTGGAGCAAATCCAAAGGAGGGCAACAGATACGATCAGAAGGTTGGAGTACATGTCCTGTGAAGACTGGCTGAGAGAGTTGGGGTTGTTCAGTGTGGAGAAGAGAAGGTTCATGCAAAGAACTTAGAGCAGCCTTCCAGTACCTGAATAGGTCTAGAGAAAAGCAGGGGAGGGATTTTTTACAAGGGAGTATAGCAATAGAATGAGGGAGAATGGTTGTAAGCTGAAAGAGAATAGAATTGTATTATACATTGGGAAGAAATTCTTTCTGGTGAGGATGGTGACAAACTAAGATGGGTTGTCCAGGGAGGTTGTAGAGGCCTCATTACTGGAAGTGCTCGTAGCCAAGCTGGATGGGGTGTTGAGTACCCTGATCAGGCTGAAAGTGTCTTTGCGGAGGGGATGGAACTAGATGGTCTTTGAGGTCCCTTCCAACCCAAGTCTTTCTATGACTGATTTCACCAAAACCAGTTATTTTTCAGGAACCCTACGTTGTTTCCACACAAGACCACATCTAAGTACACAAAAGGTTATCATTATATAGTTCCAGTAAAAGACTCAGAATATTGACCTCAGTGTTTCCAAAGTCTTTACAGGTTTTGCTGACTCCCAGATCTCTTTACCTAGTTGGGCCCAGCTCTGTGTTTGAGGCCCTCAGTAGGGGAAAATGCCAACGAGCAATTCACCTGTCTGGCTGAGTGACAGAACTCAGAAGGTGGTGATAAATGGAGCAGGGCTAAGTTGGAAGCCTGTAACCAGCAGTGTTCTCCAAGAGGTAAATACTTTGTCCCTTATTAAACATGTCCATCAACAACCTGGACAAGGGATATAGTACATCCTCTGCAAGTTCCTGGTGCTAGAAAGCTGTGATGGAATGCTAGCACACCACAGGGCTGTGCTGCCATCCAGTGTGACCTGGACAGGCTGGAGAGCTGGGCAAAGGACCTGATGAGGTTCAATAAGAGCATAAGGTCCTGCTCTAGGGGAAGAAGAAGCTGAAGCCTTCCAGGATAAGTTAGGGGGTGGACCCACTGGAAAGCAGTTGGGAGGAGAAGGATCTGGGGATCCTGATAGTAAATTATCCATGAGCTGCCAGGAAAACCAATGAAATCCTAGGTTGCTTAAAGGAGAGTGCGGCCAGTAGGTCAAGGGAGGTCATTCTTCCCCTCTCCCGTGCCCTGGTGAGGCCACAGCTGAAATACCGTATCCAGTTCTGGACTCCCCAGTTCAAGAGAGACAGGGAACTACTGGAGAGAGCCCAGCAGAAAACAACAAAGATGACTGGCAGATTGGAGCATCTCTCTTATGAGGAAAGGCTGAGAGAGCTGAGACTCTTAAGCCTGGAGAAGTCTGAAGGGAAACCTTGCTAATGTCTGCAAGTATCTAACGGGTTGGGTGCTGGGAAGATGGAACCAAATCAAGTAGTTTCCAGTGACAGAATGAGGGGCAGCAGGCACAAGCTGGAAAACAGAAAGTCCCATTTGAATATAAGAAAAACCTTTACTGTGAGGGTGAAATAAAGGCTGCAGACTGCCCGGGGGGGTTGTGGAGTCTCCTTCTCTGGAGATACTCAGAACCCACCTGGATGCCATTCTGTGTAATGTACTCTAGGTTATCCTGCTTTAGTAGGAGACTTGGACAAGATGATCTCTAGAGGGCCCTTCCAATTCTGTTAATTCTGTGATATCTTGTCCCATTAACCCATTACAAACCTAGCCTGATAGGGTACTTTTATAGAACAGGCTCTATCATAAGATTAAATAATATTGATCGAAGTTTTAAAGCTTAATTAAATAATGTCCTAGTCTCGTTGTGTAATTATGTTTTAAAAATGATGATTTCTTAGATCTGTATATTGGGAGTGACTTGAATTTGAGGTTTAGGAAGAGACTGAGAAACTTCTTAATTGTTTGTAGATGGCAAATATGAATAGAGTGAAATTTACAGTGAAAAAGAGCTCTGCCCAACACCTTAAGTGGCATTTGCCAGCTGGTGAGAACATCTGTAATGAGATTTGGAAATGAACAAATGTAGTTTAAATCATGCTGACCTGGTTTATTTCACTAGGACATTTTCTTAAATATTTACCATATTAAAGAAATGCAATAAATGAATTCTATAAACTGAGACAGTTTTGAAGAATCACATATTTATTGAAGAATAAGCCTACAATAAGGGAGTATCAAGATTACATCTGAAGTTTCCAACAGAAAGGGTTTTTTACCTTTGCAGTTACCAGCCCTGTTTACAGAGAAAGGTTGATATATGGTAGAAAGAAAGTTAGGAGGTAAATAGCAGATTTAGGGACAGCATTTCTCCTTTATTTTATTTGTTCTGCATCAAAATCCAAACTAAATCCTTTCTCCTTTTTTCCAACACGATCTTTCTCATTACTATGCCTTGGTGGAGCAGAATTCCCACATGAAAAAATCACCATTTGATTTATGCTGACATATTTTGTGTGGACAAAGAAGAAAATATTGTATGTCTGCATAATATATATACTACTGCCACTTCTCCTAATCCGCCTGTGAGGAAAAAAAGAACTTTCATAGCTTATTTTAAAATTTAATTAATCTTTATTATTTAGCTATTTTTTATTAATTATTTAATTTAATTCATTTTAATTTTTTGTAGTTATACTTTCTGATGTGTTCATCAAAATCCAAATGTTACTTGCAGACCTACTCTTTATTAAGTTACATGCCATAAAGGCATATTAATTGTAAAAAACCCCAATGGCCTTCAGCCAATGTTGCCACTTTTACAAAACATTTTATAGAACATACTCTGTTTCTCAGGTTCATACAGTGCAGTGTTTGCTGTCAAAGGACAGAAATTCAGAGAAAGAAAATCAACTCTGTCCCCTGAATTTGATGATTTTTGAAGTGTTAATATTTGGCCTGTTAAGACTTAACAGTAACTTAATTCTTACCAAAGAGGAAATGAACTTTTACTTCCTCTTCATGGGAAAAAATATATGCTTCTAAATGTGTACCATTTTTTGTTTTTTGTAACCCATTCCTACTCCAAAAAGTGCAATGTGTTTTTCATGTCCCTTAAAAACAAAAAAAACAAACTCTCAATTGATATCTGAACTACATAAATGTCTTTGTTGTTATCTCTTGCTCTATTCTGTTTTCACACGGATGCGAGAGTCTGTTACACAAAGAACAGATGTTCCTCCTACTGTGCTAGTTTAGGTGGTGTTTCTTTAGAACAGATGTTTTCTTACATGCACTTGTTTTCTCTAGTTTTTATGGACTAACAGCTGACAACTAATTCTTGCTTAAATTTATGGACAAATGCTCAACAGGGAATCCCCCCCAGGCCATGGGCCATCATTTCAAGCAGTTAGTGTACAATAGTATGCCAGAGTTTGCTGATGTATCAATAATATAAAGAATAGTAGTCTAAGGAGCTAGACAGGGAAACCGTCAAGTTCAAGACACAGGAATTCCACAGGCAAAAATTAATAGCCTGCAATCAGGTCGAATCACACTGGCAGTCAAATACCACAGCAGAGTTCAGAAACAAGAATGAGGACCAAGAGGATGAAGTAATACAACAAACAGGCAGATGCAGAGGAAATAGAAGAAATGTACAAGTTAGACTGGAAACCTCAGGTGTATGTGCAATATGCACCTGGTAGAAATCCCTAAAATGCCAGCTAGGCATAACAGTCCATGTTGTTTATAGAGACAGCTGGCTCATCTGCCACAAAGTAGTTGTCAGGAAGACAGGAGCTGAGGGAGATCAGCAGTTAAGTGTTTGGTGGATGCTACCAGAGGCTTACTTATCCCCAGTACAACACTTCGTCATTCTACAAGGAAATACTGAAATATGGTTCACTTAAGAAGAAATTGTTTGCCAGCTAGGGCAACAAAAAAAATCCATTTCAAATTCTGGCATGGAAACAATTGAAATTTCTAAGGAATAACAAGTAAACCATCAAAATGAGTGCTAGAACATTAGAAAAGGTAGTCAGCTGCAAGTGTTCTAATTTTATCTGCTCCAGTTTACCTGTCCCTTCTACACAGTCAGAATAAGATTTAGAAATATTGCTGGATTTTATTTGCACACTTCAACAAAGTGTATGTCTTACTGATTTACCAGAAAACAAACCACAACAAAAAAGAAAAAAAAACGGACAGATCCACTGTATTGTATCAAATTAGAGATCTAAATACTAAAAAAATCCCAAAACTATTAACAAATAGGGGTTTGAAAGCAGTGTTTGACCAAATCCTTCAGCAACAAAAATTCCTCAGAAAATATATCAGGGGAAGAAGGGGATGGGAAGCAGGGGAAAGAGAAAACTGTTTAAATTCAAATCCTCAAGAACCTCAGTTCTTCAATACAGCATTTGTGCAATGGGCCAGTTGTTGATTGAAAAATAAAACTTTCCATTAAAAAGCCAGGATAACTCAATAGGTTTACCATGTTTTGTCATTCATGGGTCAGTTTGCAGCAATGATAAATACAAGCTACAGATTTCCACATCAAGCCCATCTGTATTAAAACAGAAGCTAAAATAGGGTGTGCTATTGAACATGGAATAAGAGTCCTCAGAGCACTAAATTCATTTGGCTTTTTAGTTTATTTTGTTATACTACAGTAGAGGAGGACAGGAACTGTATAGAATTTTTTTAAGGTTTCCCTTTTTCTGTTTTCATATTTCACATTTTTTATCAAGTTTTTATTTACTTGTGATTACTAACATAAAATGTTACCATGTTCAGTGTCAGCCACCACTAACATGTATGAGCTGGGCTGCAATGGAAACATTTAACCCTTACTGCTTTCCTGATTAACAAATCAAAGACTCTCAAATGTCACTGACCTTTGTTTTCTTTACTGCAATATTCTGCTTTTATGGGTTGTGTACATCTTCACTGAAAGAAGCCTTGTGGCTTGGTATGACAGAAACACTTAAGTACAGAGTTTATTTAACTAGTGTAGTGCTTATCAAAATGCATAATCTTACCATCATTTACCATGCATTTACCTACACATATTCTTCTATGGAAAGTAGTGGAGGGATTTTATCACTTAACAAATTGTTTAAAATTTGTTCCTCATAGCAGAAGGAACAAGATGTACCTGCGTGTTACTACTTCCTGAAAGAAATGTCTTCTTTTTATGTTAATATTTTATCTTAACAAGTTATTATAAGAGTGTTGTCAGTAGCTGTACTGTCAGAACACGTATTTCTGAAAACAAGGTCATCCCACTATACATTCTTCAGATGTATAAAACATAAAGGCAGCCACAACTTCAGACACTCAGCGGTGTCAGTGCACTAGAAAGATGGAAAAAGCAGGTAACATTGGTCACTATGCTGTGTATTTCCTATGATTTCTGTGATAAAATTTTCATGGGTATTCCATCAAAGAGAGTTCAAAGGGAGGTATTAACAGGATATTTACAGGAATCTCTCAAGTTTTGGGGAAAATGTGGGGCAAAAGTCTGTAGAAATGTAGGAAGTATTTTAAAATGTAACCAGTGAGCAGTGGAAGCTGGAGAAAGATGTTGAACTGACCCAAGCTGAAGAACCTCCAATCCTGTCCCCAATACTGAGTTTCTGCTGTTTCAGAAGACTCTAGAAGCAGCCACCTTCAAGTGGCTTCACAGCTTCCTTTATGTAAGGAATCAGTACAGACTATGAATATTCTTCCATGGTCTTTGTCCTGGTGAAAAGTGAACAGGAAGGTGTTCCTCACCATACACTCAGAAACACAAGGACATACCACTTGATAGCTAGGATAGGGACAAGAACTCTTCAGACCACAGATACTTTGAACATCAGAGAGGTGTCTTCAGTACTAGTGTACTGAGAGAGCATACCCACAGCAAAGTTCAAGTGTGACACAAATATGTCATTCTGTGACAAGAAGATCTGAGACCCCCTCAGAGAAAACTGTTGGGAAGTAGTACACAAATTGCCATGGCACTGTGTTCTGAATGGACGACTGTTTTGCTTTACTTCTCCCTTACTTCACTTATGTCCTCCAGATTCCATTTTGAGAACTTGATATTTTCTACCTCACTTTTTTTTCCAGTCAATATTAAATTAGGCATCTTGGTTCATAATACAACTTCTACAATCAGTAGGCTTTCCTATGTTCTTTCTGGGCTGGGAATGGAGACTGCTTCTTGAGAAATAATTTTTCTGAAGAAATGTTACGATGTTTATATTTCCATCATTGGATACTATAAAAATGAATACAAAAGGAGTAAAAGGATATAAATTGAGTAATTACAGAAGACAAAAAGAAGAAAACAGATTAAATAAAAAGACAAAATTGGGAAAAATAACAACCCACATGTATAGCTCAGTGATTTTAAAAAAATGCAGAAAGGAAGATGCAAAAGGCTGTTCATTCTACTAAGAGAGTTTTTAGTCAGAAACACTTTAAATAAATGAAATATTAGGAGCCTTTTGACAAAGGAGTAGAGACAGACATATCCTCATTTAAAAACGTCGTCTTCTGAAAAAGATAAGAAATGGAAGAAAGACAGTATCAGCTCTTTAACTCAGCACACAGAGCCAGAGGAAATACACACAGACAAAACCTTTGGCAGTGAAAAAAACCCAGGCTCTCCTAATTTCAAAAAAACTAAAATAATTTTAATATAAAATATGTTTCCTGAGGAAAAAACAGATGAAGAGTGTGGGAAGTAGACAGTTACTGAGAATAATAAAAAAAAGAAACAAAGAAAAAAAACCTATAGAAATAGGACACCTACTTCTGTCACTCACAGTTGTAAGGTAAGAGAATGTGCACATTTTAAAGACTGCCAATGCGTGCCTCAAGAGGCAGCTGCTGTGAGATGACAGAATTAGTTAATAGAGTCTCACAATGCCAAACGAACAGAAGGTTCTCACTGTACCACCAGTAACATTGTATGACAACTCACTGATGCACTGCTATCAGACAGCTGCTTTAAAAAAGTTACCTAACTGTCTGTGGCTCTGAAATAGGTTGTTCAATCTATAGGAGCCAACATATTAACTGAATGGCTTGGCACACATTTCTTGCCAGTTGCTGCTCTATTTTGATGTAAGAGCCTAGAGGCTACTGTGTGACACCACAGTTGCCTCTCATCCCCTAAATGACTGTCTCTTACAAATTTCTTACACCACGCTATGCAAGAAAAAAATACTTTCTTAACCAGTGGAGGCAGTCTTATTGCTCTTAAGTTTCTTCCAGAAGAAAAAAGTATTAATTTTATTAATAATTATTAAATTGACCACAATATCTAGGGAAGAGAACCACAGTGTATTAGGTATTTTTCAACAAAAGAGAGAACTTTCTGCAGGTCTTTTACTACTAAGATGACAATTCAAGTGTGAAATGAGAGACAGAAAGTAAGCGTAGCCTGATTTCTTTGCAGTGAGAGCAAGGAAATAGTATTTATCAGCATTGCAGACAGTAGACTCAGCACATCACAGCTCAGGGGGCCTTTCATAAGCACTGCAGCCAACCACAACCTCAAGAAAGATAATGAAGTAGCATTACAGATGTTTGCAGGGAGTGCCCCCCAGGAATGATTAGTTACTCGAGGAAAAGAATGGAGATGACTCTTTGAAAATGTAACACATGGGGAAAGAAGACTGATATGAAGAAAAAGATGAAATATATGATGAAGACTGGTGCTAAATTTTCTGAAGGTGATTAGAAGCATCTTATATTCAATGCTTCTAATTTGCATGAGTATTCTTCATTTGTCCTCTATGTAGCAAAGAATTGAGAGAAAAGATTCTGAGAAATTTTGAAAGTCTTATTTCTGGAAAAGGGAAGGTAAAGGCACAATTTCTGATGTGTTCAACAGAACTTGGGTAATTTATTTATATCAGGTTATAGTAACTGTAAAGAATTTTGAGCCTAAATGGCACCCAGGAGGAAGACTTGGCTGATTGGTGAGAGAGTAATTTTATCGTCTTGTCATAATGAAAAAATTATAGGGTTAAGCCCTGAGAAAGATTAAAATGTTTTTTTGATTATAAGGTAACAGATGGATAATTTCCACTGGGAAACAGATAAAAGAAAGCAAATGGTCATCATGATGCAGTTTGTCTTTATCAGAGACTTGTATTGGCCATTAAATTTATGCAGAAATGAGAGTTAGTCGAGAACAGTGGAATCATAGGAGATGAAAGGAAATTCTGTGAAAATCCCACAGAAGATGGAAAAAAAAGAGCTTTCTGTGAGGGAAAAAACCTCCTTCTTCCCTTGACACTGAACATCTCCCTGTGGGTTACTTTTTGAAACAGTTCTTAAGCATTGCAGCACAGAGAGCAGAAGAATCAGATGAGGTGATTTTTGTTTGTTTGAGGTGTTTTTCAGGAGCTTCCATGTAAATAATAGTGTATTTTAACTGATGTGCCCTAATAGGGGAGTTTAAATGCTGGCAAGTCACAAATTTGAACCACACATCTTGAAGAAAGGATGACTAGAATGACTAGTTCACATAATGGCAAAGCACTAAGGGGGAGGGGGAAGGGTGCAAGAAAGCATAACAAAACAAAAGTTAAAACTGAAAAGGGAGTGGTATCACATCTGCCAAGAGATGTATACATACAGGCTTATTCTGTTCTTTCTATATGCTATATAATGTTCAACTTTTGATTCTTTCAAAAGCATAGATAATCAGCTATTTCTTGCCAATTAAAAAACAAACAAACAAACAACCAAAAAAAGCAAACCAAACCAAACGAAACAAAATCAAAAAAACCAAAACTTTCATACTTAAATTCATGTATGTGTTTTTGCTTGTAGTATTTTGTTAGTTTGGAAGCATGTCTACACTATGTAAAGTTTGAAAAAATACTGGATGAATGCTAGAAGTATTTTCCTGCTTTAGGAAAGGCGACTTGATATAATAGAGCAGGCAGTCCAAAATCCAAGAGATTATAAAAAAAAATACAAAAGTTAAAATAATATCATCAGGTCTATACTTGAGGTGTTAATGCTGATAACTGAAACGGTACTGTTGAGCTTTATTACAGCCAAAGCCTCCAAAATTAGCAGGGAAATACACCTAGTTTTAAAATTCCATTCATTTTACAACATCAAAGTAAATTGCAAATAAGTCTTTAATTTGCATTTTAAAAAGTGTCTTGATTGCTAGTTAATTAAATATTGATTGTTCAAAGAGCACTTACTGAAATTTAGTAAGAATACAAAAGATAAGCAAAGTTGCTAAGTCATTTATACAAAATTACCTCTGAAATACACCTATAATTACATCCTTATTGTTTGCATGAACCCTCATTTCTTGAAGGGATATTTAACTTTTTAATTGGTGATAATAAAGCCAACAGGAGGTTCTTTGTTCTTAGTTAATGTAAACAATTTTTCTTTTGGATGCAGACTGCAAGTCAAGAGGAACTGCAAGAAAAAGTGTGAGTGGGTATGATTCACTTGAAGTGTGCTATTTCTCTTACACTGCAGCCCTGCAAAACTCTGATGCCTATAGCAGCATCTCAATATGCATATCTTTCTACCAGTTTCAACAAAGGTCAAAATTATAGAAAATACACTACCTAGGAGAGGCAATCTTTTATGTTTATGAGGTGCACTATTTTGCCTTGCTGTGGAAGATCAATTTTGGTTTACTCACAAGCAAACTCAAGTTCATACCAAGACAGGAGATGCAGAGTCAGAAATTACTCATCCATTACACTGGGGCAAAGAATAAACCTATGTTCAAATGCAATAAATTTAAGAAGTACTTTGCTGCTGTTATGGAAAATACATTATAAAATTGGTGGCTTATATAAGAAGCCATCAGCAGCAACCAAATTTCTTAAGGGATTTACCTTTGAAATTAATTTCTCTAGGTCTTTGCTCTTCCCAGGCAGAAATATGGGAGAATATTCACTCCAAATAAAAAGTTTTTGTCACACAGCTTCATTAAAACAAAACAAAGCAAAACCAAACCAAACAAAACAAAACAAAACAAAACAGAACACAACAGCAAAAACCATAACAAAAAACAACAAAAAACCCTCTGGTAGGACATTATTGAAAGCTTTGTTTCTTTTTTCTCTTCCTCTTGAGAGATGAGGAAAAATGTATGAAGTAAGCTAATAAATGTAGGAGGGCATATATATTCCTTTGTTTCTTTTTAAATGCTGGACAGCAGCATTTTGAACACTGTTTCTGAAAACTGTCGCTAAAAATACATAGAAAGATAAAAATTAAAAAAGAAATACAAATTTTTCCTTTAACCAAGCTGAAAATGAGATTATGGAAACAAACTGTAGTACTTTGGTCAGAGAGGCTGTATTAATGTTGTGGTTGCTTGGCCTAAGTTGATGGTGGCACTGGTCAGTACAGGGCAGGTCTGACCCCTCCTGCCCTTTCTCATACATCTAAAGCCTTGGGTCTGGGGCTATGCCAGAAAAGATAATTTATTAGTGAAGAGAAATTGATATCTGGGTATCTGATCTTTTATCATCAGGTGCTAGACAGTATACTTTGATGGGTGTTTAACTAAAGGACTGCTAGACTGAATTTCTAAAGAGACAGAAGATGAAAAGAGGAAAGAAAAGTCAGAGTAATTTGTGACAGTGCAAGTGTTCAGGTGCTTATCCTTTCAAATGTATACATCCAATTTGCACATGCTCTCTAACCCTCGGTTTCCATCTGCAGGAGTTTAATGAATCACGAATTGTCTATCATTGATTGCTTCTTATTTAACATCTTTTAAAAACATGTTGATGTTTGAGGTAAAGACTGATTTCTGCCCTACAAAACCTATAGTGTTCACAATTTCATATTAGAAATTAAGGCAGCTGACAAACCAGACAGACAAAATGACCATACTGGCTTGCAGGGGACAGCAGTCAGAGCATGCAGACAAATCCTAGAACAGTAATGCAGGAGGTACCCCTGGTGTGGCTCCCTGCAAACTTCATATTGTGTTGCAGTGTGAGACCACGAATAGATTTGGCAAAAAAAAGGCTGTCTGAATTCATGGGTATGTCTGATAAAACTCTTGGGCAAGTGACACCCAAAACCAGGTACTGTTGTACTCAGGGGGAAGGAACTGGGCACAGATATAGCTGTGGTTCATTGAATTGCTTCTGATTTAGTCCAGATGAAGAATTAGATCAATGTAAGCTATCGCAAGCATAGGCTTGAATTGAAAGCATTCAGAAACTTTGAAAGAGTCTGATTAAGAACCTTCACAATCTTAAAGTGTTTAAGGCAATATTTGAGGATACTTGAGCTTATGTTTTTTTTTTTCCTGAGGAAAATCACTATCACATCCACAGAATGAAAATGAAGGACAGAAAGATTTATCTGGAGACTTAAAATAAATATATATATAAGGTAATTAAATCACAGCTGTGCAAAACACAAATAACTGAAGGGATAGGCTCAAGGACAAAAGAGATTACTTAAAGCAGTCAGAAGTGTATAATTATGAGTAATGGGCTATATCAGAGAAGAAAAAAAACTTCTAAGGGTAAAGCCCAGAGGCAATTTCTCACTAGTTAACTCAACTCTTGAACAAAATAGTTTTTGCTGGTGTGATTACACTTCTACATTGGGTAAATCTAAATTGGGACATTCAGATGTCATAATAAAAAGTTTTATATGCCAACTCAAGAGGAAAAATAGCCACCCAACATACCAGAATAACCTTTGCCAGGAGGTGCTTCAGGGATGTTGAAGGAACTCCAAGATACAAAAGTTTACATTTCAAAATCTCAAAATATGAGTGATATAATGCTTCTTTTTCATTCTCTCATCACATGCTTTTTTTTTCCCCTGCAATATTCTGCTATTCCCATTCCAGTATCTTGACACTCTACATGTTTTATTGTACCTGGGGGTGATGAAGAGACAGACACTCCAGTTGTGGTCAGGGTCAGGCCCTGCGAGGGACATGAGGTCAGACTGAGCTCCAGGATGGTGGGGGCTTTTCTCTGGTCCTGGAGCTGAGTACCAGCACCACAGCCCTGGTGGTGCCCAGTCACAGCACCCTTGCTCAGTGAGGGACACCTGAACACTGCCCACCCCAGTGTCCTGGAGCTCCATACACATCCCTATAGCAGTGGCAGGAGCATGCAAGGGGACAAGCTGGGGGTCACTGCCACAGGGAGATCTGGGACACGGTTTCCAGTGCTCAGCTGAAGAAGATACACGGACTGCACTTCATTCTGACATATCTGAGATATTCAGCTCTTCAGATTTACCATTTTCTGACATAACACAAGTACTTAACAGATCATTTGTTCCTGGGTTCTATAGATTTCAGTTTGCTGTGATGAGGAACTAGAGCATGGCCCAGCAGAGCAAAGCTCGTGGTTGGTAGGGGCTGCTTGATTCTTGTTCCTATCCTCCATGATTCCAGAGGAGCATTCATCTACCAAAACTGAATAAAGCCAGAGATAAGCCAAATTTAGCAATGTATGAATCATATTTGTGTCAACATATCTTCAAACTGTACTTATTTAAAACTATGCAAGGAATGCAGTGATAGAAAGATAAAATGCATCTTCCTTGGCTAGCACAGTTTATATTATCTGACTCTTCTCCTATCCACAGAACCAATAAAATATTTAATTAATTTGGATGCATGAAAGACTAAGTATCTGAAAAAAATTGTCTCTGTTAAGGAAAGAGAAAAGTTTTCTCACCCTATTCTCCAAAAGACTGGAAGGAAGACAGATTCATCCAGTTCATGAATTTGTAAAATGAGTACTTACTAAACCCTCTCTTAATATCAGAGAGAGAAACACCACCTTGAAGGGCTGCCCACTAAATCTTTATAAACTGTCTGATTCGACCATGTTATAAGACAGGAGAGATGTAGAGAGGACAGATAGCCTATGAATGCAAAATGAAGAAGATTCTGTATTGTGTATTGGATGCTTGCTGCAGTAGACTGCATGCACCTCAATTTTTGATATTATTAGCTCTTCTCTAAGAGTCCCAACTCCACCAGTTCCTGACGTGATTTTTGTCTGCCTTCACCTCTGGAAACCTCAGGCCTTAACCTAGGGTAAAGTTTGCCACAAATTTTTCAGATCTCCCCAAGTTTTCAGAGTTTGTATTTCTCTCTATGTTTAAGCAGCATAATAGTACTCTGTTTGCAAGCCTATTTTACCCCCACACCTTTTCCATCATTTGCATAATGCAGTATCTGTTTTAACTGCTAAGAATTAAAAAATTGTTTGAACAGACTAAAGAAAACACTATGTATTCTCTGATAACTAGACAGTAATTTATGGGAGCTTTATATTGACAAGATCATGCAACAACCAACATAACTTCTGTTTTCAGCTCTGCTTATCAGATAAAGTAATTCAAGCAAGGTGTTAAACAGCTTTCACTGGCGAAATTGTATCAAAAGGATAATTGAAATTTGGGGTTACAATACATTTTATACACTTTAGTAATCACATTTCTGTTTAAGCCGTGTCATGACCGGGGGTTCCAGTGAATGTAATAGTTGTCCTGTGATAATCCTGCTGGGTTATGTAAGGAAATGACTAAGGGTATCACTATATCCTGTCTGCTCTGAGCACTAGTTCAAAAAGCTCATTCTGCTCCCTTTGACAGATTGTAGGAGAGTACATGTCCTAAATTACTGTCTATCTGCATAATAACTTGAACTATTAAACTTGAATTTTTTACAAAGCACTGCTAATACTGGCTATTTAAATAAAATTAATTTTAAAATGTTATATTTACAGTTTTGTGGCTTAATTCTCAGAATGAAGTCTTGAATATCCTGCCCCCACCTTGCCCTTCACATGGGCAAACATTCACAATGTGACATCTTCAACTTTCAATATCAAGTATCTGAACTGGGTTCTAAATTCAGAAGCTCTCCTTCATAATAGCCCAAGTATTACATGAATATAAACTCAGAAGTATAATGTCTATGTATTAACTGACATGGTAAACACATTTGGCTCCAGGAAGACTCCAGAGACTAATCTCTTAATCTTCTGGAAATAGGACACAATAGTGAACATACTGTTTTAGTTTATAGCTTCTTAAGAGCTTCTATTTTTCCAGTTACTGTCACAGCCTGCAAATGTGGAGAACTCAAGGCTCCAGCATTTATTTGTATTAAAAATATCTTCATGCAAGAGAGTGGATTTCTGCCTACTGAATTAGGTTGCCTTTAAACCCTCATTTTCCCATTTTTAATTTTTTTGTTTGTTTGTTTTTAAATCATACCAGGGTTACCAGTTTCTGTTAAGTTTGCCATTACAGGTAAATACCCAAAATCCAAGCTAATGGGTTTAAAATGCGGTAATACTTTGCTTAAGATGGGTGAATTTGGCTTGTCTTTTTCAGAGGTAAGGACATAGGAAATCTCCAAATATTAGGAATCCTTTGTTTTATATCTGGTACGCCTAACTGTTATAGGCTACCTTTGAACTTTCACAAGGGAAGTAGCTCTGTCCATTGATAAATACATTTTTAGAGCATGCCATACTCAGTAAATAAATTCTAATAGGACTGGAATTCACATAAAACACAAGCCTGAAACAAGGAATTCCACTTAATTCAGTATTCTTTTTTTTTTCTTTTCTTTTTATGGTTATGAATGATAACCTATGCTTTGTTCACTTTTATTGAAGACTATGTGACAGCAACTTAAAACTTATTTTATGAGTGCTGTCTGGCAGTTTGAACCATTATGTAATGATATGCTTCTCAGTCTGAAACTGGACTGGGGAACATTTTGGCAGAGACTTACATGGAAGTCAAGATTAAATCACAGACCAGCATTAAACTATACCAAATCACAGAACATAGTTTTCTGGTTCATCATTTAACAAAGTGATTTGGAAGCAACCATTGGCTAATGGCTTGGTGTGAAGAATCTATCAAAAGAGTAAGGTAGTGAAGACAATTTTGCACATCATATTAGCTAAAATGGAAGTTATCTTTAACTTTCCATTTTTATTAAGATTTTACTTTCTAGCATAAAATAACACTTTAAAATAAAAACTCTTTACAAAACAAGTCATATCACATTTTCACTAGTTTTGCTCTTTCCTGAGCTTTGAATACAGGATACTACTTGAAGCCCTGGCAGCACAGCCTTTTCTCTGGAACAGTTGAGACTAAAATTAGTGAGATACCTGTTTCTTTGAGTCTCCTATATCCAAAACATACATAAAAACCATACAGTATAACATCAGCAACTCCTTTATTAAGGTAGAGAATATTTTACTTTGGCCTGGAGTGAAAAGATTAAAGCTGTACATATGTAAATTCTTAGAGTTTATCTGTATTTCTGCTAGAACATCCTCATTGTTTAAGGAACCAATTCAATCTATAGTAAAGCTTGGACTTTCTAGTTGTTTAAATTTTTAATATTACATTACAAAAGCATTTTTATTAGTATTTTTAGAATTGTTCTTCTGGGGAAAAGTCTTTGAATTAGTTGTACATAACACATTTTGTTTGGAAAAGCATACAAAACTGCAAAAATGTCTATGCTACATACTCCTTTCAGTTTTAGAAGGAGAGCTTCAGAGTACACAGGGAAATTTGATTTTAAAATAGCCTCTTCTTTTCTTGATTTTTGTTTCCACATGTACCCCTTGTCACTCTCCAAAAATCTATACCAAAATATATTTTGTTGATTTCTTTCTTCCTTTTCACAACTTTTTATATTTTCCCATATTTCTGAGGCTTAAAAGTTGTTTGAGCCCTCAGAAGGTTTATTTGTTTGTTTTGTAGGTTTATTTTGTACTGTGAACACCTTTCGTGATTTGTTTTTACTGCTATCACTGAAAATTAGGCCAAACATACTGCTATTTTTATCTCTTTAAAGTTCTTAGATTTTTTTTAACAAGATTTAATTGTTTTTAGTCCTGCAGTCTTTTTCTAAAAGGTATATGTGAGCATATATTTTGAGAATGGTGATGTGTCTGAACTACTGAAAGTACGATTTGGTTTATTTATTTATTTATATATACCTGTTGGCATTACCATTTCTAATTTTAAATATAAATATAGCTATAATTTTCCATCAACTCTGATGAAATGCAGGTGTTTCTGTTACTACCATCTGATCCTGCAAATGACTGAGCATTAACTGACAATGTTTACAGGATATTGGTATTGAAACTGTAAGAAAATGACTAAATGTCAGGATGTGTGGTTTTTTCACATTACTTGATTGAACTGCTTCTGCAATGCTCCATTCTCATAACAAAAATTAAGGCACCAAATATAGCAGGTTTTTATGTTAGTCCCTCATTTATATCCACTGATAAACACTTTACTCCCATGACTTCTTATTCCTCAAGATTCAAATAATAATCAAGAGAATCACTGTCATGTTCAATGTAAAATATTCTGTCAGTAGTAGTGCAATTTTAAAATATAGCATTTACCTACTTACTGACAAGATTCTTAATACAAAAAGGAAGCACTGAGGTATGTAAAATAGGGGTCTAGTTAAAAAAACCCCTATTGATTCTAGCAAATATTGATGATAAATAAAAGCTAAAGGCAAAGTATAGATACATTTCTTCTTGAGTCTGAGCCCAGGGTAGAGATACCACTCAAAATCATGAAATAAGTAATCTAAACAGAACTTTAAAAAAAAAGGTTGCATGTTGCTTGTGTTTTGGATTGTGAATGGAAATTAAGCCTGCACACACAGCCGGCAATTAAGAATATCAATTAAAAGCATGGCCATTAGATAAGATGTTCATCAGTTCTGTACTCATGCTTGAAACAATTAGAAAATTACAACAGTGGTTGTTTTTTAGTTTCTTCCACTTGGGAAAAACAGAGCTATATATTCATGTATTCCTTCATTATTATTTGGTCAGACCTGATTTCTGGGTCTGCAGAGCAGAGATTTACGTCCAAATAATTGTGCTGGTCATTCCTATACTTACAACACTGCAAATCCATAGAAAAAAGTAGTTATCAACCATGATAGTAAACTAGATTGTTAGTGGGTATTTTGGGCAAACCTCTTCTGCTCTGCAAAAAACAATCCTCATGCAGCCACTCTTACTTTGTTCTTAAATTCATACACTCCTGCAGAAGTACAATTGGAGCATATAATTTCTAACCTAAAGAAAGAGTAAAATACAGATCTTTATTGAGTATTTGTATTTATTATTAATCATATTCATTATAGTGGATGTATTTACATTCTATGTATCATGTTGTTACATAGATAACAGTTTGAGGTGCACTCTGGCAACTTCCTGGAAATTAATAAGTAATACATAATCCATGGTGGGATACTCCTGAGAGAACATCAGATAATCATTGAATTTACACTGTATCATCAGCTTTCTAATCACAAAAGAGCTGTCACAGATAGACAAAAGCCCATCAAAGCATCATGCATTGCTGAGCTGTGTATGCATGGTAAAAAGGCAGACCACAAGCTGTTCTTTTGGTCATTTTTCCATTTGCCTTTCATCTCCCTTGGGAAAAGCCAGTTCAGATGTTCTCCTGAAAAGAAGTGGTGCAAAATCTATGGCCAGTGCAACAATTGTGGCTGTCTGTCTATCATGAAAGTTTTTCCCTAGACAAGTCTGAAACATACTGTATGCTTTAAGATTACATTTTTCAAGTTACCAGTTCTACTGGGAAAAATGAGGCATGTAGAGCATGATGTTCAAAATAAGTGGAAATTGTACACTTTACTATTAGTATGCACTCAGAGGTGAATCTTTCCCTGGATTTGATAAAAGTAAGCCCTAATGTAATCAAATATGTTTGTTTTTAAAATAATAATTTACTGTCTAAAATAAATAATTCTGTCACTTGAGTTACACTGTTACGGGAAGTTAGAAATACAGGAAGTTAGAAATGTGTGTGGATTTTTCCAGTGTGGTCTGCCTCTCCAGCCATTTGAAATGTCAAAAGGCATTGTGAATTCATAAGACTATAAAAAACCCCACTGTTGAGATCCTAATTTGTTTATTAGTCCAGGCTTAAGAGGATCTCAGAAGGTAAGATTCAGTTGGCAACACTGAAGAAAGATTTCCTTCAAAAATTTCTAGAAAGGAAAACAATGAGACAAGAAGAATCATAATAAAATAACTCCATAATTTTTTAATGTTCCTAGTCCATAATTATAGTGAACAGATATTTTACATTCGAGGAGATCCTGTTTCATGTGTTGTATCTATACCCTGTTATATAAACTTTGCAATAGAACTTCTCAGAAAAGCAGGTATGTAAGTCATAAGCTTCCTCCAGAGTTTGTTTTTACCTTGTCATTACCTAGGGAAAAAACAAAAAAGAAAGAAAGAAAGATAGAAAAAGCATGTAAAGGTTGTGATTCTTTTCAGTTAGATCTGAAAAAAAGCAGTACAAATTATTCATTCACTGCTTAGCTCCCAAGCATCACAGTGGCCAGTCTGCATAGCAACTATGATTATCAAAACATTTCATCTGGCAACCAGGTTCAAAACAAGCAAAAAACAATGATGCTTCACAGAAGAACCAGGTAATTCAAGGTCAAAAATATTATGGATGCTAACACTGAGGAGGAACTGCATGAACTCCCGGAAACTGCATTTCATTGTTAAGCAGACAAAATCTACATTCAGCTGGGGATATTTTCTGAGATGAAAACAGCGAAGGTTTGGTAAACACTGCAGACAATTACTGACCTGCTTTTAGAGCATCTTCTTGTGGCCAACAGTTGTATATTGGCGCTTGTGATAAATGAATTTTTGTTTTGGTCCAGTTTTAATGTTTTTATGGATCCCCTTTCATTCCCTAGGGAAGAAATACACAGTTATGAAATTTTTGCTTTTTTGACACTCTTTGTTACGTGTTTTCACTTTTTTAAGAATTCTGGAGTGCATGAGATGAACTTTTTAATTATTATTATGTTTTATTTTTATCATGTTTCAATATATGCTCTCTTGGACAGCAATTGGTTAGCATAGTAAGCCATAACAAGAACTGGGTTTTTGTTAGATTAAGTGGACTGTCAGGCATTTTCTGAAAATCAGTAACCTGGTTTGAGCCCAGATAGAATATATTTGCTTCCTTGTGATTTGGATTTTCAGTTAAGTGTTTTCTAAGTATCTGCACCTGCTGAAATTAATGGCATGTTTCTCAGTGTCTGCTTCTAGGACTGATGACACTCAATGTTTATAGTTACTGCTGGAGAATGGTGCGCAGAACCAAGGCCACTGCTCAGTTCTGAGAAACATCTTGTGCTCTAGAAAAAGAAAGGGAGTAAAAGGGTCAGACCTACAACCCTCCTTTAGGGAGGATTGAAGTACAGAGGTGACCAAAATTGACCAAATAGAGCATTCCACCCCATATGTGTCATACTTGGTATGAATCTGAGGGATCATGAGGCTCAAGCTCTCTTCATCCATGGCTGGTGTCCAGACAGGACTCTGTACATTCATCTGTCTTTGATCCCAATCCATGCCCTCCCTGTGTTCTGCCTCCAGCTCCTGACTGCCACTGACTCCAGGAGCACAGCCTGGGATTTCTGGAACTTTTCCAGGGCCTGCCCTGCAGCCTTGGTGGTGACATGAGCATTACTGGGGAAAAGGGGAGAGGAATGTGATAATGCTTTTGTATATATTTGTATGTATTCCATAATGATCCTTTTAACTACTTCTGTTTCATCAAAGCTGTGTAGTTTAGTTTTCCCAACCCATCAGTCTATCTCCCCCTCATTTTCTTCCCCCATATAAGGGGGGAATAGGGTTAATAGCATCTGTTATTCCTTTAATTGCAGGCCCAGCATTAAACCGTGAAAACCAAAAACCATACAGTTTTTGAAGAAATTAATTTCAGAGTAAGTAGCTGTAATTTCATGTATGTGCTCTCCTTAGTTATAATTAAAAAAATATATAGGGGTTCATTAAAATGATTCTTTTCTGGGGTCGAATGCACAACCAAAAAAAAACAGGGAAGAAAAACTATAAAACTCAGACACAGATCAGTGTATGCTCTTTTGATCAGGTCTTGCTTTATTTCAGAAAACAAAATCAACTTCAAAACCAAAAAAAGTCAATTTAAACTACAGTTCAGATTGTCCAAGGCCTTTCTAGCTTAAGTCATCAGGGAGAAGAGAGGTTAGATCCTTTTTACTTAATATCTCACCTTGCACCATACTCTTTCCAGTTCCCTGACACAATCACTGTATATTCAGGAACACAATAAAGTACTGAGATGTCATCATCACACCCTGTCAAAGTACTTGATGTTGGGGGAGAATGGAAAAGAAAAGCAAAAAAAAAAGCACTGACTAGTAATCTGAAAACCTTACTATCCTGTGGCATTTCTTTGAATTCAAAACCAGATCAATATCCTTCTCAACTAACTACAACATAGAGTTAACTGTCCATATTTAGAAGCATCACAACACTTTAAATATCTCATTGTAAAATTACATATTACTTAAGAGCTTACCATGGAAGTAATGCTTAGAAGTCGTTGCCTTGATACTTGAATTTTACCTGTAGCCATCTGAGACGTTACTTTTTGCTTTAAAAGACTTCCCGAAAATTAGAGTACAGAAGAGTCTGGGAGGGGGGGAAAGTGCTTTTTTTCTCTGAGTTAATTTGAGCTACTCAGAGTCCAGTAATCTTGGAAAAATTCAGAGACTCAAATACAATGACTAGTTATTACACTAAGCTCTCCTATACAGAAATAGGAAATAATTTTTACAGTTGTGTGCCTCAGCACTGTTTTAAAAAATATTTTTAAATTTCTTTTTGAAGAATTACATGCTCAGAACTCATCATAAAAGCAGTATCAATTGTGTGGCCTTCCAAGCACATTTTTAAGTGTAATTCTAATATTTCTGTGGGATCAGGAGCAAAAGCAAGTGAAACCAATATATCTGGGGTATGATGTGAATACTATTACAGAAGATGTTTGTCTTT